>NW_003852481.1:7752620-7765969 GCF_000181295.1 Otolemur garnettii | reverse complement strand
TTTTTGGAGACAGAGTCTCACTATGTCACCCTTGGTAGAGTGCTGTGGCCTCACAGCTCACAGCAACCTCTAACTCTTAGACTTAAGTGATTTTCTTGCCTCAGCCTCCCAGGTAGCTAGGACTACAGGTGCCCACCACAATGCCTGGCTATTTTTTGTTGCAGTTGTCACTGATGTTTAACAGTGGCGCAGGCTGGGTTTGAACCTGCTAGCCTCAGTGTGTGTGGCTGGCGCCATAACCACTGTGCTACGGGACCAAGCCAAAAGGTTTTAATTTTCATGACATCTAATTTTCAGGTTTTCATTTTTTAATCTTGCTTTGGTATCAAGTTTAAGGATTCTTTGCCTAGCACTAAATTTTCTTCCATTTTTCTAAGTGTTTTATAGTTAAAATTTAAGTCTGTGATCCATTTATATTACTTTTATATATAGATTTGGTCTGAGATTTGGGTTGCGTTTCTTTGTCTTTTTCTTTTGTCTATAGATGTCCAATAGCTGCAACACCATTTGTGGAAAAGGCTGTTTTTCTTCTCTTGAATTGCTTTTGTACCTTTGTCGTAAATCACTCTGGCATATTTGTGGGGGTCTATTTCTGGATTCTCTTTTCTGTTCTATTTATCTTTGTGTCTATCTCTCTGCCAATACCACACAGTCCTGATTATTGTAGCTATATAAGTCTTAAAATGAAGTAAGCGTATTTATTCTACATTACTCTTCCTTTTCGAAACTGTTTCCGCTATTCTAGTTTCTTTATCTTTCCATATAAATCTGAGAATAATCTTGTCTATATCTACAAAAAATCAGAATTTTGATCAGATTTCTGTCAAAACTATACATTATCGGGGGAGAATTAATCGGTTAAGTCTTCTAACCCATAAACATTGCTATCTCTCCATTTATTTAGAGCTTATTGATTTCTTTCATTAACACTGTGTAGTTTTGAAGCATACAGGCACTGCACATGTTTTATTAGATTTACAGCAAGTTTTTTTTCCATGAGTTATAGTGAATGGTATTATGTTTTAAATTTTAATTTCCTTGTACTTGTTGCTAGGATATAGAAATGCAGTTGCTTTATGTGTGTTTATCTTGCAGCATATAATCTTGTTTAATTTAGTAATTCTAAAAGTTTTCTGCAGACTCCTTGGGATTTATACATAGGTTATTATGTTATCTACAAGTAGGGGCAGTTTTATTTCTTCTTTTTTCAACTTTATGCATTTTATTGTCTTTTCTTGCCTTATTACACTGGCTAAACCTCTAGCATTATGTTAAATAAGAGTGGCGAGGAGGATAGCCTTTCCTTGCACCCAGCTTTAGGGGGAAAGTGTTCATTGTATGTCATTTAGTATGTTAGCTGGCTAGCTGTAGGTTTTTGTACTCTTTACCTAATTGAAGAAGTTCTTTTCAATTCTTATACCTCTGAGAATTATTATTAATGGGCATTAAATTTTTTCAAATGCTTTTTCTGCATTGATTGGTACAACAATATAAATTCATCATGCTGATTAATTTCAGAATATTGTTTGTGTCAGGCCCTTTTAGAATTGCTGTGTGTTTTCTAGTAGATTAACTCAACTATCATTATACATGTCTAGTAATTTTGCTTGCTCTGGTCTACTTTTTCTAATATTAATATAGCTTTTCCTGATTTCAATAGATTTTTGCTTATATGTCATTTTTATTCCTTTACTTTTCATCTTTTATATCATTATATTTAAAGTGAGCTTCTTGAAGATAGCATATAGTTAAGTCATGTATCTTTATCCATTCTTTTAATTGGTATATTTATGTCATTTATATTTAATGTGACTGTTGTTCTATCAAGGGTTAATTGTGCTACTTTTTTATGTTTTCTGTTTTGTCTGTTTTTTGTTTCTCTGTTTTCTTTTTTATATTTTCATTCAGGTTGATTAAACTTTTTTATTATTATTATTATTTTTTGAGACAGAGTCTTACTGTGTTACCCTTGGTAGAGTGCTGTGGCATCACAGCTCACATCAACCTGCAACTCTTGGGCTTAAGTGATTCTTTTGCCTCAGTCTCCCAAATAGCTGGGACTACAGGTGCCCACCACAATGCCCAGGTATTTTTTGGTTGTAGTTATCATTGTTGTTTGGCAGGCCCAGGCTGGGTTTGGACCTGTCAGCTCTGGTGTATGTGGCTGGTGCCCTAGCCACTGAGCTACAGGCACCAAGCTGATTAAACATTTCTTTGAAATTTTTAGATTTATTAATAGTGTTTTTGAGTGTATCTGTTTGTATAGATTTTCTAGTGATTATTCTAGTTATCATATTATATATGTATAATATCCTAAGTATACTTAAGTTATTGCTTCAGTTACAGTGAAATATATGAAATTTACCTCCTTTTATGTTTCTTTACCTTTCCCAATTTGTAAAGTTCCTCTACATACATTCAGAATAACATAAGACAATGTTATAATTTTTGCTTCAACTGTCAAACATAATTTCGAACACTTGAGAGATGACAAGTCTATTGAAGTTCCCTATGTTTTTGCTTACTATGTTCTTTCTCCCTTCCCAACATTCCAAAGGTTCTTCTTTTTAGCTTTTCCTTTCTGTTTAGAGGATTTCTTTCAGTTGCTCTTTTAGTATAGGTCTACTGGCAACACATTTTCTTAGCTTTCTTTTTTATACTATAATTATTCTTAATGCTTCAAAGATAGTTTTTGCAGATATAAGTTATTTACTGCTGACCAGTAGGATTTGGGGTTGATGGTTCTTTTCTCTTGGTACTTGAAAACTGTTGTTCCACATCTGTTTGGCCTGCATGGTTTCTGATGGAAGACTTGTTATAATTTGAATTGTTCCTCTATTATAGGTAAGGTCTTGTTTTTCTCTGGCTGCTTTCAAGAATTTGTCTTTAGTTTTCAGAAGTTTAATTATGGTGTGTCTTGATGTGAATTTCTTTGGGGTTATCTTGTTTGGGATTTGTTCAGCTCTTTGAATCTATAGGTTTTTATCTCTTGACAAATTCAAAAAGTTTTTTAGTCGTTATTTTTTGAAGTGGTTTTCCACTTTGCACTCTTTCTGTACTTGTGGGACTCTGATGATGAAAATGCAAAATCCTTTGTTATATTTCCTCTAGGGCTTTGTTTTATATATATATATGTGTATACACATATACATATAGTTTTTTCATCTATATTCTTGAGTATTTTTAATAATTCCATTTTATCTCCCCTATCTACTAGAAAAAACTATGTTTTTTTTTTATTGGTTATTGTAAGGTTCAAAATACTCTTATCTCATCGTAGTTTACTTTAAAGGGATAGTATGCCATTTAAAATACAATATAAGAAAAATAACTTAAAAAAATACAATATAAGGACCTAACAATAGTATACTTCCACTTTCTCCACCCACTTTTTGTGCTGTTACTGTCACATATTTTACCTATGTTATAAATCCTATACCACCACATTACTATTCCTTCTGTTAAGTAAATTATTTTGTAAAGATATTTAAACAGTAAGAAGGAGGCTTACATATTTGCTCACATAGTTATCATTTCCAGTGCTCTTAATTTCTTTGTACAGATTCATATTTCCTTCTGGTATCATTTTCCTTCCATTTAAAGGATGTTCTTTAATTTTTATTATAGTGTGGATATGCTAATGATGAATCATTTCAACTAAGAATGCGTAAAAGAATCTCTATGTTGCTTTTGTTTTGGAAAGATAATTTTGCTGGGAAAGAACTCTAGGCTGATGATTTTTTCTTTCAGTATTTTAATTTCTTGCTCCATGGTCCTCTTGTTTGCTTCATTTCCAATGAGAAATCTGCTGTCATCTTTATTTTTATTCTTTTGTACCTGGCAAGTATTTGGATTTTGATGTTTTCACTGTAGTTTTTTTTTTTTTCCCTTGTGCTTGGGGTTCACTGAGCTTCTTGGATCTGTCAATTAACAGTTTTATCAAATATGGGAAATGATTGGCTATTATTCAAATATGTTTTTTTTCCTCTCTCTCTTTCCATGAGACACCAACTGTAAATATACCAGGGTATTTGAAGTTGTCCCGCACCTTACCAATGCTATTAAGTTTTAAAATTCTCTTTTCTTTCTGTGTTCCATTTTGGTTTAATTTATTGCTGTGTCTTAAAGTTCACTAATATTTTCTTCTGCAATGTTTTACATTAATCCTACTGTGTATTTTTTATTTCATATGTTGGAGTTTTTATCTCTAGAAGTTCAATTTGAATCTCTTTTTTTTGTATCTTCCACATCTCTGTTTAGTTTTTCAACATATAAAATACAATTTTAATTACTGTACTGGTATCAAGGTGTGTCAATTCTAACATCTGTGTTAGTTTAGAGTTGACCAGTTTATTATTATTGATAATTTATTGCTTTTGTTATTTATTATGGGTTATATTTTCCTGTTCTTTTGCATGACTAGTAATTTTGTATTGGATGTCAAACCATGAATTCTTGTTTGGTGTTAGATAATTGTGTGTCCATTTCTTGTTACTCCATCTTGGCTGGAATAGAAGGTCAGCCTTTATCATTTGGGATATCACCAGGAGCTTGGATATCAGGATGGGCAGAGCTGGATGTTGGCACATCCTATCAGGTTATAGAAGGTGAATTTTTTTTGGCTAAATTGAGGATGCTCAGAGTTTATTCTGCAGTGCTGGAGGGCAGCTTCTTCCCTCCCGGAACCCTCTCCCTCACTCATACTCCGCTTTCATGATCATATTGTCTTTGTCATAATGGCTTCTTATTTGGATAAGGAAGGCAAAGATACTTTAACTGTTGCTCTCTATTCACCAGAGTTAATGACAAGGGCAAGAACCCTTCTTTTCTTCTCCACCAAAAATGTTCTTCTCTTTTTCTTCATCCTTTTTTTCATTTAGAGTGTTTATGCACTAAGGGTTCATTAATAAACAAGAGAGTTAGATTTTGTAGTCTCTTGCAGTTTATATTCTAGCGTGGGAATGTGTGGTAGTCTGAATAATGCCTTTAAAAGATGTATACATTCTAATCTCCAGAACATGTGAATACGCTATCTCCATGGCAAAAGGGATTTTGCAGATGTGATTAAGTTAAGGATCTTGAAAGGAAGACATTATCTTGGATTGTCCAGGTAGGCCCAGGATAATCACAGAGTATTTATAAGAAAGAGGCAGGAAGGTCAGAGTTAGAGAAGATGTCAATGAAAGCATGGGTCAGAATCAAAGAGAGAGTGGTCTGAAGATGCTGTGTTGGTGGCTTGAAGATGGAGGATGGGGCCACGAACTAAGGAATATAGGCAGCCTCTAGATGGTGTAAAAGGCAAGGCAATGTGCCTCCCCTAGAGCTTCCAGAAGGAATGCAGATCTTCCACACCTTGATTTTAGCTCAGTGCAATTGGTTTCAGACTTCTGACCTCTAGAACTCCAGGATAATAAATTTACGTTGTTTTAAACCACTAATAACTTAATGGTAATTTTTTGCAGCAGCAATAGGCCAATATAGAATCAAATATTATGCCTATAATTAGTAAATTATAGGTAATGGTTATTGCCACACAATAACACAGAGTAAGCTAGCACTCTGGGAGGCTGAAGTGAGTAAGTGGATTGCTTGAGCTCAGGAGTTACAGACCAGCCTGAGCAAGAACGCAACCCTGTCTCCACTAAAAGTAGAGAAACTAGTTGGATGTTGTGGCTGGCGCCTATAGTCCCAGCTGCTTGAGAAGCTAGGCAGAAAGATCACTTGAGCCCAAGGGTTTGAGATTGTTGTGAGCTATGATGATGCCATGGCATTCTACCCAGGGCGACAGAGTGAGGCTCTGTCTCCAAAAAAAGAGAGAAGGAAATAAATAAATGAACAGTGTACCAATGATGTTGTAATAGACAATAATGAGTATTCTCTGTGATGGTATGGGGAGACCTAGTTTGGATTTAGTGGTTTGGATTGAGGAGGTGATGTTTAGTCTGAGTCCTGAAGGATGAAAGAAACCAGCTAAATTAAGCTCTCCTTTCTTTCTCATTCTGGTCCAGTGTATCCACCCCCAGTCTTGCTCAAAACACTGGAATAAGAGAGAGATAAGATGACAGTGTGCTTCTATCCTAGAGATTAACAGAAAAAGTTAGATTAATTTTCAGGAGGACATGTTCAGGTTAGATATGGGGAAGGACTTTCTGGCTCAAGCCAATTGAGTAAAGGCCTTGTTGATCCTAGTACACCAGCCTCATTCATCTTTGAACTTGGAAGATAGCTCAGAGAGCAATCAGTAAAATCTCACAGCTTGCAGAGAAGAAGGAGGCTTGGTAAGGGAAATAACTTGTCCACAGTTGCTTAGCTAGTTATCAGCAGAACAGCGCCTGGAGCTTAGGGTTTTATATCCCAGTTCTGTGCTGTCCTCCTCCTACAATCGAGATTAATTTTGAATTATTGAGTTGGGTTCCTGGAACCAACTACCTAGCCAAGCAGCCCAAGATGTCTTGGGCAAGAAGGTAGGCCCCAATTGATCTGGACTTTTGCAGATCCTAGAAGGCACTTGAGAACAGAAGGTAGGGCATCAAAGTGTGCTATGGCAGAGCCAGGGGACAGCAACTGCTGGGTTAAGGACTGAGGACCACAGACTCATTTGGGAGTCAGGAGCCATAAAAGATATTTGAGAAAAAATATGGAGCATTAGAAAGGTGATCCCTAGCAAGGAGGAGGTTTATGTCCACTTGGAGCCCAAGTGGCCTGTACAGGGCTGGACTGGGGCTGCAGAAGACTATAAGCTCCTCTGGACTATTGACTACCAGCTTGGAGCTGATAGTAAGGCCATTTGACATATGAGGTATTTGGTGAGTGACTGGACACCAATGTCTCTGCCCCACGGAAGGGCTGCGGCTGTTCCTGCTGGCTCCAGGCCAGAGAGACTGACAGTGCCAGCAAGGATCCAGCTGAGACTGCTCATCACTGCCTTCCACACCCTTTCTTGTCCTGTGATTAGAGGTGGGTCAAGGAGGGGGACTGACCATTGAGTGAGGGAACTGGGTCAGGGCTGCCGGTACCTCCACTGCTACTGCCGATGCTGACATGGACCGAGTACCCTGGGATCTGTCCTGAGAATGCAAACTTACTTCCCTGAAGGTGACAGATGCTTACTGAAGCTTGTTCTATACCCAGTAGCATGCTGGGTATAGTGAGTGGGAAAGGGTGTAGGGGTGGCACAGGGATCAACAGGAGGATGGGGTGTGGTAAGTACCAGTACAAGTCTGTCTGCTGCCCTGGGGCTACATGGATTCTCAAGGCATACTGGTTGGGGGACACTCATAATGGGCTTTGACACCTGGGACTGTGCTAGGAACATCCATAAATGTTACCTTCCTTAATATCTGCACAGTTCCAAGCCTGATCTGTTCCGTTTTGACTGTATCCTACATGAGACAACTGCAGCCTGGAGTAGTCCAGTGACCTGCTCGCGACAGTGAGATGAAGGTCCGGGTGCACTGTCATCATGGCCACCCCCACAGAACAAATGGGCAAAGGGGTGAAGGAATAAATGGGGAACAAGTATCCATGCAAGTCGGCTTCAGTGTCCAAATGATTGGTGAAATCTGAGGAAGGAAAGATGCCCATGGATGGGGTTGTCAGGAAAGGGTTGGCAGGGAAGAGAGCGATCAGCCCCTGCTTGTGCCAGGCTGATAATCTACTTGGCGAGAGAAGACGTACATGAAAAATGATGGAATAATTTAAACCAACAAATGTGTCAGGGAATGTGAACAGAGCCACACAAATTCTAGTGGGGAGACAGAGAGAGACCCAGCTTTGGGGGGTGACGCTACCGAGAGTTTGAGGAGGGGATCCCTGGGGAAGGCAGGGTGTCTGCAGGGAGGGAAGTCAGGAATGAGCTTCATTCAGGGGCAGGCAGGGGGCACATTCTAGGAGGGAACCTCATGCATAAGGGGTGATGTTAGGGTACCATGCTGGGCACTGCATGAGGAAAGGAGGGGTGGCAGGTGGAGGGCCCATCAGCAGGTAAAGGAGGCTAAGACCCTCAGGGATCTGAGGGGGTTGGGACTGAAATAGCCCAGAGGAACTTATCCTTCTCTGAAGCCCAGAGCTAACTTCTGCCGGCCCAGCCCAGCCCTGGTCAGGGGACCTGGGCTTCAAGTGGACATGAACCCCCTCCTTGCTGGGGATCACCTTTCTAAAGCACTCTATTCTTTTTTTCAAATATCTCTTATGGCTCCTGACTCTCAACTGTGGTCCTCAGTCCCTAACCTAGCATTGGCTGTCCCCTGGCTCTGCTACAGCACACTTCGGAGCCCTATCTTTTGCTGTAACCCACCTTCACTCTCCCCCAGGGTATATGGAAGCCTTCCTGTTAGGGAACACTGCTCGCTCCAGGCGCAGCCCATGTGTCTTTCCCTCTGTTTGTCTTTCCAAATCCTGCTCATCCTTTGAGACCCAGTACCTCCTTGGCTTCCCCACATCAGAGAGGCCTCTACCACCCTGAAGTTCCCATGGAATTTCCTGTCCCTGCTTCTCTTTTCACACTTTGCATCTTACCCTTGGGTTGTTCACTGTGCTGTGGTCAGGAAAGTGTTACTGGCCTCTTAAGATCTGGCTTCAGAGCCCCTGTGACTTCCATCATGTTAGTAAACCTTTCTGTGCTGTGATTTCCTATTTTTGTAAAATACATGCAGAGGGCTATTCTACTGTGAGGAGTAAAACAACCTGGTGTGTGGGATCTGGCTAATAAACAGTGTCCAATAAGTGTTCACAGAAGGCATGCATGGTTTTCTCCTCCCGTTAATGCCTCCTCAGCACGGTGCTTCAGATGGGTGAGGAGCCAGCCACTGCTCACCCATCCCACCGGCACCTGCAAGCCCAGGGTCAGCCTGGGTGAGACAGGAGGGAGATCACTAGCTGAGCCCCCGAGGGTCACTTTCCAGCCCATTGTTCCTGCTTTCCCTGACTCCATGGCAGGAGCGGGCTGGGGTGCTAACACTGCAGAGTGCTGAGAAGTTGAAGGTCATGGCCGTTGAGTGTTGCCCAACTTTGTGATGCTCTTGGTCCCTGTGAGTCTGTCTGCTGTCCTTCTAGGAGTTTTAAACAGGTTCTCAAGGACCCCCCCAACCTCAGGGATTTGCTCCCCTCTTTTTTTGGTCACAAAGAGCCCTATTTTCCTAATGAGCTGCTAAGAAGCTGTCAATTATGGATACAAATGAAGAGCTGGAAGCCATCAGGCCCAGAAATGAATGGGAAGTGGCAGCTTCCCTTCAGCCTCCTGGGTTTGCCCTTGCCCTTGCTGCAACCCGGCTGCCTTCTTCCCATAGAGCCCTGTGCCCTCTGGAGGGCCACCCCTCAGAATCAGGTCAAACCTGCAGAGAGTGTCCATGCGTATTATATATACTTTATTGTACTTATGAGATATTTTATACACACACACAAATAAATTAGTAGCTACTGAACATACATGATAGATGGTTACGTTTTCTTCTAAAAAAATCTTTTTAACTTTTATTTTATTTGGTCATATGTGTGGCTCACCCAAAAACCTAGGGCAGGGTTGCTCAACAAACATTCACTTAATTTAGTTGAAAATAAAATAATACTACATGAGCCTGTTGGGCTGGGCCAAGGAGCAGGAGGTGGTCCTGAGGCAGCTCACCTTCCCGGCCACCAGCTCCCAGCACCTTCTCTCCCCAGTCAACCAACCCCCTTTACTGGTTTCCAGAGACCATCTGTTTTTCACATTTTAAAATATATACAGAATGTTTCAGTAAAATATTTGACCAGGACACCCTGTAAAGATGAGGAATGTGGGTTTTGTTACCAGAGTGTCTGGTAAAGTAGCTCAGCCTCTTCATGCTGTAGTTTCCATATATATATGTGTGTATTTTTTTAAGAGATGGGTCTTGCTGTGTTGCCCAGGCTGGAGTACAGTGGCTATTCACAGGCACGATCCCAATCCTGATCAGCACGGGAGTTATATTTTCAACAGGGAGATGGAGGGGAAAGAAAGGACTTTTCTTCCCCTCTGAGGTTCATGGCAGAGGCTTCTGTAATAAAAGACAGATGAACAAGAGACAGGTAGACAGATTTGTTTAATCTAAGTTTTATGTGGCACAGAAGCCTTCAGAAATGAAGACCCAGTGCAATAAGGGAGCCTTACCTGTGTACTTTCAGGGTTAAGTTTGATGAAGAAGTGTATGGCCCTGGAGAAATAAGATTGGCCCAAGGGGGTCTGAGGTACAAGTCATACCCGGGGGCAAACTTAGCAAGACCTGTTTGTTCAGAGTCTTCCCTGTGTCCCCACTTCTTCAGAGATAAGGTTGCTTCTTTTTTCTGGCTATAGGGTTGTCACCTCTCATATGAGGTTTTTATGACCTACTTTGGAAGAAGGTGAGAAAGTTCTTTCTAGGGTTTATGGTCTGCTTCAGGGGAAAAAGGCATGAGGGCAGGATTTGAGAGTGGCTTTCCTGCTTCTGCTGTTTTCTCAAATGCCAAGGTGCCGTATTGCGGGGTGGTATATCCTGAATCTCATCCTAGACGATTATAATACCACTTGGACAGGGATCTGTAAGCATAAAATGGCATGGTAGGTGTAAAGGAGCTGAGGGTACCTGGAACAGCATAAGCCCTCAGCCAATGCCCCAGTGGCTACCTACTATGACAGTCGCCGTGGCAGGAGCTTAGAGTGAGCAAAAACACTGCTTTACTCAACCCTCAAAGACCCTGTAGGGGGAGAGCTCTTGTCCCTCCATTTTGTCAATGAAGAAACCGAGGCCCGGAGACGCTAACCTGAGGTCACTAGCACAGGTGGGAGTCAAACTTTCATCATCTAAGTCTAGAGATCTTGTTCTTTCCATTATAGGTGCTAAGTGCTAAGCCTTGTTGTGCTGCTCCTACAAAGGGATTTAGGTCCCATGTTCGTGAATTATGGATATCTAACTGTCGAATCTTAAAATGCCATCTATGAGGAAAGGTGAAAGTGAGTTGGAGAAGAAAGGAGAGTATCTCAGTAGCTTGGAGAAGAGGGGAGAGTTATGTCAGTAGATTCTGAGTTAGAACCTCCATAGTTGACCACCTATTTTGATCACCTCCTTAGCTTGACCTAATTTTCATAGACCAGACATGCACCACATGTACATGACGGTACCGCAGGCCTAGTTCCTTCTGTTGACCACCTCTGTCTATTGACCAGTTTGTTACAGCCCCCTGGGGGATCAACTTACAGAGGTTCTACTTTGTGTGCGTGTATTTTAAGAGAGAAGGTTTTACTTTGTTGTCCAGGCTGGAGTGCAGTGCCCTGATCGTAGCTCACAATAAACTTGAATTACTGGGTTCAAGAGATTATCCTATCTTAGCCTCTATCCCTAGTGGCTAGAACTACACCTTCTCTCCCCAGTCAACCAACCCCCTTTACTGGTTTCCAGGGACCACCTATTTTTCACATTTTAAAATATATACAAAATGTTTCAGGGCAGTGCCTGTGGCTCAAGGGAGTAGGGCACTGGCTCCATATGCTGGAGGTGGCAGGTTCAAACCCAGCCCTGGCCAAAAACTGCAAACAAAAAAACAAACAAACAAAAAAACCCCAAATGTTTCAGTAAATTCACCACCACGCTTGGTTAATTTTGTTTTGTAGAGATGGGGGGTCTCACCCTGTTGCCTAGGCTGATCTCAAACTCCTGGCTTCACGTGATCCTCCAGCTTTGGGCTGGGTTTACACGTGTAAGCCAATGTGCCCTGTTTTTAAAATATGCTTAATTTTATTTTTTAAATTCATATATAATAATTGTACGTGTTTATGGGAAACATAATAGTGTTTTAATACTTACAATGTATAGCGATCAGATCAGGGTAATTAGCACATCCATCATCTCAAAAATTTATCATTTCTTTGTTTCAGGGACATTCGATATCTTCCTTCCAGGTATTTGAAACTACACACTACACTGCTAACTAGAGTCATCCTGCAGTGGTGTAGCATGCTAAAACTCCCTCGTCCCGTCTGGCTGTAATTTTGTATTCATTAACAAATCTCTTCCTATGCCCCCCAGCCTCTAGTATCCTCTGTTCTACTTTTTACTTCTTTAATTTTTTTTAAAAAAAGTTTCTGTGTTAAAGAATAGTAGGGAGGGAAAGAGAAAAATTTCACTGCTTTTTGAAATTATGAGACAGAAACACAAACTCTTTTTGTTCCAAAGGGGATTCAGAAGGATGAACTCTTAAGCAGGAAACAGGGGTGCTGAGGCTCGGGGAGTGGAGGCCTGCAGGGTTCTAGTTAAGGAACTGTTGCACTTGGATCTTGGGAATTTGGAACAGTTGTAGATGGTCTGCAGGTCTAGGGAGGAGCTTACAAGGCGATTCTAAGCTGGAACAAGCATCTGCAGAGGACAATGGAAGGGGTTGTCCAGTTGCTGAAGAGGGAAGGCTGAAAGCTGATCCATCAGTATCTTCCGCTGCAGATGGCCCTGGTCAAATGCAAGAGCAAATGAGTTTAAACCAGTGGTTTTCAACCTTCCTAATGCTGAGACCACAACATGAGGAACTGTATTAAAGGGTCACGGCATTAGGAAGGTTGAGAACCACTGGTCTAAATGATTGCAAAGGAGGCTCCAGTTTAGACTCAAGCACTGAGAAGCCCTGGGCTAGCACTGGCTCTAGCAAAGCTGGATTTGGGGGCTCAAAAGATGTCATTGAGTTCAGCCTATTTACATCTCTTGGCCTTGCCTTCCAGAGCTTCTCAGGTCCCCCAGGCTGCTTCCCACCATGGCCAGAGTAAGACCTTTGCTGTAGCTAGCAGTCCTAGGAGCAGAAGGGCACCCCTGCATCAAGGTTTGGTGGAAAGACCAGAAACCATGTTAGGTACACAGAGGAGGAAAGAATTCAGCACAGTGAATTAAATTTACCCAACCTTTGCAAGGACTGGGGAAGCAAAGACCAGGAAGGCAGCTGCTGACCACCAGGAAATCTGGAAAGCCAGAATCTCCAGGGAGCTTCCGCTGGTGGGGTCAGGTGCCTGTAGTCTCCATGTGAGTGATTCACAGAAGGATGCCTGCAACCACCAAGTCTCCTTGCAGCTGGAGAAAACAGGACTTGTCCTTCTCATCCCCCTTTCACATCTTGTGAAGCTACCTGTCCTTGGTGGACTCTCTCAGGGACCAGGCTGGCCAGGGAGTCTGGGAAAGATTAACTTCCTCATCTTTTGCCATATGTACCAAGAAGGAGCAGAAAAGGGTGGGGATGATACTGAATATAAACATAGAGCCCCTTTCTCAGTAGTTCTCTAATGAAGGGTGGATTGTGTTTCACTGGTTCTCCCCCCATTAGGTGACCCTCCCTGAACAAAATGTTGGGCCAGTGATTTTTATCTCATGGCAGGTTAAACC
>NW_003852481.1:7749368-7752304 GCF_000181295.1 Otolemur garnettii | reverse complement strand
GGGGAGCTGAGTTAATTTCCCCCAAAGCACATGGACTGAGGATAGAGAAAATTGTCTCTGGAAAGAAAATCTGGGGTAGCACTACTCACAGAAGGAGGAACTGACACTCAGGAGTCAGAAAAACATTCGTTACAATTTTCATCTTGAGCACATAATTCAAAAGTGGAATGGAGAGCCAAATGGATACTAGTTCCAATAGCCATGTGATTTGGGCAAACATCTTAAACTTCTTGGAGCTTAATTTCCTCCCGAGAATAACAAAAATCATGGTCTCTAGTTAACAGAATTAGTGTAAGATTCATAAGTAATTCCTATGCTACTATCTGGTACATAATATATGCTCCCCAAAGTTGGCATGTTTTCTTTCTCCCTTTCTTTTCTGTTATTTATTGATTGATTCAATAAATATTAACTGGGAGCCTACCATGCCAATCTGCCCCCTGCTAGATGTTGGGACTCAAAGATAAATATGACATAGTTTCAGATCTTTACTAGCCCAGAGTCTGGGGATCAACAAAGTCATAAATAAACACACACACACACATAAAGGGTTCAGTGGAATAATGCCTTATAATACCAAGTCTCTCTATTTGGGTGTGTGGATGCAATGAGATGCATATCAAATGGCATTTGACTACATATTTAATACTACTATATATGCAGTTATGGCTGTCTTGGGGAAACCAGAAATTTCAGTGCTGTCATCCCTATCGTGGCTGCCTATTATGGACTGGAACTGCCTCCAGGTGGCCACCAGGGTGGCTTAATTCATGGCTGTCTCTTCTTCTCCCTTCCCGAAGCCCACAGCTTGGTACTCGGTTCCACAAATAAAAAATGTGGGGCTGGGGATTTCTGCAAATTGGAAAATCATACCCCAGATAAATTTAACTGGCTGTTCTGAACTCTTTGGTTACTCTTGTCTGCTTAGTTCCATCTCCCTTGGTTTGGACTGTACCTGGCTCCAGGGTCTGTTGGGGCGTTGGACAGAGAGGTTTCTGGATTTGTTTTTCTTCCTACAAGATACTTTTTAAAGCTTGTCAGGAACATATTCCAGCCTCCTATGCAACTTGACCAGTGAGGGGTTCAACTCCCAAGGAAAAGGCTCCTGGATGCCTTGGCTGGCCACTATCTTCACTTAACAATGGCAAAGCTTCTTCTGTGAAGTAACCATCAGAGTTACTGAATGCACTGTCGCCATTATTCAACTGGGCTCATGATTCTTTGCCTTGTAGGGACATGACAAGAGACTGACCCTAACCCTAACCCTAGCCCTAACCAGGCCTCTATAGTCTAAATGCCCTGATAGCAGATGTGCCAGGGGGTCAGAGCTATGGTATAGAGTGGGGGAAAGATGGAAGTGAGGTTGTAGTTCCAGTGCCCAGAGGCTGCAAAGGGTGCATTGAGAAGGATTTCAGAACCCACATAGTAACTGGACTATGTCAAGGTGCTGGGCTACATTCACCCAAAGGTCTACAGTGGGCAGGTCAGAGAGGATGAAGAACCCAGGCAGGTCCAGATAAGAGGAAGCAAAGTGGGGAGTGGGATGGAAAGCTCCAGGCTGTCTCTTTAGTATTAATCTGAAAATAGCAAGGCAGGCAGGTGGTAGGATCTGCATCTCATCATCCTGGGGAATAGGCTGAGCTGAGAGACATTATGTCCTTGAGATGTCTCTGAAGAATAGCCAGTCCCTTCAGGGATGTCCAACCTGTGGTTTTCAGGCAACATGCAGGTTATTTGAGGATTGTTTTTCTTTCATTCTTTTTTTTTTATTGTTGCATATGAAGAACTAGTTCACTCTGCTTGCATTTGTTGGGTAAAGTCCCTCTTACAATTTGTAGGACTGTTTTTCTTATCTGTGGTATTGGATATCATGGAAAGGATGCACAGGTCTTTTTTTTTTTTTGCTCATCAGCTTTTGTTAGATGGAAGATGCAAAAGGTGCCTCAAAGAACCAGGCCATGCAGAATCACTAGCAGGATTTATTAACATGTCTGCAAGCAGGTGGGCTGCCACCAAAATGGCACCAGCCCTGAGTTAGGTAGGGGGATTTTTTTACACGTGGTTGAGTCCTATTTGATGAATATTCTGGTGCCATTTAGGAGGTGACGTATGTGCAGTTCAGGAGATGATGGGCATGCCAGCTGTAACTCAGTAACTCAACTTGTGGTGTGAAAGACCAAAGGTTATCTCTGGAGGCCTTGTAGAAAGTCAGAGGCTTATCTGCTGTCAGTCTCCTACAACCTGGAAGGAAGTTCAGCAGCACCACTTTTGTTTAATGAATGCCTAGACTAACATGGCTTTTCTCTACCAGGAGGTAGAGAAAGATGAACAAATCCTATTGTAGCCAGAATGTTCCTCTCTGCCAGGTGCTTGGTCTCAGAATTGAAGAATGAACCCACGGACCACAGGAGTAAGCAGAAGGACAGATTTTATTGAAAAACAAAGAGATGAGGAAGAGGAGAAAGAGCCTTTGGCAAGCCGAAGGGGGGAACCTGAGTGGGAAGCCCGTTTGGTCCTTCTGTCTAGGGGCTTATATACTGCTTTTCCTATCCTGCCAACAGAGGGGTTTGGAGAGATGAAATGTTTGTCTGGAATATGTGACAACCATTGGTGCCAAAGGCTTGGGCAGAAATGAATTTTAAAACTTCCATAGTGCAGAGGGATGTGGTCCTTGTGGTCTTGGCTTCAGGTGAGCTATTCTCTGCTCCAGGATGGAGGGGAAGCTCCAGGTGGCATTCTCGCCAAGCCAGTTCTTATGTGCATGTTTGGGGTCCAGAGAATGTGGCCTATTAATAACATGTTTGTGCCTAGAGATGGGGTCTGCAATGACGTTGATCTCGGAGCTCACCAAGGCCTAAATGGGGGTGTCCCTGTCTAGCTCAGAATGGGGAAACCCCGTATCACTACTTTATTCTTTACTTAATGACTGTTTAACC
>NW_003852481.1:7745298-7748914 GCF_000181295.1 Otolemur garnettii | reverse complement strand
AAACACAAGCAGAACCATTCACCTTTCCCCAAATCCTTCAACAGTTCTCAAAGGCCTACAGAGTAAGTTTAAACTCTTGAGTGTGACTTTTTCAGGCCATCGAAGAAGTGATCTCAATTTACCTTGCAAGTTTCAGCTTTCAAGACATCCCTTCTGGCACCTGGGCTTCTGCCTACCTATTGAACTCATTCTTACCTGAGCACACCAGGTGCTGTCCAACAGATCTGTCTGTGCACTCCTGGCCTTGTCTGTATCTGATTATCTTCTCTTCTTTACCCACAGGCTGAGAGGTCAAAGACCAAAAGTAAAAGATTATTTCAAAATGTGAAATAAAAGGAAATGGAGTCTGGGTTCTGTGTGGGCAACATCAACCTTCATTTCTAACTGAGTGCAGGTGAGCTGAGTTTGAGAAGGAAGTCAGCCCGTGGGTTCGGGTAGATGGGAATTTTGAAGGGTCAGAAGGGTAGAGATTGGCATATTTCTCCTTTCCTGGGCTGGACATTCTATGCATTCATTTCTTCCCGAGTGGGTCGGTTCTATTTGGGCAGGTTGATTTTATTTGGGTGGGTCTCTCCATTTGATTTTGTCACAGGTACTTTCCCTACCCTTCATGTGCTTCTGAGAAGCCATCCTTGATCTTGGGTGAGAATTTCTGCATCTTTGTACTTCCTGACTTGAACTCTTAATGGAAAAATATCCATCCCTCTGAGATTATAGGCAGTTTGAGGTCAAGAACTTTGGCTTGGCATGTTGGCCTACTCCTATAATCTTAGCACTCTGAGGGGCCAAGGCAGGAGAATCGTTCAAGGTCAGGAGTTTGAAACCAGCAAGAGTAAGATACTGTCTTTACAAAGAATAGACAAATTAGGGCGGTGCCTGTGGCTCAGTGAGTAGGGCGCTGGCCCCGTATACCGAGGGTGGCAGGTTCAAAACCGGCCCCAGCCAAACTGCAACAAAAAAATAGCTGGGTGTTGTGATGGGCGTCTGTAGTCCCAGTTACTTGGAAGGCTGAGGCAAGAGAATCGCTTAAACCCAGGAGTTGGAGATTGCTGTGAGCTGTGATGTCACGGCACTCTACCCAGGGCAATAAAGTGAAACTCTGTCTCTAAAAAAACAAAACAAAACAACAACAACAACAAAAAAAAAGAAAAATTATCTGGGCTTGGTGGTAGGTGCCTGTTGTAGTCTCATTTACTCCGGAGGCTGAGGCAGGAGGATTGCTTGAGCCCAGGAGTTTGAGGTTGCAGTGAACTATGATGACACCACTGTACTCTAGCCAGGTAACAGAGTGAGACTATCTCAAATACAACAAAAGAACAACAACAAAAAGGCAAAAAAGAAAAGAGAGAGAAGTCTGTAAAGACCATTTAGTAATGCCCACTGTGCTGTGTGCAGTGCTGGGCTTGTAGCACATGCGTAGATGGTGAGTAACCGAACTAGAAGCCCTTGCTCGAGGTGAGTGGTAATGAACCACAGAGGTACATCCTGGAAGGGCATGGTAGTAAAGAAGCAGTGGAGAGTTACGTGTCTCTTTTCTTTTACTGTCATTATTCATTTGCCAGGCTGAGCTCAGCAGTCCTGCCACTGAGGGATATAGAGTTTGAGGCCTGCAGGCTCATTCCAAATGGGTCTAGCTATTCTTGGGAGCTTTCTGGTGTCATAAAGAGAGTCCCCTGACTGGCCTGCTGACCTTTCCCCAGGCCTCCTAAAGGCTGAGTTATGGCCTCATGGTATGTAGCACAAGAGCCACTTCCCTCCCTGGAGAAAGAAGAAAAAGTATGCAGGGGGGACGATAATAATAGCTTCCACTTAGGGAACATGTGCAACGTGCCAGGAACTCTGCTGACACTTTTGGATTCATTCTCTTATTTCATGCCTAGGACAACTTGGTGAGTTGGGTATGATAAGAATGTGAGGCTCAGGATGCTTACGTCACTTGCCTGAGACCACACAGCTAAGTAACTGGTGGAGCTAGAATCTGGAGTGGTGCGTCCGTGGTGCGTCTGATTGCAGAAGTCCACGTTCTCATCAACTGCATTTTACTATCTCAGGAGGGGACAGGGAACCTGACGTCCTGCCTGCTCCTTGGGAAGATATTTGCCTCCCAGATGTCTGTCCCAAGGCTCTGGGTGGGCAGTTGGTTGGTAAGGGCTACTCTCTGCCCTTGGGAATCTGAGGTGGGTAGAGAGAGAGAGGAGAGAGTATTTATTCTACTGATTCTGCTGCCCTTTCTGTTGGGGGAGGCCGGGGGACAGAAACATGGCATGCCAATTAAGAGTGTCTTTATGGCCCCACTGACTACAGGGGCAGGAGAGTCTCTAACTGGAGATAAAGTCAGGAGAGATGGATTAGACTCCGTTAGGGTCTCGGGCAGCAGAGAAAAGATGCAGGCAGCCAGGGGCTCAGCTTAGCGCCCCCGTACGTGGCCATGCAGGTAGAGCCTGAGGAGGAGGGTGGGCAGAGGGGGGCTGTTGCTCCTGCCTGGGTAAGTTTCTGCTTGCTTCTTTCAAAGAAGATGTGAATGTGGTACAAAGTGTATTCTAATCACCACATCTGATTACAAAAAACAGAGTAAATCACCAAACAAAATTAGCATTCGGAGACTTAATTATCACCAGAAAGAGTAACTAATAAGCAAAACAGGAAGTGACCAAGCCAAGCCCAGTCCTTCAGCCAGCAAAGATGTGCTTTTCTTCCCAGCAGGTAGTGGGTGAGGAGTGGGTGGGGGCTGATGGAAGGAAGGGGCCTGGGCAGCACGGAAGCTTTCAGAGCCCCAGTGGGCGCATTCCAAATTTCCTAGGGCTCCACACATTCTCAGAAGTTTGCATGCCTTTCAAACTTGGCTTGCAAAGTTTCTAGGTCATTCCTTCCAGGCCCCTTCCTTTCCCAGGCCTCGAGGCCAAAGTAAGGCAGCAGAATTAGAATAAATAGACAGATCTTCCTCCCCTTTCCTCTCCCGCAGTGTAACAGGCTCTGGGCCAGAAACTCTCAAACCAATTGATAATAACAAGTTCAAGTTCAATGCCATTGGCTGTCTGGTGAGACCTCCCTGGCTTTTCTTGTCTCTGCTCCTCAGCTTGTATTTCTTTCTTTATTTATTCATTTTAATAGTGGCATCATATAAATAAAACACCATTACAAAAATGTCGCAGAAAGTTCAAAACTATTCATTATCCATTTCATACAGATTAAAATTGCCATCAAGGCTGTTTGGATTTGACTTGCGTTCCTTTCCTTCTAATGAGCCGGATAGAGAAGGCAAAAGATGCTAATTCATCCTTACATCTCTATCATATCTCGGCTTTTACTATATAAAGCATCAAGGTCGCATTCTGGGGAAATGTCTTTTTACCAAAGGTGCTATAATAATAATGAAGAAGCAATTTGTTTCAGCAAACTGCCTGCAGTAATGAGGCTTAATTATAACCATGTTATTAATACCGCTGCTTAAGGTAATTCACTTCTGAGCAGGGTGCAGAACAGTAAACTATAATTTAAACAAGAATCGAGACCTAATTTAAATCATCGGATCTACTGCAGAAAAAGGCAAACAGAACGACTATATTCTGCACGTGATTTAGAGCTTCCCCTTGGTGCCATTTCCGGGAGACGAGTA
>NW_003852481.1:7730259-7745045 GCF_000181295.1 Otolemur garnettii | reverse complement strand
TGGGGTTTTGTGAGGGAAGGAATCTCATTTTGTTCTCAATCTCTGCAGAACCCACACCCAGGCTAGAAAGGGGAAGTGCCTTGGCTACGAGCATGTAACTGGCTGCCAGGTGTGAACTGGGTCCCCTATCCCGTGCTTTAAGAGCAATATCTGTGTCACCTGGTGATCTAAACGTCCCTAGCTGCCCTAATATGGTACCTAACATGGTTTAACAATTCCAAGACCTGGTTCGTTTTTTTAAATTTTTTTATTTTTTCAAATTAAAAAAAAATACGAGGGTACAATTTTTAGGTTACATTATTCTCACTTCTAGGGTTAAGTTCCATTTGTAGAACAGGCCCTGGTTGTTCATCAGAATTCCTTAAGACGCCTGGTAGAAAATATAAGTTTATGGATCCTACCTCACTACCTAGATTCTGACTTTGTTAGTTTGGCTTTGGGCCGGGGGGACCCACTTATTTATCAAGAAAACCCTGGTTTTCCTGGTGCAGCCGGTCTAAGGGACAGAACACATAGTTCATTCCTTTGTTCAGCAGCATCAGTACATTTAAAATATAAGAAAAATGTGGGTGTGTTTTCCAATGGTCCCTTCTGAGTTACATTCATGTTTCGTCTATCCAACATTTGTAGATACGAGTTATGTGCAAACTATGGTTTACGCACATCAGCTCTTCCTATTCAACTAGGCTTTTAATCCCTGCTGCTGTATTTTCAGTGAATTTTCCTCTCCTTAATGCAGGACTGTGTTCCATGCTGCCTCTGACCCTCTTCCCCATGTACGTGGGGGAGGCCAAGCTTACCCTAAATAAAAAGAAATTGAGAACAGACTTAAGTGTTTAGAAAACAACATAAAAGACCATGTCCCCTCCACGTTTTATACCAGTGCTGCATGGAAGTTTGATATTACCAAGGTAAAGAGCTGTCCTTCCTAAGAGTCTTCATCAATGCTAGCTAACTAAGACTTAAGAATCCCTGGCAGTCAAGGCTAAGTTAATGAGGTGGTTATGAATGCGCCATCACTGAGAATTTACAGAGGCAGGAGAGATTTCTGGAGTTAGAGCAATGAAGACACTGTTTCTAGCCCTGGCTCCCTGATAAATCACTGGGACATCTGTGCCCAGTGAATGGTCTTTGACTGAGACCTAATTCCTGCCTGCCCATCCTCCATCCAATCATCCATTCAGTCAATCCTTGCTACTGTCCTAACTTAAACCACTGTCCATAAATCTAGGAGGATATGGGCGGGGGTGGGAGGTAGGCTTAAAGGGAGAGACAGAGTCCAGTGGCCTGAAACCCAGAGGTCACCAAGGAGAGGCTCACAGACCTTTAAAGACTGAGTTCTGCCTACAGAATGTGGCATCTCTCCTACTCCCCATTCTCCTTCAAGCCCTGGGTACACAGGCAGGTTCCAAGCAGAATTAAATTTGGAGCCGACTGGATTCAAGACGGAGTATCTCCTCTGAAGGAATCTCCCGCCCCCACCCCACCCAGCAACCTTTCTCTTAAATGCAGAAGAACTTTCCCGAAAGATTCAATGTTTTGTGATATATAAAGTGTGTGGTGTGATTGTAAATTGCTCCAAGGCAATAGACATTCTCTTTTATTTTAAAGGAGAGATAGGCCTTACTTTGTCCCAAGGTCAGCCTTCTCCCCAAATCTGCCCCGCAGGCCTGCCTCTGTTTACCTGCTCTGTCGCCTACACACCCGTCTCCATCTGTCTCTGCTCAAGAAGCCTGTGTTTCCGTCCCCCGCCCCCTCGGCCGCCTCTGCTTTCTGTTTCTCTCTTTGCTTGTGTTCTTGTCTAAGACAACTAACTCTCCCCTCCTGGGTTTCCCCACTGGTACAGGAGCTCTGCAAAGCCAAATGACACCAAATGATGTCTCCAGCTGGTGGTAATGATTGGGCTCTGGCTGAACTGCAATAACAAGGCACGAAGCCGTAAGGCAGAGCCCAGACGGTATTGTGCTAGGAGGGATGCGCTCTCTCTCGCACGCAAACACACACATCGCACCCCATGCATTTACATGCACACGCATATATAACGCACACATAGAAATTCACAGACCGCAGATGTAGATGCTGTTTGTGTGCGCAGAGACATATTTGTCTGTAGGTACAGACTCAGACATAGCTCCATGTAGCCGCAGCCCCCCCTTACCCCTTAATTAACCCTTCTTTCCTTCTCAAAGCGCTAGATTCACCCCACCAGGTATGGGGGCAGGTGTCTGGGGACAGAGCCCATTTCAATTGTGAAGACACGGTGAACTTGTCCAGATAACAATGCTGGGAGAATAGCTGAGGCAGCAGAGAGAGGAGGGAAGGAAGGCGTGGTGTCTGCGGCAGTCCCCTTGGGTGGGGGAAATAAAATTCCCTTCCACCACTGTTCCATTTCCTCGCAACCACCCGCGGGCTGTTTCATTTCATATTGTGGGAGCTCCGAGGGGGTGTCCAATTGGAGGAACAATAGCTATAAAGTCATTTACAGTGCTCTGTGGTGACACAGTGCCTGACTGACCTGGCTAAACACTACACCGGCTCTGTGGAGCCGGCCCTCGCTGTGGGCCGTGCATACAGCCAGCTCCTGTCCCTAACAGAAGGTCTCCAGAGTCAGACTCCAGACCCGCAGAGCAGAGCTTCCAGTTGTGACTCCGGGATTTTGGAGGAAGACCAGGGCGGCCTCACCCCGCACAAAGAACTGAGAGGACGGGGTGCCATGGCAGGTGGATGTGACCTGAGAAGGTTCCTAGAGAAACCCCTTCCTTCTCTTTAGCTTGGGTCTGGAGGCTGACCATCCTATGGAAAGCTATGACTGATCGCCATGCCCCCCAAGGGTGCATTTACAAACCCTGGAGATTGGAATGCCTTTTAAAAAGGCATGCTGACTAGCATCACCTTCCCAGATCCACTGGCCCTGCGCCTGATCTGAGGATAAATTCTCCTCTTCTCAGGACAGACTTCCTAGGAGGGTGTCCACGCCTTGAAAATACCACCCAGCCTTCTTGGGTCACTATCGGCGTAAAAACAAAATCTCTTTCATCTTATACTTTTCAAAGCACTTTCACACCCATGAGCCCATTAATTGATTTCTTCATTGTACACATTATTTGAATGTGAGAGGCACTTCAGCCCTTTTTAGAGCAAGGTAGGCTCTAGATAAACACGTGGATGTGTAGTGAATATCCACAAACCACACGTCGCTCTGGTGGGCGCTGCAGGGAGGCAGGAGGGTGGTGCAGGGTGGAGGAAACGCAGCCTCCAGGCAGGATCCCGCCTAACACTCTGGAAGGCAGACGGGACATTGTGCCATTTTGCATGTGTGCAAACTGAGGGGCCGGAGAGGTTAAATGACTTGCTTGTGGTCAGGACGTTAGTTAGAGGCCGGCCCCAGAATGCACGTCTTGATTCAAATTGGAGATGCCTCCTCCATGTTTTGAGATGTTGCTTTCCAGAAAGTTCCTCCTGTGGTCTGATCGCCCCCTTCCTTCCCCTGGTCTTGGTCTCTCTGGAACAAGCTGTCTCAAAGGAGAAATAGTCATATAACACATTTTTTTCTGGGCTCACGTGTATATTGCTGTAGGGACAAGAAGAGAAAAAATGTTTTTGTCTTCTCTATTTCCATATGAAGGTCAGCAAGACTGAACAGTTGTTTGCATTTCATAGGCAGCCTCTCCAAGGACATTCGCTCTCTCCAGCAGCGTCCTGCCGTGGGCAGGGAGGGCCGGCCGTGTGTGGTGTCTTTTACACACCGCACTCAGGACAACATCGTCCTCAGACCCGGCCTTTTCTCACAGGCAGAACAGAAGAAGGAGAGTCCCCTTCTTGGCATTTCAGCCAGGCAGCCTGGCGCTGAGAAAGGTTAAGGGACCTACCTGAGGCCACATCAGATGGTAGCAGAAGGTTGGCATTGTTGACCTCCCATAGGCTTTTACCTGAATTTGGGCTCTTGCCTGTCTCTGATCTGAGGTAAGAGTGTGAGTGTGTGTGTGTGTGTGTGTGGCAAGTTCAAGGTTGAAGGGGATAGCACTCTAACTGTTTTCTCTCTATACTTGTCATCTTGTCAAAAAATCATCTGAGACTCTTCAAGCCCCAGGCCCCTCACAAGTGGGGTCACCGTGTCACTCAGCAGCAGCTGGACTAGCTACAGGAATGATAATGGAGTTGCCAGGGCAGCTGAGCGGGGTGCTGGCCTCCGGTGCTCACACCTGCTTGCCTGTGCCCAGGGTGGAGCCTGGCTGTCAGGAGATCCACTCTCGGATGAGCTGGGCACCTCAGGAGCAGACTGTCACCTGCTTGCTCAGATTCCTGGGGACAGAATGGCCTGGCATCCTGTTTCCTGGAGCAAGGAGTTAAGTTCTTGGCTGGAGGAACTGGCTCAGGGTGGAGTAAACAGAAAGAGGCGATTTTTGGAGGAAGGTTAAAGGCTGAGGAGTGTTTAGATGCAGGGATGGTTCTGGAGAGCAGAGGGCAGGGGAGACAATCATTGCTTGTTAGCAGAATGCTAACCTGCAGCTGCATGGGGGTGTCGTGGAGCTGACAGCCACTTCCATGCCACTGCTACTGGACACCTCTTCCCTGCATCCTATCTCTGGGGGCATGCGTCCTGGTGGGCCACTGCCTCTGCCTTATTCATCCCAGAAGCAGAGGCCCGGGTGGGAGCAGGAAATTGGTTGGGCGCAATCCACACACCAGGGGCGGGATGCGATAGGTTTTGTTTCTGTCTTTTCGTAGTAGGAGATTGGACAGGGAAATAAAAAAAGGCATATGCTCATCAGAGGGATGCTGAGAAATCTGGCACATCTTCTGTGGGGGAATTAATCAGAGTAACAAGACTGAGAGAGGCTTAATAATGCTTTTTAAATAACTGAGGGTTTTTTTTTTTTCCCCCTTTTTTCCCTTTCAGAGTATGATGGACAGATGGCAAATAGAGAATGAAATGGGCTTCAGTTACCGCCGGAGGGTGGCGGGTGGATGTGTGGAGAGGTTTCCTGGCAATGTGTGTTTGTGTTGGGGGGGCCCTGGGCCCCCCTGGGAGAGGTGGCTTCATAGGGGGGTGGGCCCTCCCTGTAAGGAGTAAAGGGGGGCTCACAAGAGACTGATTTTCCTATGGCCTCTCTTGGGAGGCTTAGAGTCTCCTAAGCTCTAGAAGGGTCTGTCCAGCACCTTTTCCTGCAGACATAGGAAGGGGCACATGGTGGAAAGTAGGTGGGCACAGGCTGAAGGCTGGGGTTCTTTATGTCTGGGATAATGAGGGGGAAAGGAAAGTCAGGGAGTGGAAGCCCAGTTCAGTTGGGGGGCTCTATAGATACTCCAGAGTACTCTTTCCATCTACGAAAGAGGTGTGCTTGAGAGCCCCACCCTGCCCAGAACATGCAGGTGCAGTGTCCTGTCCCTTTAACAAGCTTCCTGCCTGGTGCCAGAGCCTGCGTGGGATGGGGCCAGCCCATCAGCTTTCCCAGGAGCCTGAGCCGCAGACTGTGCGCATCTCCCCTGAGCTCATTTCCCATGCCCTGTGTTGCAAGTGAATTGAAACGGATATCTGATAAATGAATAAACCTGTAAATGGAATCAAAAACCTTATGAACCTGAAGGAGAAATCAGAGTCCCAGGTCTGTTAAGTCTAAATTGAATAAATCTGATCAACTCCCTGACAGTTTCTGCCAAAGGCTCTTGAAGAGGAAGGGGAAGAGGGTGAGCAGAGAGTGGACAGAGGGGAAAGAGTGAGGGAGAAGGGAGGCAGGAATAGGCTCCATGATAAGCTACCACCAGCCAGCCACCCCAGGAGAAGGTCCAGGCAGCCCCCAGCTTCGCTCAAGTGGACTAATAAATAGAGGACTGTAGGATGCCTTCGCAAGGCCAGCAGCGGCTCCTTTGTGTCTGTCTAGAGGACACTTCCAGAGAACAATTAGAAGTTTGCACATAGTGGGGTCAAAATCTCATTTTGGACTATGGCAGCCTGAGCTCAGCTCATTGCCTAGATGAGCTCACCTGCTGGAGAGGTGGGTCCATTTGGTTGGTAGCAGGCATGGGAAGTAAGTCACATCAGAATGAGCTTAAGACCTGTACCACTTTCTGTTATGTTGGGCAAATGACTTCCTGTAGTGGATATAAAGCACAGAATTTTTTTAACACTCATTTCAACAAGGGATGGAGGTTATGGTGGTGGTAGACCTATGTCCTCTCCTTTTGAATCTTGGTGGGTTTGTGACTCTTTTTGACTAATACAGATAGTGGAATTATTCCTGTGTGACTTAGAGGCTAGTGCAGAAATGGTTACATAGCTTCTGCTTGATTTTCTTTTCCTTGGACTACTCTCTTTGGGGGCAGCCAGCCACTACGTAGGAAACCCAGTTGCCCTGAGATTGCTGTGCTAGAGAGGTGTTCTTGTTTAGGGCATCGCCAGGCTGAGCCCCCGCTGAGGACTAACATCAGGTGCCAGGCAAAGGAGTGGACCTGTGGGCCACCCAGCCCAACCGAGCCTTCAGATGATGGCAACTCCAGCCCACATGTTACCACAATAGCCAAGAGATGCCTCCCTGCCCTCACCTCGGGCCCTTCTCAAATTTCTGGCCTGCGAAGTTACAAATACCGTAAAATTGTTATTGCAAACTGCTAAACTTTGGAATAATTTGTTCATCGCAACCCAAACCTCATCCCTTCCTGGGTCTCAATTTTCTTTTCAAAAATAAACCATTAGACTAGGCAATTTTCAAAACTATATTTTGAACATTATAACTGGTAGATGAACTTTTAAAAAACTCATTGTGGTATGATATAAAATATACCTAACATCAAGTTTATCATCTTAACCATTTTTAAGTGTGCAATTCAGTGGTATTGAATATATTCCTAGTGTTGTGCAGCCGTCACCTCTAAACTCTTTTCATCTTGTAAGACTGCAGCTCTGCAGCAACTCCCCATACTCTGCTCCTCCCAGCTCCGGGCAGCCACCATTCTACTGCCTGTCTTTATAAATTTTGACTACTCTGGGTACTTCATGTAAGGGAAATCTTTTTTTTTTTTTTTCTTTTAGCGTAAGGCCTTTAGGTTCATGTATGTTGTAGCATCTGTCAGAATTTCCATCCTTTTTAAGGCTGGATGATATTTCACTGTATGTATATATCATATTTTGCTTATTCATTCATTTGTGAATGGATACTTGCCTTATTTCTACCTTTTGGCTGTTGTGTTTAATAGTACCACCATGATCATGGGCATACAAATATAAGACCCTGCTTTTAATCCTTTTGGGAATACTTAGAAGTGGAATTGTATGATCATTTTTTATTTTTTGAGCAAGCACCCTAGTGTTTCCACAGCGCCGTACCATTCTGCACTCCAACAGTGTACAAGTGTCCAATTCTCTATTGTTACCAATACTTGTTCTATATATTCTTTTGATAATAGCCATGCTAATGGATAAGAAGTGGTATCTCATTATAGTTTTGACTTACATTTCACTACTGTTTTGAACATCTTTTCAACACATGTCACTTGAAAGTTCAAATAGCCCAGAGTGATAAGAACAGAAATTAAGAGAATTTCCTTCCCTACTCTTCAGTACTACTCAGTCTCACCAGTGAGAGGTGACTACCTTCAACAATTAATTGATCCTTCCAGAAATCCTTTCACTTACTAACACAGACTGGAGATGTTTTTATATCAATATACATAAGTTCACCTCCCTTTTTGATAGCTGCGTAGTACTCCATGGCATGGCTGTGTCAACACTTACTCCCCTGGTCACTGTTGAATGTTTCAGTTGTTCCTAGGCTGATTGTTTGATTGTACTTTTGCTATTGTGATACTTCATTGACCATTCCTGTACACTTAGAGAAAGGCATTTGTAGTTCACATTATTAGAAATAGAATACTTAGATCAAAGGATATGTACACTTAAAATTTTGCTAGTTATGCTAAGGTTGTCTTTTAAAGTCATGACACATTTATACTTGGACAACAAGAAAACGAGTGTCTTGCTACCCTCATGATCTTTTAAATTTTATCAATCTGCTAGCAGAAAAATGGTGTCCTGTTTTTAAGTTTTCATTTCTTTGCGAGGATGAGCATTTTTTAATATGTGCATTGATGATTTTTCATTCCTTTTTTTCTTTGAATAGTTCATTGATATCCTTTTCCAATTCTATAGGGTTGCTCATCTTTTATGTTTTAAAACTGGTTTGTAAGAGCTTTTCTTACTTTAAGTAATTAACTTCTTCCTATATGTTACAAATATTTTTCCTGTTAAACTAGTTATCTTTTGACATTATTAAAGATCTTATTATGTATAGACAATTTTACTTCTTAAGATGTCAAATTTATCAATCTTTTAAGAAGACAGCTTTGTAGTTTTGTCATGCTTTTACAGATCTTTTCTACTCCCAGGATTATAAAATAAAATCATGAAATAAATTATCCATATTTTCTTCCAGGGTATCTTATCTTACGTTAAAATAATTGATCTATTCGGGTTTTATTTTTGGTATAAGGGGTGAGAGGATTCAATTTTATGTTTTACAAATGGTTAGACTAGTATTATTCATATATAATATGTGCCACATATGCAATTTAAATTTTTCTATTAACCACATTTTAAAGTATGAAGTCAGACAATTAAGTTCATGAACTCATTCTAGAAAAAGTGCTGCATATCTCATTGTTGAATACCAATATGGTCACCTTTGAAGTACTCCCCTTGGGAAGCTAGGTATTGATGCCAGTGCCTAGTTCATCCTTTAAAACCAATTTGGAACTCTTTCTGGAATGGCCATCATGACAATTAAATTTGTGCACTTGAAAATCTGATAATTCAAATTCTGTGGCCTAACAATTAAATTTGTAAACTCATAGTACTGAAAGTGCTTTGAAGGGTGGACTTCCCAAGGGGAGTACTTCAGAAGTAACCATACTGATATGCAGCAGGAAGGTATATTGCACTTTTTCTAGGAGGAGTTCGTGAGCTTAATTGTCTGACCTCGTAAAAAGAAGCTAAAGTAATTATGATATAATATTTAATCTACTATATCCAAAAGAGTAGTAGTGAAATTACATTTCAATATGTAATCTATGTACAAATTTAAATTTTTTTTATTAAATCATAGCAGTGTACATTAATACTATCATGGGGTACAGTGTACTGTTTCTCTATACAATTTGACATACTTTCATCCAACTGGTTAACATAGCCTTCATGTCTTTTTCTTAGTTATTGTGTTCAGACATTTATATTCTACATTTAGAGAGATACTACCCTGAACACGCCCAATCTCGTATGTACAAATTATTAACAAGTTATTTTACCTTTATTTCATACCAAGTCTTTACAACCCAGTGTATATTTTGGACTGATTTTTCAAGTGCAAAATAGTTACACGAGGCTAGTGGCTAAGATACTGGACAGCACAGAGTTAGACAATTACCTTAATGTCATTTACCAAGCCACTCTTCCCTTCCATTGATTCAAAATGCCTCCTTTGTCATAGGCCAAATTATGTTTTCTATTTACACTTGTTTCTAGTTTCTACTCTTTTCCATTGACCTAGCTCACCTTTCTCCCACCAGTAATGGACTATTTTAATTATGACAGTTTTAAACTAGTTTTAAAACCTTGTACAGCAGGTTCTCCCTCTGATTCTTTTTGTTTAGAGTTTTTGTGGTCTTCCAGTTTAGTTCTTTCTCTGGGTAAACATTAATATCTAACATTCAATATTATCTAATACTATAATATAGATGTCATCCTATGCCATAGGATACATACACTGCTATAGTATGGTATGTGACGCTATGATATGGATATTAATCTTTAATATTAGGCATTCATAGCTAATATTCTATTATTACAAATAGCAAGCAAACTGTATTGTTGGTATTGATGGGGACTGCAATGGGCTGGGGGCTCAAGTGATTCCTAAAGGCCCTTCTACTCCAAATCTCACTGGCTCTGCTTTGCCGCCCACAGAAGAAAGAGAAAAGCAGTGCTGGTGGCAGTCCCATCCTGTGTCACTAGTGCGGTGGTCCCATCTGTGCTGTGGGTGGCATTGGGTCCCCTGTGCATCGTCTGAGATTCATGATTAGGAAATACTCAGCAGCAATAGTTCAGAAGGTGCCACATTAGACTAGTTTAGGAGGCCACCTGGGAGGAGAAACGCAGGTTGATCCCTGGAAATACTTGTCTTGGAAGATAGCAAAGAGGAGATTTGGGGGAGAAAGGAGGTGTGAGATAGCAGAGAGAAGGGAAGGAAAGGGGAGAGATAAAGGAAGGTGGGAAGAAGAGAAGACAGGGGTGGGGAGAGAGGCAGAGGATATAGGGGAAGGTTTCCAACAGGGCAGTGGCTGGAAGAGACCAGGACAGGAAGACCCTGGAAAGGAGGAGAGGGAGCCCCGCCAGGGAGCAGGGCTGGGGAGTGAGCCTGGGCTGGGGGGCAGGGGTGGCCTGGAACATCCCAGAGTGCTCAGCACTGGGGCCTCTTGTCGAGGCAGCCTAGTGGCCATGGTCAGTCAGTCTCTCAACAATGGGGAGGAGGGCTCTGATACCCAGTAGGCTGGTGTTTTGGAGACAGCTTAGGCACACACCTGATTGTCAGAGCCACTGTGCCTGGGGAGGTGGGCCAGGTCCCCAGAGCAAAGGCTGGCAATTCCCAGCTTCCCTGAGTGCCCCTGGTTGGGGTATAGAGATTCTTCTTTACCCTGAGATCTGACTGTCCCAGCTTGGGAAGAGACAGGAGAGGGACAGGAAGTCATTTGTACTCTGAGAAAGAAGAGGGGAGGCATTGTGGTAGGTGCTGGGCCCGGGAGGCAGGCAAGGCCACTGTCGTCGTCTTCTTTTCTTTTTGGAGAGACAGAGTCTCACTTTATCGGCCTCAGTCCAGTGCTGTGGCGTCATGCTGCTCACAGCAACCTCCAACTCCTGGACTTAGGCCATTCTCTTGCCTCAGCCTCCCGAGTGCTGGGACTACAGGCGCCCGCCACAATGCCCAGCTATTTTTTCTTCTTTTTTTGGTGCAGTTCAGTGGGGCTGGGTTTGAACCCACCACCCTCAGTATATGGGGCTGGTGCTCTACCCACTGAGCCATGGTGCTGCCTGCCACTGTCTTCTTGTTGGTTCAGGCTCCCTTCAGGAGGAAGGGGGAAGGCAGCCCCCTCAAAGAACTCTCTTGACTTTCAGGGTCATCCTCCTACTGGGGTCCTCACACCAAAATGGGAAGTAAGGAAGGCCAGGCAGCTTCTGTGTGTCTTGTGCCCAGGAAGCCGGAGGCCCAGAGGCATAGTCCCACGGGGCCAGGGGGAGGGCCAGGACCTGAAACCCCACGCTCATAGCCTGGCTGAATGCCCCGGCCAGGTGTTTTCTTGTTCCCGCTCTGTCTGGAGAAGCAGAAAAAGGAATGTCAGGCATTGACTCTGGGCCACTAGATTTTCCAGGAGTCACAGGGTCACACTGAACTGGAAACAAAAAGGAAAAAAACCCACCTTCACAGCTTCCCAGAGATGCGCAGCCTGTCTCCCCAGACGGCTTGCTCCTCATCACAACCGCGACAAAATGCTATTTTCCTTTCAGTGGTGTGCACAGGTGCCAATCCAAATGAATATTATTCACACACTTCTGTCCAAACACTGTGAAGTCTTCAAAGGTTGATTAAACCTCTGACATTGTTGCTTTATTTCTCCTGCACTCCCCACCAGGTGAAGACCTGCCTCATGTGACCTCACCCCTCTCACTTTCCTGTCCTTCTCACACTCCCCCACCCCCCTACCCTGGAATCTGGGTATCCTAGGAGAGGATAATGTCTAGTCTACATGGGAGGGGAAGGGGGACTGGCAGGGAGCCTGGCTTGAACTTTGGTTTGTAGAGGACCCAGGGAGCAGACCACAGAGAGGTCACCTTGTGGGTGATGGGGGCTGGTGTGTGGGGGGGCCTTAAGTGGGGGATTTGACTTTGATTACCCAGCAAAAATCCATTTCCTGCTAGTAATGACTGGCTGGTGCATATTGGAAATCACAGCCTCCCTGCTCGACTCTCCCGCGTCATTAGTCCCCAGTGGAGCGATGTCTCATTGGAAATCACACCTGGTGAAATGAGGCATGATGTGAAACTCTGCAGACCTGCTTTCCCTGGGCAGCCTGACAGCGGCAGCTCAGAGGTGCTGGCCAGGGCTCCCTTGCTAACCCAAGAGATCAGTGATGCTGGATCATTCTTCAGGCATTCTTAATCTTATCTGTCATCAGAGGTTGGGTGTGCACAAAATCTTAAAGCAGCTCTGTATCACCTGCAGTATTTTGTGGAGTCCCTGGTGCCCAAGAGTCTCTGGCCTTCCTTACTTCCTGGTTTCGTGCCATGGTTAAGTTAGTGCAGGAGTATGATAACTAGAAAGGCCTAGGCCCCCTCCAGTGGTCATGGAGTCTCTGAGGAGTTTTTGTTTCGCTTGCCTCAGTCTCTAATTCCCTTTCTTCTGGTAACAGCATCTCAAGTTTGCCTAGAAGAACCATAGCTTTCTTTCCCCAATTCAGATGGGGTGGGGATTCTCTCTGCACCCCTCCATCCCACCTTCATGGGTCAGCCTATGACCAAACATTGGTCAATCAGCATTTGATCCTAGAGACTGATGCAAGGATTAGTATGGAAAGCCAAGGGCAAGGCTGGGACTACTGCTGGGAAAGCTGGCATTCTTTATACCGAGGCTGCTGAGTTGATTAGATATAAGCCTGGGGCCACAGTGAAGTACCTGGTCACCCCACAAAGTGGCTGAAAAAGAGGAGGGGGTGGTGGAGTACAGTCACCCAATTTACAACAAATACTTCACTGCAGTTCGGGGAGGGGGAATGATGTGCTTTTTAATAGCTGGTACTTGGTTAATTGGATATTCATGTGGGGAAAAAGATGAACCTTAACCTCTACCTCACACCGTTCACAAAAATTAATGCCTGGAAGATCAGAGATCTAATCACACAGCTAAAATAATGAAGTTTCCAGAAGGAAACAAAGGAGAAGATACTCATGATTTTGGGGTAGCCTCAATTTTCTTTTTTTTGTTTTTTGTTTTTTTGTTTTTTTGTTTTGAGACAGAGCCTCAAGCTGTCCCCCTGGGTAGAGTGCCATGGCATTACAGCTCACAGCAACCTCCAACTCCTGGGCTCAAGCGAGTCTCCTGCCTCTGCCTCCCAAGTAGCTGGGACCACAGGTGCCCGCCACAACGCCCGGCTATTTTTTGGTTGCAGCTGTCATTGTTGTTTTGGCGGGTCCGGGCTGGGGATTCGAACCCGCCACCTTAGGTGTACATGGTTGGCGCCTTAGGTTGAGCTATAGGCGCCGAGCCGGCCTCAATTTTCTTTAACACACGCACATACACAAAACCAAACACACAACAAATGTTAAGTCAGACTTTATTAAATTAAAGAACATCTACTCATCAAAGGTCACTTTGCAAAAGAGAAACAGCAAGCCCCAGGTTAGGACAAGATGTTTTCAAATCATAGATCAGAAAAAGGACTAAGATTCACAATATATAAAGAACATCTACAACTTAGTAACTAAATGACACAAAATCCAATTGAGAAATGCAGTAAGTCAGGGGGTAAGTCAGTATAATGGCTTCAGAACATTCTTTGGAAGTACCACCAAGGCCAAAGATAATGCTGTGTTTTTCAACAACTGTGCTCCACCACAAGACACATTCATGGCAACTTGATTCATAATGGCTGAAATTGGGAGCAACGTACATGCTCATCAACAATAATCTCAGGTGTATTCATACAATAGAAATGGAAAGAAGAGATTTCTATTGCACTCAAGAAGCACAGATTTCACAATCACACCCCTGACCAGGCAAAGTCATCCACACGAGGGACTCACCTTATGATTCCATTTGTGTGCCATCAGGATGGGTAAGACTAGATAAGGGTGATGTAAGTCAGCACGGTGGCTGCGCTCACGGGGCTGCTGTCTACTGTCAGGTCAAAGGAAGGCTCGTGGGGTGATGGAAATTCTACAGCTTGATCTGGCTGGTAATTTTTTTGTGAAATTCACTCCACTGTACTTTTTTAAAAAGTACGTGTGTGTATGAGTGTGTGTGCGCGCTTAATATAAGATCTGTACATTTTACTGGGTGTAAATTATACCCCGTTTGAAAGAAAAGATAGTCAAGAGCAGGAAGAGAGTGATTGTGAGAGTATCATCGAAGCACCTCCATCCAGCTAAACCTGCAGACAGACCCTCCTGAACCTTCCAAGAGCCAATTAATTCCCCTTTGTTTTGTTGAGTCAGTTTATACCCGGTTTTCTCTCACTTGCTGGTTAAATTGTGTTCATAAAGACTGCCCCCTGCTCTAGGCCAGAGCTCTTTCCTTCATCAGCCTCAGCAGGGGGGGAAGCCCTACACTTAATGGGACTTGAAGGAAGTGAGTTCCTCAAGTCTTTTTCTGGTCCTAGGAGGTCCTTGGGCAGGAATCCAACATCTTTGGCCCTCAGTTTCTCCATTTGTAAAGTGAAGCCCATAATAGCGCCTTCCTCACCAAACTGAGTGGGTCCCCTGGCTTGAAGTCTTAGAAATCTCTTATTTTCTCCTCTGGCCCTCATTTGATTTGTACCTATGACTGCCCTGGGGACAGAGATTATGTCTGTTTTGCTCACTATCATAGCTCTAGTGTCAAGGCGATCATAGCTCTAGGTCAAGAGGATGTGTAACATCCTGGGCATTTTTTTTTTCTTTTTAGTGGAGCCCTTGTCTATATAAATAGTCCAAGTCACCCCAATTCAGCATATCAACACCCAGCCTGGTGGCCATATTTCATGGGACA
>NW_003852481.1:7723032-7729901 GCF_000181295.1 Otolemur garnettii | reverse complement strand
GAATGGAAGGTTTCAGGAGGATTATACAGCACGTGGTAAGTGGTCACTAATGCGGGTGGTTCTATTATTATTCCTGGGAGGCAGGAATCCTCCTTGCTCCCATGCCTCCAGCGCAAAGGGGTTGAGTACCAGGGTCTTGTGACCATGGCTTGAGTGGGTCAGCTTCTCACAGGGTCAGGTTTGGGAACAGTCCCCATTGTGGCCCTGTCACCAAGGACAGATTCCCAAGGAGGAACAAAGGGGCCTGAAAATCTGGCCAGGGTGGAAAAAGACCATTTGGGGGTTATTTAGCGCTTGTTAATTGGTCACCTCGTTAGCCGCCCATCTGCAGTCTGATTCCAGCAAGTGAGTGGGTCAAAGGGAGGGGGCTGCCCTGGCCAAGACTGGCTTCAGTAATAAGGACAGAGCAATTACCGGAACTTCTAGAGCCAATTCCCGTTAGGAGCGCGCCAGGCTAGGCTTTGTCCTACGGAGACGAGGAAAAGGTCAGCGTGCTCCGTAGGAAGAGAAAAAAAGAGCCCTTCACAGGGAAAGCGCTTGCCCAGGGGAGGAAGGCAAAGAAAAGGAGGGCTCTGCGGAGGTGAAAAACTAAAGAAAGAATGACATTTGGAAGTTCCTCGTATGAGGGGAGGAGAATAATGAAATAAAAATTACAAGGGGAAAGAAGCCAGCGAACAAACCAGGAGGGACCACAGGGAATAGCGCTGGAGGGTCAGTACTACATTGGGAAGCGGCTGCCTGGCAGGGGCTGGCCACCAAGCCAATCACAGCCCTCCTGGCCTCAGTTTCTCCATCTGTAAGTTGAAGGGGCTGTTGAGATCTGATTCTGTGCTGTGCAGATGTGTAGAGGGTAAGAAGGTGAGGCTCAAAGGCATTGCTGGGAATGCAAACTCCCTCTGGCTCCTCTGACACAGTCTGAGGCATAAACAGTGCCACTTCCTGGAAGTTCCTCCACATGTCCCAGTCCCCTTGCACTGAGGTGAAGCCATGGGACTAGAGCTGGCCCATGAGCTATGAGCAGCTCCTGTGTCATTGCTGGGCTGAAGCATAGAAGAGCCCACGAATGGCCCTCTAGCCACCTCCTCTCTGTTGCAACAAATTCCAGAGCCTGGGTCCCCGAGTGACTATGTGGAGCAGAGGCTTCTGCTGACCCATACGGGATGTGCGTCATGAGTGGGAACAAACCTTTGTTGTTTGTAAGACAGAGATTTGGGCTTTTTCTGAAGAGAAACACAGGTGAAGAGTGTGAGCAATCCTATTTGCAGAGGACCAGAGGCTGAGGGGTAGTTGTGACAAGCAAAGGCGGTCTCCACCAAACCCAGCTGTCTGTGCAGTCACCGGGAGTCCCTGCCTCCCTGACACCTACCTATACTTGTTTGACAAACTTCCATTCACTGAAATGAAAGGATGTCTCTCTCCTTGATTGAATGGAACCAAGGAAGGTTCTTTGTGAGATGTGCTTGTGGATCAGCCTTCTGGGCCTGAGCCCCACAGGATAGGGTGGGGGGATGTCCTTCCTAAGCCAGGTGTTGTTGTCATAGTGTGTGGTCCCCTTGACCAGCAGTAGACCTGCAGGGATAAATAGAAACCATAAGACCAGCATTCTCCCTTCCTAGATGCCTTTGAACGTCATGGTGGGGGCTGGGCACAGGGCAGGGGGGAATAATTTCTTCTACACGTCTCAGCCCAGCCCAGGAGGCCCAGACAAAATCAGGCTTCCCTGTACTCACCTTCCCCTTTCCCGGGAAGAAGCAAAACATCAACAACAACAACCCCAGGGTCTCTGCGGAGTCTGGAGAGACTCCGCTTTAGAGTCTTTGGGGGCTGGTAGCACTTTTCTTCTGGCCTTCCCTCTGCCTTTGTCTCACAAACCATTTGCCATTGTTTCCAAAGAAATGGAAAATGGTTGTTTTGCAAACTGGTTTTCATCCTTCCTCCGGGGGTCTCTGAGTAGGGGGTGAGTGGATGTGGGGGAGGGAAGGCATTGCCAGAAAGACAGGAGCCCGAGGTCCCAGTGAGACAGGCCTGGACCTGGACCCACGCTCTGCTTCACCCTGCCCTCCAGCCGCACCCTGGATGCCTCCCTCTGCTGCTGGCCTAGCCAGCCAAGTCTGTGCCTTGGCTCCGAGCACTGCTCCAGGATCCTTTGCTGTTTTGTCTTCTTCCCCTCCACCCTTATCACCCACAGCAGCGGGTATTCATTATTTAAACAACCCATGCCTCTGAAGTCTTATTTATCCAACATCTTTCCACAGCATATGTCAAAATTTACAGTAAGTGCATTCATCCCATGATAAACATTTGGCTTTGCTGGTCTACGGGGCGGCAGGGCTAATTAGGGAGGGTGATTCCCTTGTTATCTGAAGGGAGGTCAGATACAGCAATTAGCATCCTTGAGCAGCTCTCACAACTGTGACTCGGAGGCTAGGCCCTCTGGTGCCAGGTAGGGTAGAGACATGGGCAGGCAGGATGGGGGAGCCTTCCCCAGCAAGGCCACACATAGCATCCCCACGTGATGCTACAAAAAGCAGCCTGGAGAGTAGGTTTCCCAGACTCGGAAGCCTCTGCCTGCAGTCTGAGATCCCTGCTCGCCTCTCTCCTCCCAAGCAGAGCCCCGTCCTGAGAATGTTCTCCCACCCACTTTGGTCTACCCAGCCCCCTCTGTGGGCTCAAGAGGACATTTCCTCTTGAAAAGCTGGTCATTGCCTCAAACTCAAAGCATCCAAACTAAATGGGCACATCTAAGAACCAGCACAGTGGGGTTTCATAGGAGCTTAAAGATGATTAGGCTCATGTCTCACTCCCTCACCTTGTGTCTCTGTGTTGCCTCTACCGAGCAGTTGCTTGACTTCGGTGAGCCGCTCTCTGACCCTCTTTTCCTGGGGAGGGCAGAGGAACCCTCCTCCCCTGGGTTGGGTTACATGAGCAAGGGCTGGCCATGGGCATGGCTGGGCTGGGTGGATACTGCGTGTGCCGTCCTCAGGCAATGCAGACTTGGAGGCAAAGAGGTCCAAGAGGCAGGTGCAAGGGAAGCCAGGCCCAGATCTGAGGTGGGAAGTGATGAGACCGAGCAGCCAGGAGGCAGGAGGATCAAGAGGACTGCTCGGGGGTCTCCAAGATCCGGTAATTTGCTAGAAGGACTCTCAGAAATGCAGAAAAACTTATACCCACAGTTTATCACAGCCAAAGAATACAAATGCAGATCAGGAATGGGAAAAGCACACAGGCCGAGTGCCAGGTGTATGTTTTCAGTTGTCCTCTCCCAGTGGAGTCAGCAAGGACCTGTAGCAACACATAGAAATCACTGCTCCCAGGACACTCAACCTAAACCTTGGTGTCGAGTTTTTCCTAGGGGTTGGGCGTGTGGGCAGGGAACAGCTGCACCACTGACATCAGTCTCTGTCCTCCAGAGGCCAAGCTGATACTGATGACCCAAAGACCCCAGGTAAAAACAAAGCTCTCTCATCAGGCAGACTTAAGTCCAAGGATTTAAACGTTACCTCCCCAGAGCTGGGCAAGGTTAATCCTTAGTGGCCCTGGAAAGCCATTCAAGGGAGTGCTTGGGGGGCAGGCTGCAAAGGGCATGAGGGCATAAGCCTGCCCACAGTGACAGGCCTCCCACCCCCATTTCCTTGGGGATAGGCCAGAGAGATGCTGGCACTCAGTCTAGAGAAGTGCTTCTCCACCAGGATGGGCGGGTCTCTAAGGAGGATGTCTGAAGCAGGAGGATGTCTGAGCATGGAGCGTACCATAGCACCAGGATGAGGGGTGAGGGCCAGGGGCACAAAGCCCACCAAATATGCTCCCCCAAGGGCTGGAGTTTGCTGTTGGAGGGCTGTGAGCACCATGAGGTCCTGGATTCAGGGGAGCCTTGGGTTTTAAAGGCTGTCTCTAGCGCTCGCCAGCTTTGTTGCTTGGGGAAGTTACCTGGCTTCTTTGAGACTTAGTTTTTTCACCTGTAAAATGAGGATGGTAACTGCTCCTGTGTCACCCGGCTGTAATGAGGGCTGCATGAGATGGGCAGGAGATAAAGGGGACAGATCTTTATAGACACCACCGGCACCTCCCCATGACACAGAGTTCATCTTTAGATGATTTTTTTAAATTAAATCATAGCTGTATACATTAATGCATTTATGGGGTACAATGTGCTGGTTTTGTATATAATTTGGAATGCTTACATCAAACTGGTTAACATAGCCTTTGCCTGGCTTTCTTAATTATTGTGTTAAGACGTCTATACTCTATACTTAATAGCTTTGACATTTACCTTTGCAACATGCACCATAGGTGTGGTCCCACCAATTACCCTCCCTCCCCCTCCTCTTCCCCCCTTCATCTTGGGCTGTAGTTGTGTTATATCTTTCATAGGGAAGTGTGGGTAATTATATAGTGGTTTCATAGTAGAACTGAGTACCTTGGATACTTTTTCTTCCATTCTTGAGATGCTTATACTAAGAAGAACGTGTTCCAGCTCCATCCGTGTAAACATAAAAGAGGTAAAGTCTCCATCCTTTTTCATCCTTAGATGATCTTGACCTCTATGAAATTCTTTCTTATATTGGGATGAAACTGTCCCTATACAGCTTTCTAACTAACACACTGTTTCAGCTTACTTCCTGGTCTTCCATCTCTGTCAGTGGTATCATCATTTTTTCTTCCAGGACTATCAATGATTCATTTATTCCCTCCTTCACTCAATACATATTTATTAATATTTGTCTATTGATATTGTGCTAAACGCTAAGGAGAGAAGGGAAATAAGACACTCCTAACTCTTAAAGGACTCGTGGTTAAATGAGATATCAACTGTTTATTTTATGCTTTTGTTTGCTATGTCTTAATTGGCAAAGGTACCAAGTACTTGGGGCTTAAAAGAAGCAGAGATCTGTTTTATCTACTCCTTCCCCTCCCCAAGGCATCTTCACATTTGTCTTTATTCCCCCTTGAGATTACTCCCAAATTCTCCTTTTCCTTTCTATCCGTGTTGCTATGGGTTCAAGGATTGCGAGTAAGTTGAATTCAGGTTGGAACTCAGCATGACTGCCAGTGAGGTCCTAGAGGCTGCATTCAGAGGATTTTAAGACCGCATGTTACACAGCTAGCCCAGATAAGACTGTCTATCAGGAGAAAATGAGAAAGCTGTTTCACAGAAGAAAAAGTTCTAGTGTTCTATGGTACTGTAGGATGGTCGTAGTCACCAATAATGCATTATATAGCTTCAGACAGCTAGAAGGAGGTTGGTGAATGTTCCCAGCACAAAGAAATGATAAGTAACTGAGATGATGGATACACTAATTACCCTGATGTGATCACTATACGTTATATATTCAAACATCACCATGTACCCCATGGATACGTATGAATACTACTTGTCAACTAAAAAACAAAATGAGAAAGCAGTGACTATGATACAAGTCGACCTTCTGGCACCAGTGATCACCCAAGGCTCAGCCCAGGCAGATGCCCTGGCTATATGCAGGCCCCATTCGGTGCTATCCCCATGTGTGCCTCCACTCCCTGTCAGGACACCCCCACTCTAGCCCACTCACTGAGTCACAGTTTATTATTCCTGCCTGGAATGATGTCCACTGTGCCACTCACTCCCCTATCTCTACCAAAATTAGAAAAATTAGTTAGCCATGTCGCAGGCACCTGTAGCTACTCAGGAGGCTGAAGCAAGAGGCTTGCTTGAGCCCCGGTCTTTGAGATGGCTGTGAGCTATGACGCCATGACACTCTACCTAGGGCAACAGAGTGAGTGAGTCTCTGTCTCAAGGAATTAAAAAAAAGAAAAATATAAAAAGAAATGATAAATGTTTGATGTGATAGATGTACCAATTATCCTGGCTTGATCTTACATAGTGTAAATGTGTACAAAATGTCACATGTATCCCATAAATATCTACAACTAATATGTATAAAGAAAAGGGAATTTTAAAAAGCCACCCTATTCTGCACATCTGATCTTCTGCAATCCAATCACAGGAGGATTGGATGGTATGCTTGGGACAGGGAGGTGCAGCCCACAGGGAGCTAACCCCATGAGAAGGACTCCAGCTAGGAAAACTGGCAGGGCAGAGATGCCAGGGAGGACCTAGGTATTAAAATCCAGAACTAGGGTGCTCAGAGCACTGACAAGTGAATCCCGAATTTGGGGAAGCTTCTCATCAGGAAATGTTCACTAAGCAGGGTTCAAGTGGGCATCAAGGAGGAGCTGTTGAAAATTATTTATGCATCCGTCCATCATTCATTTCAATAACATGTTCTCAAGAGCTCAGCTGCTAGGGGCCAAGAATGGCATCAGGAGCCAGGGACACAAAGAAAAACAAGACACAGTCTTTGCTGCGAGGGCTCAGGCTCCACCCAGGATTCTGAAGCATAGGAGACAAGGCAGGAAGGGGAAGAAATGAATTTGGAGGGGTTGGCAGGAAGCAGGCAAGGAAGTACTTTGAATAGCAGGTAGGAGGGCCTGCTCTTCACTCCCTGGGGGCCCTGCAGGCATTTAAGACACGTGGTGAGGGCTTGGAGGGTGGCCTTGCATGGGAGCAAGTTGAAGATGGCAAAGTGTGTGAGAAGAGGACTCCCAGGGACACCTGGAGGAAGGATTGAGTTGAGGACTAGAGAGAGAGAAGGAGGAGCCACAGCCCTGAAGGAAACCAGTCAGTTTTGGCAAAGCATGGAAGCAAGACAAATGAGCAAAGAGGAATTATGACCCCCAAATACACATACCAGACAAAAGGAGAAAATTTATACCCACCAGCTGTGAACATTCACTTACATTAAGAGGCAGGAGAGACAAATGGTACCAGCATTGGCTCTGGGGTCAGATAGACTAATAATTTGGCATTTACTACTTGTGCAAATATG
>NW_003852481.1:7722039-7722837 GCF_000181295.1 Otolemur garnettii | reverse complement strand
GGCTATTTTTAGAGACAGAATCTTGCTCTTGCTCAGGCTGGTGTTAAACTTCTCAGGCAATCAACCCGTCTTGGCCTCCCAAGAGTGCTGGGATTATAGGCGTGAGGAACTGCTCTCCGCCCTAGTTTCATCTTTAAAATGGGCTTAATTTGTATTTGCCTGCTATGCGGGTTTTGAGGATGAAGTGACGTCCTTCCTTTGTGTGTAGCGCTTAGCACAATGCCTAGAATGAAGCACGCTGTCAATAAATGTTAGCCATCGGATTTATTATTAGGGATTAGTGGACAGTATTAACAGTTATTGTCATGGAGTGTCCTTTTTCTTGGAAGGCTGGAGAAGAACAAGAGCAATCCAGGGCACTAGGAGCAGCCTGGCTAATTGTGCCTGCCCGGCGGGTGTAAGACACTATTAAAATTTAGGAGCCGAGCATAGCTGAAGGTGGAAGTAACTCCCGAAGAATTAAGACACACCTGTGGAGTCTGATCCATGTTGCAGGCTTTTCTCTCTCGGCTTCTCTGAAAAATGACTGTGGGTCTCCCGGCATTCTGGGGGAATAATACAGAACAGGAGAAGAGAAACGTCAGTGCGGTAACCAGGCTGCTGCTCCAACAGTCGTTTTGCGTCTTAGTGACAACATCCAGCCCTTTAGTCAGAGGCCCCAAGCCAATCAGGCCCATGGCTTAGCCAGCTTCCCTCTCGCATGGTGGCTGTCTTTATTTTGTGTTCTTATTTTTCAATTTTGTCATAGCTGTATACATTAATGCAATCATGGGGTACCATGTGCTGGTTTTACACATA
>NW_003852481.1:7716165-7721457 GCF_000181295.1 Otolemur garnettii | reverse complement strand
AACCCATGAGCTCAGGCAATCCACCTGCCTCAGCCTCCCAGAGTGCTATGATTATAAGCATGAGCCACCATGCCCAGCCTGTGGCTGTCTTTATTGAAGGGGGAAGAGAAAGTTTCTTAGGGGACACACAGCCCTTCTGAGGTTACCTTCTTTAGAGGAGCCAGAGTGGATGAGCTGCTCCCCAGGCTATCCTGGCACTTGACTTTCTTCACCTACCCAGCTACTCCTCTTCCAAGAATTTTGGGGGACAGGGTGGAAAAACTCAAGGCTCCAGGTTTCTCCCCTACCACTCTGTAACCTCACTCTTGCCATAACGATCTCCTTATGTCCCTGCTGTGAGGTAACCAGGACTCTAGTTTTTTCCTCCTTTCACTCCCCTTTTCTCCTCTTTCTCTCCATCATAGTTTCTCTTTTCTGAGTATTTATCATATGCCAGAAACTCTGGTAAATGCCCACACCACATCCCATTTAATTCTTGCATGTACCCGTGGGGAGACAATCTTATTAATCCCATTTTATATATGAGAAAGCCAAGTACTAGAGAAGTTAAGTAAATTGTCCAAGGTCCACTAGCTAAAAATTGTCAGGCAAGATTCAGACTCAGGTCTGTTTGATGCCCAGACATGTAAACTTTGAGAACCGCTGGTCTTGAGGTAAAGTGTGGCTCAGGGATACCAGGGTTTCCCTAGATCCTTTATAGGGTTCTGTGAAATCAAAACCATTTTCATGATGCTAATTTGCCTTTTGACTCTGTTAACAATTGCACTGATGGTACAAAATCAGTGATGGGAAGAACTGTGGGTTCCTTAGTCCAAATCAAGGCCATGACACCAAACTGTATTATCAAACATTACATTCTTATATGATAAAAAGTCACTTTTACTTGAGAATGTCCAGGCGAGGCAGTAAAAATTATTAATTTTATTAAATACACAAGTACTCAGGGGAACAGCTTTAATATGCTGGATAATAAAATGGGAAGCACACAGAAATAACTTAAGCTAAATATGTTTGTCTAGAGACACACACTATGTGTTTGAGTTGCAAACTGAACTAGCCACTTTCCGCATAGAAAACTTGTTTGCCTGAAAAAAAAAATGACTGACAAAAAATTATGACTCTCCAGACTTGAGTATTCAGAAAATATTTTCTTGTCAATGAACAAAGTGAGACTGTTGTTTCAAGGAAAACAACTGATAGCATTTGTTGCCACTGATAAGATTCAAGATTTTAAGCATATTAGAATTTGGGAAAATTTGTATTCACACTCTATCAGTCAAGGTCTAGTCAGCAGAGAGAAACCACCTGGCAGTTGAAGAGAGAAGTTGATATTCACAAATGTGGTTTTCCAATGTTATATCATGAAATGTATCAGTGTTTATAGGATCAGCATACCTCAATGAACTAATCTTTCCAAATTATCAATTTATAATGTGAAAATTCCATTTTAAGTGTAATGAAATGATAAATCAGTGAATTTCAAGGTAACCATGTATGCGAAGGGTTTCTGATTCTAAGCTGCAACTAACCTTTAAGAAATTACCATTTTTTGAGTTTTGATGTCATTTCCATGACTATCCATAGTCATCAGAAAAGGCTATTAAGATACTTCTCCCTCTTCCAAATACATATCTGTGTGAGGCCATATTTTCTCTGTATACTTCAACAAAACAGCATATCACAACAGGACGTACGTGTCTCCACAAGCAGATATGTGGATCCAGCTGTTTTCTATTAAGGCAAACATTAAAGAGATTTGTGAAAATGTAAAATAAGGCTACTGTTCTCACTAATTTTGTTTTGTTTGGGGAAAATGAAAAAAAATCCATAATGTTTGTATTCACATATAATGGATCTGTTATTGTTATATTCCAATGAATTTAATAAATATTTAAAACTGTTCTCAGTTTTAATTTCTAGTATGGCAAATATCAATGGATGTAACCTACATCCACAGGAGCTCTTTGGGCCCTCAATAATTTTTATAGTTGTTAAGAGGTTCAAAGACCGAAAATCTCAGGAACTGCTGTTCTAGACTAGAGGCTCATGAACTTGAAGGTGAATGGTAGGTCAGGCCTTTTGGCACAACTGCCATGGGGATGCCTCTGTGTCTGGGTTTAAAAACATACAGATATTTGCATCTGGATGCCTAGAGACATCAGGATGAAGAAGAAAAATTTCCACCTGAGGGAGAAGGAGAGAGCAGACAGAGGAGGAGGAAGAGGGTGAGGGTAAGGACAAGAAAAAAAAAAAAAGAAAATAGTGACTAATTCTCACATAAATTGGATTTGATTTTGACTAAAGTACACTACTTAAACATTAATTTTTAATTCAACTTGTTAATATGTTGCTTAGGATACAGGATACTGCATCCTCATTACATTTGTAATTTCCCCTCTATGATAATATACTTTTTCCAATTTTAGTGTCAGGTGTGTCCAGATTAAGCAGAACGATTTTTGAAGTATTTCTTCTTTGTCTATTGTCTATGAGATTTGGCATGATCTTTTTTTTGAAATTGTCCTTTATTTTTATGTATAAATATTGGTTGTCTATTTTCGGAGACTTTGGGAAAAAAATAAGGTGTTACTTGATGACTCTAGACTAAACCTCAGAGTCAAGGCATTCTATCATAGACATACTCTTATTTGACAACGTGAATGTTACTTTCTTAGCATTACTGTTATTATTATTGCTTAATACTTCGTTGCAGCAATCATCTGATTTCTTTTCTGAATATATTTATCTTCATTCTTTACGAGGTTTTTGTTTCTAGTCCTTGTCTTAAAGAGCCTTTTTAGTTTTATGAAGGCAAAGAGTGGAATCCTAATTGATAAACACATGTATATGTCAAAATAAAAAAATAAAAATTTTCAGGCCAACTGACAAATTCCCACCTGATTTCCGAGGCACCTCACTGGCCTCCCTGGTATCTTGCCTCTGTCCACGTTGTTAAGTGCCTGAGTCCACGGTGAACCCACGAGCTCGAGGTGGAGAGGCTCCTGTTCTTTTGAAGCAGCCTGATCTGAGAGAGAGAGAGAGATCAATGACCCTGTAAGAAGGGGCTTCCATTGCACTGGGTGAGCCCCTGTGTGAGTGTCAGGGCCAGCTCTCTCCCTCTTCTGACTCTGGGCCTCCCCTCTGTTGATCAGAGCTTGCTGTGGTCAATCTGTGTTCCCTTCTCTCTTATACCACTTGTCTTCCTTTTCCCCTGGTGGCATGGAGTATCTCTGTACCTTGTGGGATTTCTTCATCACTTTGGGGCGGATGCAAGACATATGCCTGGAACGAGAAAAATACGAGAGAGCACTCAGTGCTTTCAGGCCAGTGCCCACTCTGAGATGCCAGGAGCCCCTAAGAAGAGTAAGTATGAGCAGGAAATCTCTGATAGGGACTTAAAGCCCAGTGTCAGCTGTCTCATCTTTGCTACTCACATTGAGCCTGCCAGGGTTCTCTGTGACTTAGGTGAAACTATTTGGAACCTGCCTTGTTGAGCAATGTTGGAGGTGTTCAGTCTTGCTCCCGTGACTAGACAGATATTATGGAATCATTGGAATCTTCTAAAATTCTACAGATCAGGTAGACCTGGCTCTTCCCTTATCTAAGATCCTTTAAGGGCCAGAGATACCCAGAAGAGGAGGTGTAGGCAAGGGTACCCAAGAATCTGCAGGAAGGTGTCCTACCCAAACTACGAGGAGGGAGCCGTTCCCTGTACTGGTTCATTATCCAAACAACAGGCACCCATTGAGAGCAGTTGCAGCCTGTTCCGGGACCCAAGTTTGCTGTGAGCTCTGCCCCTATATCCCAGGGGAGGCTGCAGGCTGACCGGCTCAGCAGAGAGGCCAACAGAAGGGGGAAGCTTCCTCAGTCACCTTTGAGATAAAAAGAAAAAAAAAAAAAAATGAAGGGAGAAAGACAGAGAGAAAAGGAAAAAAAAAAAAAATCAAAGACTAATCCTAAAAATTCTCCTTTAATCTTAGAGCTTCCAGACCTGGTTTCTCTTTCATCTAGGACTTCGAAGTTATCTAGTTATTTTATGGGTAGTGAAACCACAAGGCGAAGAGAGGGTGGTGGTGGGGAGATTAAATTAATGAGCAGGTAAGCAGGTTTATTATTTCGTCTGATCCTTCTTTCCTTCCTGCTAATTTCTCTGAGCCAATTTGGGAGGCAGAGCCTATCATGTTAACTCAGAGACAGACTATTGTATCCATGTTCTTTCTGAAGCCACTTATCTGAAGGATATTAAAGATCCAATTTACATAGACATTATGGCATTGTGAGGAGGGTGTATGTGCAGGGCTCAAATGAGAGAGAGAGAGAGAAGAGCGAGTGAGGACACCCATCCAAGTCAGCCTGGGTTTGTGTACATGCTCACCCTGCAGTATCAGCTCTCATGAAGCTCTCAGAGAAGTTTGCAATCCCTCAACAAGTTAGTTCAAGAAGTCATTGGGCCTTGGCAGAAATCAGGCTCCAGGCAACGGCGGAAATGTTTATTAAATCTGTGCTTCAACCCTCGGGCTCCTGTATTTCCTTATCATTATGACTAGGTTCACAGCAGAGGAAATGCAGCCCTCTTGAGCTCGATATCTGCTTAATTGGATGCCTGATCATGTTGCCCCAGCCCATGTGTGTGCCTCTGTAATGAGGCACAGGGCAGCATAGATGCAGAGAAGCGGAGGTCAGAGTCCCAGGTTAACCCTCAGCTCCCAGGTTAGCCACCCACTACACAGAGGCCTTGGTTCTGCACAAGGGAAATGGGTGACCTGGACATGCCACATTATCTGGGGTGTGGGTGGACATTTTGGTTCCTCATGAAACATAGATAAAAACACCTATTCTGCCTATTGCTTTGGTTTGTTATGAGCGTGAAATGAGATATACTGAACAGCACTCTAGACAGAATTTAGCAGGATACATAGCCACATATAATGGGTTGTTCTGAAGTTTCTCTCAGCAATAGCCAATCTCCCTTTGCTGATGTTAGGCTCATCAGAGGGCCTTCTGATGGCTCATTTGGCCTCTTGCACAGACTTGTTCACCCGCCCGTGCCACTGACCAGCACCAGTGGTCCTACAGAGGATGTTGCCGTTGTGAACCAGTGTGCCGGCATTCACCTCCAATTTTTCGGTTCATTAATTGGTTCTTTCATTATTCCACTGCCATTTGATGGCACTGATGACCTGGTGCAGTGGGTTTTAGTTTTGACTTCACTTTAGATTATTACCTGGGGTGTTCTAAAAAACACTCGTGCCTGGGCCTGTCCCTAGACTAATTAATTCAGATGCTCTGGGA
>NW_003852481.1:7711042-7716033 GCF_000181295.1 Otolemur garnettii | reverse complement strand
GACACTCTTAGCTCAATGGGAACCTCCCCCTAGCACTAATCACCCCTGGGAGAGTTGAGTGATTACCATCCTGATTTTGCAAAGTTGGGAATCAGGATAAGACTCAAAGTTCCCAGTGACTTCTCTGATGATCTTTCCCTCAACCCCTCACTTGTAAGCCCACCCTGCCAACTTACCTCTTCAGAGTAATAGGTACTCACCAAATCTCATGTGCCACTAAGATCATCTTGATCTCCCAATGTGGCCTCCCTTAGGGTTCAGCATCTCCTAGGTCACTCTGCCTGCAGCACAGCTGGTAAAATGGGTTCAGGTGACATTCACCTTTTCTCTACCTCGGTTCTGGGCCAGGTCCTCCTGGAATCCACAGGAGACTGTATTCTCAAGGGCCATCTTCTTCGTATCTTTCCTCCAGTGCTCCCAGAAGACTGACTCTTCTCTTTCCTGAAGCCTGGACTCTCATTGGACCTGCAATGAAGATGATGGTTTATTTCTGAAACAACGCAGCTCATTTACAAGGTGAGAAGATGGCTGTGCACTTATGGATGAATTTGGGGCAGTCCCAAGCTTGGTCCTCCTTAGGTTTAAATGGTTTGGCTGGGTGACACTTCCTTCAGGTAGTAATCTTTCAAAGAAGGTCATCTTTCCCTGCACTGTGGCTTTGTCCTGGAGGCCTCCACACCTGAGTCAGGTGTGTCTTTCTCCTGCCCACTGTCCTCAGCAGGCTGCATCTGCATTCTTAGTGCTGCGTGCCTGTCACAAGTCAAGAAAGTGGCACCTGCTCAGGTCAGGGACCTGGGACCTTCTAAGCCAGGCTTCCCAATCAATTGTCTCCTCCTTTCTTCCCTCTTCAGAGCTTGCTGTTACAATCGAATGAGATTGTGATGTTTTATCATTCAAGTCTGTTAAGAATCTATTTCTTTCTGCAATCAAAACTTTGTTCCCATCTTCTTGGGGACTTAAAATATTGTCCTTGAACCACGACGGGGCCCTTGCTCGCAACTTCAAAGCTGCGCCTGTGTTGCCACAGAGGGTCCCGGGGGAGCGTCAACGAGAGGCGTGTGTTTGCTGTAGTACAAAGAGAAGCCTGGCATCTGGATGCAGTTGATCTGAGGTGTGGGGGCACAGAAGGGGTTTGTTGTTTGTCTCCAAAGGAGGAGAGGATTAGGGGAGGAGAGGGCTGAACTCCAGGAGGAGCTGCTGGCTATAGCAGCCTTCCTCCCAAGGAGGATCATGGTCTGCTACTACAGCGAGGGTGAGGGTGATGGCAAGACCCCTGAACCCCACCACATCAGCTGTTCCTGCCCTTCAAATAAGCATGAAGATGGCACCCCTTGGGGTGCACTTTTTCAGGCACAACCTCACCCCATGCTCACACTCTGAGCAGTAGTGCTGTTTTGCAATTGTCAAAGGGAGAAATGGAGGCTGCAGGTCAGATGGCATCCCCATGTCTGCCCAGCTAATAGGAGACCTATGTTCTTTCTTCTATAAAAAGGGTGGCAAATAGATTTCAATATGTGATTGAATAGTAGTTGTTGTTTAGAAAGAAAGCTGTGTAAAGAAGGGTCCTAAGATCGGGACCCTTCAGTGGGAGGGTCAGTGGGAAAGAAGGCCAGGATAGACTTATATTTTATCATTTAACCTGGGCTGCTTTAGAGAGGGAAAGGAACTGGATTAATAATTGTGCCCAAGGGAGCAAGGATTAATATAAACTTAACTGTCTTGGACAAACCAGGATGTTTGGTTGCCTAATCGAGTAACCATGTTGTTCGGGGTATTGGGGTGGGCAATGGGTGGGGATTCCTGGTCTGCAATGAACATGGCAACAATGACTTCTTTCTATGACTTCTATGACGGTTTCTCTTCTTCTTCCTCTCCCAAGGGGCCATGCTTAGCCTTTTGTGTGAAGGGTCACAGAGCAGATGTCATCTGATCTGACCACAACCCAGACCATGATAGGGATTGCCCATTTGTGCTCCCAAATGGAGGCAAAAAGAGGCACAAGTCAAATAGTCTTTGGATCATCAATCCTAGCGCCATCTTTAACCACCACCCCTCCCTGGTTTAAAGACAGCTCAAAATCTCTCAAACCCAAGGCAGCACCTGTAGCTCAGTGGGTAGGGTGCCAGCCACATACACTGAGGCTGGCGGGTTCAAACCCAGCTGGGCATTGTGGTAGGTGCCTGTAGTCCCAGCTACTTGGGAGGCTGAGGTGAGAGAATCACTTAAGCCCAAGAATTTGAGGTTGCTGTGAGCTGTGATGCCACAGCACTCTACCAAGGGCAGCATAGTGAGACTCAATCTCAACTAACTAACTAAATATTTAAGAATAAGAAGATTGCTCAAGCCCAAGAGTTTGAGGTTGCTGTGAGCTGTGACACCATGGCGCTCTGCTGAGGGCGACATGATGAGACTTTGTCTCAAAAACTAAATCAATAAAAAATAGATCTCTCAAACCCCACCCTTGAGCTTATTTGACAAACATTTGCTCATTGCTGGAGTTCTCTGCTACACCCACATCCACTTTTGTTTTCACTCGTTCAACTGCCTCAACACTCCTAACTGCAGCTCCCCACTGGCCGCCTCCGTTTCATTATCTGCTCTGCTAACTGACCAGCATTTCCCAAAATTCAAACCTAACTATCCTGGTTCCCCCAAACCTTAAAAATCTTCATTGGCTTTTCACATCTGAAACCATTAGGCTTGCGTTTACAGACAGCCTTCCGCTGCTTTCCCATCAAGACTGTGCTCTGCCGTTACCAGACTGTATGCCGTGTCCTGAACACACATGCTTCTGTGCCTTGTATGTGCTGTTCCTGCTAAAATCTCTTCTTTTGCCTCTTTTTTCTACAGGGTTAATGGCTACTTTACCTTTAAAAGCCCACAGCTTCCCCATTCTCCAAGCCCAGGCAGAACTCGTCTCTGCATGCACGTGGCATGTTTTCACTTGCAGTCTGGGTACCAGCTCCGGGCGCCATCCTTCCTGCTGGAGGTGAGCTTAGAGGAGGAAGTATAAATGGGTAGCATTCATCTTTAACATGATGCTTGGAACACCAGCTGCCTAAATAATGCTTAGAAATGAACAAATGAATGACCTAAACCTCCTGTCTTATAAAGTGTTCAGGCCATTAGGGAAATGCCCCAGTGGCTTGGCTTCTAGAGACGACTCTCACTAAAAGGGCTGGGGAGGAAGAGGGGGAGGAGAAGGAAAGGGGGGAGGAGGAAGACTGTGGCATTAGCCATGGAGGCTTAGATCTGCAGCTTTGCCAGCTGACCTCTGGGGACTCAGTGAAGGTAGAGACCAGAGGGGAACAGGGTGGGCAGGGGCCGTGCCACATTGCGTGGCTCACCTGAGTTGCTAAGTAAGCTCTGCAGGAATTGGAAAAGTGGCGATCACAGAGTGAAGAACAAGCCAGGAAAACAAGCTCCTCTACCTTCATGTACCCTGTTCTCTGCCCTAAGCTTTCTCTTCCACCCCAAAGCTGTGAGTGATCCCCTTTGCCTGCCCCTAGTAGCATCTGGTCCTGCCCTTCCCCTTCTTCCACGACTCTAACCTTGCCCTCTGCACAGCCCCCAGGAGCCTTCTCTGCCTGATCTTCCCTTCTCAGCCTCCGTCTTGGCTTAGTAATCAGCCTCCCCTGCCCCCCTCCAGCCATTTTCCCCAGGGTGACATTGCAGAGGTGCAGGGGCCGAGCGCCACCTGGACCTGTGCTAGGAATAGGAAGTTCAAGGGCTAGCGGCCCCTGGGAGCTGCCTGGCCTCATTCTGCAGCCCACTTTATCCCCAGCCCCTGCTGGATGGAGGGGCTTGGCTACACCTTGCCCCTGGCCCTCCCACTGACCCCTGGCTCTGAAACTTTATCTGCCTTTCTCCTTTTTTTCCCAGGCACATTTTGGCAGCCCAATTAGTGCCTTGCAGATAGTTTCTTGAGTCTGAGCAATCCTCCTCCCCAACCTTTCCCCTGCCACCTTCCCTTTCCTGCCCTTGTAGGGAGATGTTTGACAAGCTCTTTTCCATTTCATCTGCAAGCAGGCTGACATGCTCAGAAGCTCTGCTGCTGTCTTCCAGATGAAAAGCAGGTTAATGAAGGCGTATTTTCCAGCTTGTTTTTAAAAGGGAAAACAAAAGAGAGGGAACAGGTATCCTAGTTAATGGTTCCTAATTGTTTCTTTTCCGAAAAATCTTCGCTGTAAAACAGCCTAATCGAGTGCTTCCTAATCTGGCACAGAGGAAGGGAGCAGGGCTATGCCTGGGACCTCCCACTCATCCCTCAGACCCTGCTCATCTGCCAGCTCCTTGTGAGAGCGCCTGCCCTGTGCCTTGGGCTAGGTCGGGTGATTACAGTGGACATGGAGCCGGGCAACCCAGACCCTCTGAAGGACTGAAGTGCTTACTCTGCCAGCGGCGGCAAGGTTGTCAGCAGACAGCCCTCACCTGTCAGGCCTCCTGGGGAGCTGCCCTCACTGAAAGGGGTCATTGGCCCAAGGTGCTACCCTTTCCTGGGATAACTTTCACCCACTGACTGGCCCATGCAAAGGTGAGGAGGTCTGGGCCCCTCATTTTGGCTTGCCAGAACTCTGAACTGCCATCCCAGCCTCAGTGCCTGTGCTGTTGTGGGCTGAGGCTGTTAATGAGACTGTGGCTGAGCCCAGCTTCTCCCCCTGCCCCGCCTTGTGCCCTTACAGGTGTGCTAATCTCCATCTCAGAGTCTGCTTCCTGGGGACTCCACTGTGCTAGTGCAGCGCCCTTCCAGTCCTCATCAGCAAGGTGCAGCAGTGCGTTAGGGACAAAAAGAGACATTTTAGGAGGGGCTTAATGCAACGAAGCCACTTGTGTTTGCTGTTTAGTAGAGAGATTGATTTGGCATTTTTGATTTGCTGCCCTATTAATTCCTCCCAAACACTATGTACCTGTCTACCTACCTACCATCTATTTACCCACCCATCTACTATCTATCCCATGTCTATCTTTCTATCTACCATCTCTATCTGTCA
>NW_003852481.1:7708187-7710244 GCF_000181295.1 Otolemur garnettii | reverse complement strand
TGTCTATCTTTCTATCTACCATACTATCTATTATCTATGTATCTATTATTGTCATTATCTTTCTCTATCTTCCCATCCCTCCACCCACCTGCAGTAGAAGCTATGGTTGCCCCACACAGGTCCCCTTGACGGGCTGGTGCACTCATCTCTCAGCTGTGTCACCCTTGGCTCTTAACAGTTCACAGCTGCACCCTTTTCCAGAGCACGGCCATTGGCAAAATGGGAGCAGCTTCTCCCTGGAGACTGTGTACCCACCTCCCCTTCTCCATGGCAGACCTCAGCCAGTGACTGACTCCACAGGGGTGAAAGGGCAGCGCTCTGGCCCCAAGGTGTGCTAAACTCTATGGGATGTGCACTGTAGAACTACCTACCCATGAGATCAGACTGACGCTGGTTTTCAGCCAAGAGCACATTCCCAATTAGCTTTTTTCCTAGCTAGCCCTATTTTGCTTCCTTTAAGCCCCCTCTCCTGAGCATACTACTCTAATAATAAAAAGCTTGAAAGAGAGTCCTTACCTCCAGCTCTGCTTTTTGGGGGAGCTTGACCTGAGACATCGGGTATCAAAAGTGGTCCGAAAAATCAAGAGAAAAGAAACAAAGGCAGATAGTAAATACGGGATTCTAGAATTGGATTGCAACGAAGACCACATTAAGTGTGGTAGGCAGAGTACAGAGAGCCCCCAGGGGCTGTGGCAGTGTGATTGCTGAGACCTCTACCTGGGTGAACTGGAACGGAATGTACTATCTGGCTCAATGTCTTGGGAATTTGGGACATACAGTAGTCTACCAGGGACGCTATATCCTGGGTGGCTTCAACAACAAATTCATTTTGCCACAATTCTAGATGCAGGAAGTCCAAGAACAAGTCGTCAGCAGGGTTGGTTCCCCTGAGGCCTCTCTCCTTGGCTTGTGGGCGGCCGCCTTCTTGCTGTGCCTCCACATGGCCCTTCCTCTGTGCACACATTCCTAGTGTCTCTTCCTATTCTTATAAGCACGCCAGTCACATTGGATGAAGGCCCAGCCCTTCTGACCTCATTTAACCTCAATTGCCCCTCTAAAGGCCCTGTGTCCAAATACAGTCACATGGAACCTGGGGTTTCAACATATGAATTAGGGTAGGGGGGCACAATTCGGCCTGTAATAGGAGCTTTGGGAAAAATAGCCATAAAGACTGTGGAATGGGGTGGGTTTTGCCAAGCACCCCTGATGTGTAGAAGAGAGAAAATGGCAGGCTCAAATCTATTAATTAACAATTTAAAGTAAAGTAGCAGTGTTTAAAGAGACCTTCCATTTTTACAGCCAGAGGCAGACAGAGCTGAAGCGGGGGCCCAGGACTTAGTTGTAGGGGTGGCACACCTTCAAAGGACACTGGATTATCTGTCTAGGTGGGTCACTATGCTGAAGGCAGGGCTCTGACAGGGAAGTGTGAGATCCCGACACTTGGGAATATCTGGGTAGACATATTTGAGAACAGAATATCCAGAGTTTCCTGAACTGTTTGGGCCTGAACAAATGGCCCCCTGCCCCTGTCAACAGAGCGACCTCTGCTTGCTTGAAGATGATGCAGAGGCCTCTAAGGAGGCCTTTAAACAGGCCATCACTTGCCCCCTTCAGGATCTGTCCCCACCTCCCACCTGGCCACCAGATCGTAAATTGGGGTCAAATCTCAGCATAGCCAGACTGGGGACATGGTGGGCCTGCTGAGGGACTAGAGGATTCTATCCAAAGCTGCAGGCCCTGGCTAGAGTACAGGGGAGCCAGGAACCAAGAGCCGATCCAAAGGGCCCAGGCTGGGATGGGCCAGGATATAGAGCTGGACAGAGTTTCAACACAGAACCCCCTAGCCAGTATCCCAAGCTGCAGCTTTACTGCACAGCTGGGGCGGTTCTGGGAAGCTTGGATCAAGCAATGGCCTACATTAAAGAAAACACTGTTGCGGGAATTGCTGTGGCAAGCCAGGCAGGAAGAGATCAAAAGACTCAGAGAAGTGAGCATGCGTGAGTAGGCTGTTATATAACACCAGAAATCCACCAACATACCACCCTCCTCAGGCCAGC
>NW_003852481.1:7702185-7707680 GCF_000181295.1 Otolemur garnettii | reverse complement strand
TTCATTTTTGTGGCACCCCCTGTATATATTCATGAAAGATCAAGAATGAGTGTGCAGAAGGTTGAGATGCCTTGCCTCATTTCCAAAGCTGGGCTAGTTCTAAAAGCCAGAACTCACGGACTAAAAGGGAGCCCAAATTCCCATGAAGAAGGACCCCGCAACACTGTGCTAAGTGTGTACAGGAGTGATTTCCCCCGTTCTTTTCCGGAGGACCTGTCCTTGTTCACTTACCTAACCAGGATCTTTTAAGTTCTGTTGGAGACAAGATCTGAGTTGACACTGATAGCTGGGACAGAAAGCATGCTGTTGACACCTGCGTTAGAAAGGTCAGAGGGTGTCTGGTAATAGATGGAGTTCTAGACCTGGCATGTCTCAAAATGGTCCATCTGGTGGTCATTTCCTGGGTTCCTGAAATATTAATTGGATTGGACATGTTTAGCAGAAGATAAAACCTTTACATTAGTTCTTTGACCTATAAAATAAGAACGGTTGAATAAGGCAGGCCAACAGAATGCCCTCAAAGTCCCCTCTCTCCCCCAAGATCATGAATCAAAACCAATATTGTATTCCAAGGAGGGTGGCAAATATTAGTACCATCTAACTGGTTTAAAAGATACCAAGTGGTGATTCCTGTCATTATATGGGACAAGTGGTTCGTGTCCTACATAATTCACCAGTTTGTTCCTTGCTAAGCCTAGGTGTATCATGGTGATGACAACAGACTACTACAAATTGACCAAATAGCATTCTCAATTGTAGTTACTATGCCAGCCGTCATGTATATAGTATTTACTGGAGCAGATTAGCATAGCCTTGGGTAAATGGTATGTAGCTATTGATCTGGTGAATGCATTCTTTTTTTTTTTTTTAATCCATCAACAAGGAAGATTAAACATGGTTGGCATTCTTATGAAACAGACAGCAATGTATATTCACTCTCTTGTCTCAGGGAGACTGTTAATTCTCTGTTTATAATCCAGTCCAAAGTGTCCTAGGCTCTCAAGATATCCTAGAAAACATCAGAATTGGCCACTGGATTATTGCTCTGGTGTTCATTGGACCAATGAGAAGAACTGACAAATACTCTGGAAATGCTTTCTAGACAGTGGATGACAAGGAGACGTAGGGCACTAATGGCCTAGGAATAGGGCCTCCTCAGGATGTGTTGCTGCTCCTTGTACCTGCGGTCATCAAGAAAGAAGCATAGCATTTATTTGGTTTCTTTGGGTTCTGGAGGCTGCATATTCCATTCTTGAAAAATTCTGTTATAATCTGTTTATCAGGTGACATCAGAAGGCTCCTAACATGAATGGCACAAGCTAGGTCAGCCCACCAGGCAAGGAAATCACCTAGACCGGCAGAAGGGCTAGCTAAATACGAGGGGGCTGTAGAATAGGTGAGGGAGGGAGAAAAATATGATAATAGTCATGGTCTTGGGTACATGTAGCAGGGCTATGGCTCATCCTATTAACCCTCCTTGTGTCATCTCCCAGGAAACTGTGACCTATCAGAACCCTGGAGCTGCCCTGTCTGGATGGAATAAACTTAGTGGGGAAAAGGCAGTGGATCAGAGCTGTGCAAAAGGCAGACCACAGGAGATTCTGTTGGTGCCCAGCCCAGCTGCCCTCGACCCTCTCTGAGTCCTGGCCACCTGACCTGGAAGATTACAGCATCTGGCTTCTGGGAGCTGACCTCAGCCGGTGACTGTCAACTGGGGGGCAAAGGTCCTGAAGCTGGGATGACCTCTGTGGTGGATTCAGTGCCATTGATCAGCACTTGCTTGTGGGATCCATCTGAAGCTGCTTCTAGCTGAGACCACATTTTACTGAGCTCCTCACTGCACTCGCCCCTCATGCCTAGGAGTTCATCCTCCTATGAATCACTTGAGCAAGAATCCCTACTTGTGCTCGCTTTGGCAGCACATATACTAAAATTGGAACGATACAGAGATTAGCATGGCCCCTGCGCAAGGATGACATGCAAATTTCTGAAGCGTTCCATATTTTAGAAAAAAAAAAAGAATCCCTACTCATGGTCTGCTTCTAGACAATATATACGTTCATGTGTATGTGTGTTTGTGTGTATTTATTTTCCCATTTATTTTTTATTTGTATTTAATTGTTTAACACAATACCTTTCTCCAAGGCCACCACCATCCCTTGTATTCCTCACAAACCCAGTGGTCACATTGGCACTCCCTGAGTCATGTTTACTGACTAAAGATCTTCAGATGTTCAAGCCCAAATCGCCTATCGCTTCTCAGACCTCAGTTGACTCATTCCAACCTACAAGTTTTGAAGGATGGAGGATTTTGCACTAGGAAAATTTTGGCAGGTGGAATCACATCGCATAAGTAAGTTTAATTTCCTAAATTTCAGCATAGAAAGTTGGGTGGGGGCTTTTATTTACTTTTGGCCTTCTCTTCCAGAGCTCAAAAATCGAAGAGGAAATAAAAGGAATTAATTTTTGGCTCTTGAGTTTCCCAAAGCCCAGCTCTTAGAGATATTAAAGATTTTCAAGGAGAATTTTGACAATCTTTGTTTTCACCTTGCATGTTTGATTTTAAGGCCGGCTCTCCTGTTTAAGATAAAACTCAACTGCAATCAACTATTGAATTTATAACCTGGACTCTTCTTTTGAAATCAAGTTTCCTCGCTTTGGTCTGAATTAGTGAAGTTTCACTAAATGTGGACAGCAAATGAATTGCAAATTATATGTAAATGTGCATAAATTAGTACCAGTTATTAGAATAATTTGCATCGACAGCTCTATAATTAGGCAGCAACCTGGGAGAGAAGGGCAGTGGGCAAGGGACCCAGGAAGCTGGGAAGGCAGCCCAGAAGGCCTGGGGTCCCCACCTCTATGTTAATGAGGGTCAGTTTTCCCTTCCCTGGGCCCCTTAAGCTCAAGACCTTGGGGGTTTAAAACCCAGACCCTGGCTTTCTAATTTCTGGGTCTTGCTAAGGCTCCTTGTTGGTGCTGCGCAGGATTTGGCTTTTCCTGTTCATTGCAGCACAGGGAGAAGTCACGGGATTGTGGAGTGTAGAAGTCTCTGGTCTATTGCTTTCAGAGTGACTTTAGCCAAATCACTCTCTGATCCTCACTTCGCTCCTCTGAAAAATGGGATTTGTAACACCTAGTTGCCCCATGCTGTCACTGGGTACTGTGGGGTTTGCAAGAGATGATGTATGTGAACTTTGCAGCCTTCCACATGCATTTGATATTCTTATGCTATCTGAGCTCATCTAGCTGATATGTGGGACACCCAGGATTTAAACGCAGGTCTGACTGACTTCATAGCCCCTTACATCCCCGTCCCCTTTGGCCCCGGTGGGAAGCATGCACCAGGGACAGTTCATTCCCACACCACCTACTCTCCTGGCCCTGCTTGGCTTCCTGCTTCTTGTGGCTGAGGTCTCTTGAGGCCAAGGACAGTCCCCTCCCTCATGCCTTTTGTATCCTGCCACAATACACCTGAAGAACATGCTTCAGTGAGTGCCTAGTTTTTGAAATCTCTGTTTATGGGCTTATTTAGGGTGTTTCCCTCTCTTTCTACCTTTAGTCTCAAGCAATAAAGCAAGCACAGAGTCCTCACTCCCTTCTCGGTAGCCCCCCTTGGATGGCCCTCCTTGGGTAGCCCACCCTCGAGGTGATGAAAGCAGCCACTGGGCATAGGAAGCTGGATGAGCGTGTGATGAAACAATGACCACCAACTTGCCTTTGGAACCACTCAGATGGATTTCCCTTTTAGCACGTCTGCTATCTTCATATGCCATGAAGATATGCGTCCATGCCCTGAACCCAGCCGGGAGGGTGATCAGTGGCTGAGGGAAATTCCTAAGGGCTGTTAGTCATTCCTGGGAAGACCCGGGAGGTGGCAGCACCCACCACAGACCCGAAACCAGAAAGTCAGCATTTAGTTTCAGAATAAGGGACTGACCCCTGCTCTGGGGCCTTGTATCTTCACAAGATGACTGCGAGGAGGACATAAGATTTGAGATGCAAAAGACATCTGCTGTTATTTCATTATTATCAAGAGCACCCAGCACAGACCAATCAGATCTTCCTTTCTGTTCATTCCTCCATCTCCCAACACACGCACTGCAGGCTGCTTGCGCAGAACTGCTGGTCATTCCCACTATCATCACTTAGACGGCCATCTCTTTCCTGAATGGCTTTTCCCACCCCATTCCTGGCCAACATCCACTGACTAATTCACCTACTCAACACATGGCCGTTTATTGGGCATCTACTATACGCCAACCACTATGATGGCTGCCAGGGGCACAATGGTGAGTGACACAAAGATGGTCCCTTTCCTCAAGGAGCTTATATTTTCTGTTCTATTTCACATTCAGCTTAAACATAATGACGGCCTTCTTGGATATCTATTCTCCCTTCATGGATTCACATGCCCCCTCCTTTGCACCCCACTGGTACCTAGAGGTCTTCAATCCTAGGGCCTCAACATTGCACTAACTCCTGGACACTCTGCCCCCTCCCTCCTCTTTCTTTCCTCTCCCACCTTCCCTCCCTCCCTCCCTCCTACCAGTAGCCATCTTCTTTGTCCTTCCTTGGAATTTATGAGGCCAATCCTTGAAATGAGAAGGTAACTACTTTCAAACAGATAAAAGAAAGCCCTTCTTTTCCCAGCAGATAATTAATTTGTGTCACTTGCTGGTCATGGAACATAATTGAGGCCAAGGGCTTAAGGAGGCCCTGAGAAGGAATTAGACACGTACTCGCACCAGGGGGAATGTATCACTCACTCTGCTCCCCTGTCCCTGGAGGGCCAGGTTAGATAGCCCTGCCCTGAGTGGGGTAGCAAAGAGCCTCTCAGCCTATTAGGAGGCCCTGGGCAGGTATAGTGTTCACTTGCCACCTGCTGAGCAGAGATGCAGCTACCTGCCACCAGATGTGTGTGCCCAAAGGGTGGATGCACAATAAATCTGAAGCCTCTGATTCAAGTCCTAGCTTTGCCATCTTACTAGCCAGATGATTCAGACAAATTCTTTAACCTCTTAAGCCTCCAGTTCCTTAAAACCCAGAACGTCTTCGTGTTACTCCTCCCTGGCCTGCTGAGAGGCTTGGGAATTACAGCAAGCCCAGCAGCTCGGCAAGCTGTGGAGTGTGAAGGATTGAGCGCTTTGTGAATCTTCTCTATTTCTTACCTCTGGGCAGAATGAAAGGCTGGGCACTGGGGGAGAGAGGGCGTCTCCCTCCAAGCTGCAAATCTACTGCTGCTGCCATTGATTTTAGCTAAAAGGAGCATCTGGCTGGCATAGGGCGATCTCAGGTGAGGTCCTGGGAGCAGAAGCGATCTCAGCATCCCTGAGTCCCAGGCCTGCAGCCAGCACTAACCAGTGGGGAGATATGGCGAGTTCTTTTCTTTTCTTGACTCTAAGTTTTTTCATCTGCAAATTGGGCACTGGGGGTTGGAGCAGAGAGAATTGAACCAGGTCATGATTTCTTCCAGTCTATTCCTCAGAATGTGA
>NW_003852481.1:7695052-7700894 GCF_000181295.1 Otolemur garnettii | reverse complement strand
AGATGCATAGAGGACAGAAAAGCACCCTCTCAAGTCCACTTCCACAGACCTCATCCCAAAGGGCAGGCAGAGCCAGGTTGGGTTCTAAACGTGCCTTAGACCAGCTGGAGCAGGGGATGCTGAGTGCTGCACATTGCTATAAAGAGAGACCATTTACTTGCAGAGGTTAACACTGGGTCTCACACTTCAGCGCTTTTTACAAGGGAGGATATGGGGGGCTTCTGAGGTTCTGCAGAGTTGCATGGCTCTATTTAGCTGAGATCCAAATTACCCGATTACAGCAGCTCCTTTGGTCTGACTCACACATTTAGTACCGAATCATTCACTTTCTTACAGCATTATTAATTTCCTGGGGGCACGCCTTATTGCCTCTGCTGGCTCCTTAAGGCCACGGTCTGGACATTTGACACCTCTTCTATCCCTAACCTAGTGCCATGCAAACAATAGATACTCAGTAAAAAACCTGTGGCTAATTGACAATTGATCTGTTGCAGTGGGGAGGGCAGATGTCAGCGGTGGCTGTTCTATCCTTAATTTGGGTTCATTTCCACCTTTAAAGAGCTTGTGCATTATTATATTATCATATTATGCAAACCAAATATCCTAAAAAGACAGATAGTTAACAAACAGACTAGTAGATTAGGGATTGCCTGTGGGATTCGTCCTAATCAACCAGCCTACTTATCTGCCTGTGATCAGGGCTGGGATCTTTATCATTCAGCTCCACGAAGCAACATACCAGGTTCCCAGAGGAGTAGAAGGGATTTCAATTACATATCCTTTTTTTTTATCACTTCACTGAAATAACACGAGCTCCTTGGCTCTAAATTGCTAAAAAACAGTTTAAGTTAAGGAGACAAATAGACGCTAATTACAGAGCAAAGGGGAGTGGAAAGCATCGAGGCACTTGGCTGAGCGATGCCTTCCGTGGCTTCCTCCAATGTGAAGCTGGAAGAAGATGAAGTCTCTTCCTAGCCCGCTTTTCCACTCTTAGGAACCCCTCCCCTCAAGGGGTAGGAGTTTGGGGGGTGGGGTACAAAAGAGCCATCTGTGGAGAGAAGTTTAGATGTTCCTCATTTAGCCCTGGCAAGCTATTAACTTGAAGACCATGGCATCTGTTTCTTTTGTATAATAATCTGCGCCGTTGTCTACACACTTATCTATTTAGAGGCACCCTCTAAATCCTAATCACTGCAGCTTCCCAGTGAAAAGAGTGATGATGTATAAGCATCAGGTGACTTGCCTTGGGCCAGTTCCATGACCCACTGGTTATGTGATCTCCGACAAGTCACTTCACCTTTTGCACTTCAGTTTCTGCCTTTGTACAGTGAGACCCATGGGTGTGCTGGTAAATAGTTAACCAGGTCTCCAGGAGGGAAGAGCCCTCGTTTGTAGCTTTTGGCAACTTCCATGGTTTAAATACTTCCACCGTGGCAATTTCAAGCTGCCAACTTGACATGACTGAAATCAGAGCTGGGAAGAAAGACACCCAATCGGCTCTTGGGAGCTGAGATGGCCTCAGCACACCGCTGGCTGAGATCTCTTCCAGTTGTTACATTAAACAATAACGCGAGAGCTATCCAGAGCTCATCCAGTCTCTCTCCCTTTCTAGGTAGATACATATCTTGGGTTCATACAGCTAAAATTAGCTAGTGAGTAATGAGAAAATCGCCTAGCATCTGCCCCTCTCAGAGATGGGGTAAGATGAAATAAAATAGCGTTTTCAGCCTGAGATTAAAATAAAATATAGCATTTTGTTCATTATGCACATCAGTATTTAATGAATATGTAATAACATTTATTAACAGAGTGTAATAAATATGTCCAAATTTCACTGGATGGCAGGAACTAACTCTTCTCTACTTTTGTGCCTTTGTGAAGGAGAAGGTGGAAAATGTATATCCCCTGTCAAGGGAGTTGGACATACTCTCTTCTCCCTATCTGGCACCCAAGTCCACAGGTCAACAAATCCTTGGTGGCTATGCATTGAGGAGACTTACTGGCCTCAGAAGTTTCCTCTTTTGCAAATGACTGAGATCTGGTGGTCAGATGCTGAGTACTAAATGGACCACTAGAGGTTCCCCAACACGGCTCATGTGGCCTGTGCCGCCCTGTGTTTGCCCATTTCAAATGCCTTTGCTGTAGCCCTTCCCTACACTATACAGCGTCTCTTTCTTTGGCCCACTATGGCGCTTTGACCTCTCTGATGACACATGCCTTAGCCTACCTTGACTACATTCATTAATGCATTTGTCTTATCCCAAACCAGATTGTGAGCATCTTGAGAGAAGAGGTTAGGTCTTATTAATCATTTCTTTAATTTCCTGTAGTGTGCTTAATAGACGCTTTTTGAATCTTAATTGAATTTGTAAGACTAGATGGTTGATGTAGGTCCTTAATCTAAAGAGTTCGTTAAAAATGAGTCCTAAGGGTGGCGCCTGTGACTCAAGGAGTAGGGCACCAGCCCCATATACTGGGGATGGTGGGTTCAAGCCTGGCCCTAGCCAAAACTGCAAAAGAAAAAAAAAAAAAAAAGAAATCATATGTAATAAATAATTTGTTTTTTAAGAAAAAAGAGTCCTGAAATTATATTCTATTGAAGAATATGCAGAATAACACTAGCCAGGGATGCTAGTGTGCAGAGGAGTTGTAAGGCAACAAAATTCTTAGCATGCTTTGTGGGATTCCAAAAAATATCCCCCACTCTGTACATAGTAGTTTTTTTGACCCTATGATATTATTTGCTTCCTTCAAATTAAGTACCTAACCAATTACAGATTTGCAGATTTTATAACTGAAATTTACTGAACAAGAATGACATGACAGAGAGGAACACAACATGGTCTTTCTTCTCAGGGAGTTTGGAGCTGGGGAAGTGGGCAAAATTAATGTACTTGACATAAAAGTAAGTGGTCTAGGGGTAGCTAGGGAATACTGACCTGGCTCTTGAAAGGTGAGATAGAATTTGGGCAAGCAGAGGGGACAGAAGAGAATATGGAAATAGAGAAGCCTAGGAGAAGGGACATAGGAAGAAAATAAGAGAGGGAGAAAAAGAGGTAATTCTAGGAAGTAAAGGGAAAGATGTGGGAGTAGGGTAGAGTGTGATGGTGAGGGGGCTTCCCTGGCTGGTATCAGGCTTTCATGTTGGGAGATAATATCATGGGTTTGCCTGAGAATGAAAGGATATAACACCTTGAGCCTCAGTAGAGTTTAGACTTCAATAAGCACTGAGAAGTCATCAAAACCCTTTGGATGAAGAAGTAATACGAAGACAGATGCTGGGACCAAGCACTATAGCCTATGGGTATGAGGCATTTGGAGTTAAAAGCCTCTAGTGGGGACTAGCCATGAAAACTGAAAATTTGGGTTTCAAGGCCACATGATGGCAAAAAGGATAGAACAGAAGGGATGGGGGTGTGAGGAAGAAGGAAGAAAGAACAATTAGAGTAACTTGGGAACTCATCAAGCTGTTGACAATGAATCACAGAGTAAAGCAGAAGGTGATGGGTGGGTAGCTATTGAAAAGATGCACATCATGGGAATTAGAACTGAACCTAGAAGCCACTGAGAAATCCAAGAAGATCCATGGGCCATCTTCTTTCTATCTCTCTTTCTGCCTTGGGCCTCATGGTTACCCTTTCTCTCTCTTGCTTCTAGAAACAATCCCTTTTCTTGTACAGCTATTCCACTCTCTTCTCTCTTCTATTGTCTATGATCACGTACCTTTTTCTCTCCATCAATAACTTCAACTTTTCTAGCTCAACCATGGCCCTCCAGGCCACCCACTGCTAAGTGACTCAGCTACTCAATATCTGCTCTTCACATGTTTAGGAAAGGGAATCTGATTGATTCTGTTTTCTCACCTGTTAAATTGTAATAATAGTCAACTTGTCTTGACTGCTCTTGGCTCAAGTGCCCGCTCTTAGCCCAAACTTCTGTGTCTGGTGGTGGTGGAGTGGGGTGAGTATCCAGGTTACATGATAGAAAAGCAGAGCCAAGGTACGATAGGCAGGACCTTAGAAAAGGCTATTGGACCTTAGAAAAGACTATTATCTCTACATAGTTTTGAGATTTAGGAGATAAAGGTGATGATGGGGTCAAAAATTACTAATTTATTATGAAATGAGCTAACCAGAAGAACAGGAGTGACAGAAAAATAAGGAAACATAGCAAGGTATCTGGATTGGGAGAAACAAATGACAAATTCATTTAGGGAAAGATGAATTCCACTTGTTTATCGAATATTTATTGACTTTCTACCACGTTCCAAGGACTATTCTAGGTAGTTATTAAGGAACTCATGAACCTAAACATTAAAGATGACTACTGAATAGCCAATAAAATAATAATGATACCACCCGTCTGTGAAGCTCCTACTATATAAAACATCCTTTTGGTAGACTATCTAATTTAGTCTTCACAACTATCTTAATAAGAATATATTATTAATTTTATTCTACAATTAAGGAAGCCAAGGCTAGTAATATTTGAACTTGAATCTGTCTGATGACAAAGCCCAAGTTCGGTATACAGGAGGACAGTGGGTCAGTGGGTCTGGAGCTCCAAGAAGAGGTTGGGGCTATGGTTGGATAGTTGAAATCCATCTTCATAAAGGTGTTAGTCACAGCTGGGAGAATGAACTTATTCCTTAAAAGACGAAACATAGATGTAGATTTTTCCCTTAGGAGAAAACATATGTTTAAGAAACAGAAAGAGGAAGATAAACCCCAAATCAACACTTGAGAGCAGTAAAGGATTTAGTAGGGAAATGAGGATAAAATAGACTACCAGGGAGGAAAATTCTGAGAGGGAAAGAGTAGCTGTTGGTATTACTGTCATAAAAAGGTCCAGGAGATTGAAGACAGGGGGAAAGGCTCTAGATCGGGCTGTTGTGAGGATGAGGCCCAGCAATCTATGATGTAAGAAGCCCTTCTGGTGATTCTGATACACTCTCAAGATTCAGATGCACTGGTCTGGGGAACATAGTCTTATTATCAGACCATGCATGAAATGCCACAACATTCTAGCCATGAACTTTGGGAGGCACACAGATCCACTTCAGAATGTTTAGAAGAGGAGAAGTAAGGTATATTAAAAGAATGCTTGCTGAGTACTGACCATTCATTTTAATGTTTAAAGACCTTTTTTTAAGAGTACTTTTGAACATTTCTTGTAGGGCTTTTCAAGGAATGACAATTTCCTTTAGTGTTTACTTATCTGGGAAAGAGTTTATTTCTTTTTCATTAATGAAGCTTAGTTTTGTAGGCTACAGAATTCTTAGCTGACAATTATTCTGTTTAAGAAGACTAAAGATAGGATTCCAATCCCTTCTGGCTTGTAAGGTCTCTACTGAGAAGTCTGTTGTTTGTCTGATGGATTTTTCTTTGTCAGTTACTTGATATTTTCATCTCATGGCTCATAGGAGTTCTTTTTTCTCATTGACTTTGGTCAGTCTGATGACTATGTGCCTTAGTGATGTCCTTTTTCTATTGACTCTCCCAGGGGTGTGTTTAAGCTTCTCACATCTGGATGTCTAAATCTCTAGCAAGACCAGGAAAGTTTTCCTTAATTATTACTTCAAACAATTTTCTAAGCTTTTTGCTTTTTCTTCTTTTCCCTGAGAGATGCCTATGATGCTTATATTTGGGCATTTTACAAAATCACATGTTTCCTGGAGACTTTATTCATTTCCTTTTATGTTTTTTTCTTTATTTTTGACTGGGTTAATTTGAAAGATTTGTCAATGATCAACATTCACTAGTGTAAAAGCACTCAAAAGTAAAACTCACAGCTATTATAAAATAGTGACATGAGGGAGACTACAAAGCAACAAGGTAACAGT
>NW_003852481.1:7664701-7693750 GCF_000181295.1 Otolemur garnettii | reverse complement strand
AAAGGAGACATTATAACTGATACCACAGAAATCCACAACATCATCTGAGACTATTCTGAAATCCTTTATTCACACAAACTAGAAAATCCAGAGGAAACAGATAATTTTTGGAAATGTACAACCTCCAACACTTGAGACAGGAAGAAATGGAAACCCAGAACAGACCAATATCAAGTAGTGAGACTGAATCAGTAATAAAAAATCTACCACCAACAACAAAAAAGCCAAGGACCAGTTGGATTCACAGCCAAATTCTACCAGACCTGCGAAGAATTGGCACCTATCCCAGTGAAACTATTCCAAAAGATTGAGAAGGACAGAATGCCCCTTAACTCATTCTATAAAGCCAGTATTACCCTGATATTAAAGTCATGAAAGAACAGAACAAAAAAAGAAAATTACAGACCAAGATGAACATAGATGCAAAAATTCTCAACAAAATACTAGCAAATCAAATCCAAAACATATCAAAAAGATAATGCAACATGATCACATGGGTTTTATCACAGGGTTGCAAGGATGGTTTGACATATACAAATCAATACATGTAATTCACCACATAAACAGAATTAAAAACAATATCAAGAAAAACCATATGATCATTCAATAGAAGCAAAAAGAGCATTTGATGAGATCCAACATTGCTTCATGATATAAAAAAAACTTTCAACAAACTAGGCATAGACACAACACACCTCAAGACAATAAAAGCCATATACTACAAACCCACAACCAATACCATACTGAATGAAGAAAAGTTGAAAGCATTTCCCCTAAGAACTGGAATAAGGCAAGGATGTCCACTCTCACTACTTCCATTTCACCTAGTACTGGAAGTTCTAACCAGAACAATCAAGGAAGGAAAGAAATAAGTGGCATCTAAATGAAAAAAGAGCTATTCAAACTGTCCCCATTTGCACATGATATGATCTCATATCTAGACACCCTAAAGACTCCAAAGACTCCTAGAATTGATAAATGAATTCAGTCAAGTTTCAGGTTACAAAATTAATGTACAAAAATCAGTAGCATTTCTATACACTAATAACAACCAAGCTGAGTAGCAAATCAAGAACTCAATATAATTTACTATAGCTGTAAAAAAAAAAAAATCCTAGAAATATACTTAACCAAGAAGCTGAATGAACTCTACAAGGAGAACTACAAAAACACTGATGAAAAATATAATACATGACACAAACAAATGGAAAAACATTCTATGCTCATGGATTAGCACAATCAGTATTGCTTTTTGTATTAATTGTTAAAATATCCATATTGCTGAAAATGACTTACAGATTCAATACAATTTCCATCAAAATATCAATGTCATTTTTCATAGCATTGGAAAAAACAATTCTAAATTTCATATGAAAGCAAAAAAGAGCCCCTATAGTGAAAGCAATCCTAAGCAGAAAGAACAAATCTGGAGGTGTCATATCACTTAACTTCAAGTTATGTTAGAAGGTTATGGTAACCAAAACATCATGGTGCTGGTATAAACGTAAACACAGAGATCAATGGAACAGAATAGCAAAATCAGCAAAAAACCCGCATGTATCTACAACCGACTGGTTTTCTACAAAGCAGACAAAAACATACACTGAGGAAATGATGCCCTATTTAATAAATGGTGCTGAGAAAATTGTATAGCCACATGCAGAAGATTGACGCTGAATCCTTATTTCTCACCCTATGTAAAAATTAACTCAAGAAAGGTTAAAAATTTAACTGTTACCTGAAACTAAAATTCCAGAAAAAAAAATAGGAAAAACTCTTCTGAATATTGGCCTAGGCAAAGAATTTATGACCAAGACCCCAGGAGCAAATAGGACAAAGACAAAAATAAATAATTATTTTTAATTAATTAATAATTAATTAAACACAGAAAGTTTCTGCATGGCAAAAAGTAATCAACAAAGTAAATAGACAACATAGAGAATGGGAGAAATGAATATTTTCTACACATCTATATAAACTAGACTCTGACAAAGGACTAATATCCAGAATCTACAAGGACCTCAAACAAATCAGCATGAAAGTAACAAATTACCCCCATTCAAAGTGGACAAAAGACATGAACTGATATATTTTTTAAAAGAAGATATGTAAATGGTCAACAAACATATGAAAAAATGCTCAACATCACTAACCATCAGAGAAATGCAAATTAAAGCCATGATGAGATACCACATTATCCCCATCATAATGATGTCATTAAAACAATCAAAAAACAGTAGATGTTGGTATAGAGATACAGTGAAAAGGGGACACTTGTCTACAGTTGGTGGGAATGTAAACTCGTACAACCTCTATAGAAAACAATAAGGAGATTCCTCAAAGAACTAAAGTAGACCTACCGTTCAATACAGCAATTCCACTACTAGGTATCTACCCCAAAGAAAATAATTTGTTTAATGGTTATGAACATTTTGTTCAGGGTAATGGAAAAGCTCTGGAAATGGGCAGGGATAACGGTTGCACAACACTGGGAACGTACTTCTTGCCGCTGGATTATAAAATGGTAGAGTTTCGGTTATGTCTATCATAGCACAACAAAACATACCACACATGAAAAGTTACTCTGCCTGTCACGTGGGGTGCCACGAGGAGAAGCAGGCAGACAAATGGCCTGTCCCACAGTCTTGTTAAGATGCTGGGACCTGGGCAGAGGAGGCCTGGCAGAAACAGAGAGAGGCAGTGATTGGAGGCCGAGAGCCTTGCATGAAGGGGTGAGGAGGCAAGAGTCTCATGTGATCCCCAGAGTCCTGAGGCATGGGGTGCATGGTGGTGTCCTGATATTTCAGGGGAAATAGCTGAAGTGCTGATGGTGGAAGAAAGCCATGCTTGCTTAGTGCCACCCAAGGGGCAGATGGATTTGTAAGGGGACAGATTTGGGCTCAATCTAAAACAATGAAAACGTATCTTTCTAATGGGATGATTCTGAGTGTGGATGAATATATGCGGAAGCCAAGGCTGAGAACCTCCTTGGTAAGTCTTTGATTGGAAAGCTACATCATCGAGGACCTCAGAAGCCCTTGGATTTCTTTATTCTAAGTCTCTGGAGGCCTCAAGCAATGGGATTTCCATTGTAGGTGGAGACAGAAGTCAGATTACAGAAGTGGGTGGTGAGGAAATGAGACTGTGGTGGGACCTCTAATTTGAGAGAATTTCCAAGAATATCACAGCCAGTGAAATTAATAGAGTTAAAGAGAGTTGTTATTGTTCTATCCTTTTCCCCTTCTTCTTTCCCCTCCTTCCTTTCTCTCTCCCTCCATTCCTCTCTCCCTCCCTCCCTTCTTCTGAAATGGAGAAAAATTAACTCACACAGCTTGTTCTCTAAAAGGTCCCTGGGAGCTAGGTGACATGAGGCCAGCTGGTCATCTTAGGTTAGAATTGGGACCCAAGGAGCGATTCCCTCCCTTCAAGCAGGGGCCCAGCTCTGTGTCTAGCAACCAGCACGGTGATTCCCTGACATGTCATCACAGACAACCTTCCTGGCTCAAATCACTTCCCGCTGTGCACCCATAACACACAGATTGGAGGTAACTTTACTCTAGAGAACCAATTAGCACAGACCCAGGCTGGGTAATTACAGTTTGATAAGATCCTTGCAGCCGATATCCAAGGCAGATAAAGCGCTAGGAAGCCATTTCTCAGCAGGACCTTGGAGGAAGTGTAATACAACTCACCATTCCCCCTCCCCTTCTCTGCCCTTGGACCCCACCCCTGCCTCTCTCAAACTTTCAACTGGTCCCAGAGAGGAAGGGGACAGAGGGAATTAGAAAAGTCAAGGCCAGGGAGTGGACAGCTGCTGCTCTCCCAGGGCCAGGTCGCCTGCCTCCCCGCACCAGCCTTCCTCTCAGCACTAGGTGGTTGTTAGTTTTCAGAGCTGGGGAGAGGGGACTACTCAGGCAGGCTGCAACCCACAGGCGCATGCAGATAATTTGAGGACTGTTTCGTTTCTGTGGGCCTCAGACACTGCAGAAAGCACACACAGACCTTTTCTTTTGCTCACCAGCTGTTTGTGTGTTTAGGGCGTGGCCTGAAACAACTCTTATTCTTCGAATGTGTGGCAGAAAAGAAAAAAGATTGGACATCCCTGAAGGGAGAGCTGAAGGGCTCTATCCTGAGTGGCCAGATGAGAAGGGGGACTGTGTGTCCCATCTTGATAGATAGGCAGGTGCCTGGGCTGTGCTCAGAGTGGCCTCGAAGTACCCTCCACTCTGGAGTTCCTCAGACCTCCAGCGTCTCCAGTCCCCTTCCCTCCATCACCTGTGCACCTGTGCATTGGTGGTTGCTGTGTGAGGCTATTTCTCTTTAGCCTCTTACTCAATGCCACCTTCTCACCTACCTGGAGCTCCCAACTGCTCTTCACTGGCCTCCCCCAAGCTACTTGGGTCTTCCTTTTTTTAATCTACTCTATGTACCACAGCCAGAAGGACTGTTTCTAAATGGAAATCTGGTTCTGTCGCTCTCTTCCTTAAAATCCTTCTAGCGTTCCCCACTGCCACTGGGTGACATGCAAACATGGCATGGATGGGCTTTTTTTCCCTTCAGACTCTTAAGGAGCAAAGTATTAGAGATATGGTTGAAATCCACTGTGTACCATTCTCCACCTCCCTTTTTATTTAATTAATTTATTTTGAGACAGAGTCTCACTGTGTCACCCTCCATAGAGTGCTGTGGTGTCACAGCTCAAAGCAGCCTCTAACTCTTAGGCTTAAGTGATTCTCTTGCCTCAGCCTCCCAAATAACTGGGACTATAGGTGCCCCCTACAACGCCCAGCTATTTTTTTGGTTGTAGTTGTCATTGTTGTTTAACTGGCCCAGGCCAGGCTTGAACCCACCAGCCCTGATGTATGTGGCTGGCGCCCTACCCATTGAGCTATGGGCACTCAGCCCCTTTTTATTTTTTGAAGTTTTTTTTGGTGAACTTTGCCCACTTGACTTTCAATTTTATTTTTTAAATGAGCAAATAATAAAGTTGACTTCATTTTTACTGTATGGGTCTGTGAGTCTTAGCATACGGCCGTCACAATCAGAACGCAAAACAATTCCATCATTCCCCCAAACTCCTGGGGAGCCCCTTTGTAGTCACACTGTCCCCACAACATGCACTGACCTGTTCTCTACTACTGTAACTTTCTTTTAAAGGTATGATGTAGTGGGCAACAGATACACATGCTGAAACTTGCACAGGTAAATCAGAAAGGATGCTGTCAGCTGCATTTCTTGGAAATTAAATAATGGACCATGACATAGTCTATCTCAAAACTTTCGTAGTAACCCATGTATGCAAAAAAAAAAAAACAAAAACAAAAACAAAAAAACCTTCATTGTCACTAATAATCAGGGAAATGCAAATGAGATACCACCTTAAAAGCACAATGAGATACCACCTTACCCCTGTCAGAATGGCTATTATTCAAAAACAGTAGATATGTTGGCACAGAGGCGGTGACAGGAAACACTTAGACACTGTTGATGGGACTGCAAATTACTCTCACCTCTACGGAAGACAGTATGGAGATTGCCCACGGAACTACAAGTTGACCTACCACTGGAAAAATAGACCTACCATGTAGCACCTCACTCCTGGGTATCCACCCAGAGGATAAGAAATCATTTTATCAAGAGGTACCTATGCCTGAAGGTTTATTGCAGCCCAATTCATAATTGAAAACGTGTGGAGTCAACCCCAATGTCCATCAGTTCCCGAATGGAAAAACCACGTGGGTGGTGTGCACAGACCACAGTTGGTTAGCCTGGAGTACTACTCACCCATACAACAGAACGCGTTCATGCATTTTGCAGCAATTTGGTTGAAACGAGTGACCATGACCTCAAGAATGGAAAAAGCAAACACCACACGTACTCCTTAATGATTTGGGTATAAGTCATGGTCACACACAGGCGCTGAAAGAAGTGAACATTGCTGGAAATCAAGAAGAGGGGCTCAAGAGCAGAAGGGAGGGGCAAAAACCTTTAACAAGTACAAGAGATAATATTCAGGTGACGGGCACACCTGTAGCCTTAACTAAGCATTATAAAGCTATCTATGTAACAAAAACATGTTTGTCCCCTTAATATTTTGAAATAAAAAAATTTTTTAAAGGTCTGCTATAAATGAAGTCGTGCAGTATATCATCGTTGGGGGCCAGCCTTACTGTTGCACCTGTCAGCAGCTTCTCTTTTTATGGCTGTGTAGTATTCCCTTGTGTGGATGGATTGGGCCAGGGGGTGCTACTTTGTTTCTTTGTCCAGTCTCTTGATGGCAGGGCCCCTTTGTCTCCTGACATTTTTTCAGGTTATTTCTTTTTCTAAGGGCATTCTCTCCTCCCTCTTCCCCTTTGCCTGCCAAGTATCAGTTTGAGACTGATAGGGTTCAGATACATAGTATCCTTCTGAGTGCCTCTTCCCTAGGGACACCCCCTCAGACTCTAGGCCAGATTAAGTCCCCTATACTAGGTGTCAACCCACCCTGTGTTTCTTCTGGGAACCCAATCCTCACACTTCAAAGTAGTTTTGATTCATTCACTTGCCTCTCCACCATTCTGTTAGCACCATAAGGGCAAGCATGCTGTTCCTGGCATATCTCTACCATTCAGCAAGTACCAATAAATATTTGTTGAGTTAATGAATACTACTCTATATAGCCCGATATTACACCAAACAGTCACAAATCACAACAGACGTCTGCTGAATTAATGAAGAAATGTTTTTTGGTGTCCATTCCTCTATAGGTACATACATTCATTTTGTTTTTATTTTGGTTTACACAGAATACTATGCCAACCTTTCCTAGTATTTTTTTTTTTTGTAGAGTTGCAAAAAAAAGATTGAGATAGTCTGTAATAATGACATAGTGCAATAAGTTAAAATTATAGATAAATGATTGGTATGAAGTGAAATAGAGGAGAAATAAGAGAGTAGGAGACCCAGGGCAAAGCTGGACCACAAAATTCATGGCAGAAAGTCTGAGCTTCCTGGCAACCAGAGACAAAAGGGAAACCATCAGTAACAGGTTGTATGTTGCCCATTAGTGAAAATTCTACCAGTTTGTCCGGAGACGCTGAAGCCAAGGGAACTGTCCCATGTGGAACTTCAAAATGGGAGATCTAATGGGCATTTTTTAAAGTGGTGTTTTTACATTAAATCTAATAGCTAGACTCATGCAGACTTTCCCCGAAGCAGCTCTCAATGCAAACTTAAAACAGTACATCTAAACACAAGTCAGGGAATCTGCTTCTGCACGAGGAAAAAACCATTTACTTGGTCCAGATACACAGCACTGATCATCTAGTTTGATCCAGGGATAACATTTAGTGTACCTAGCAGAGTAGAGGGGTTACATGTCCTTCAGATAATCCTCCATGAATAACGTTTCTTGCACCTGGGATTTTCATGACAGCCAGCAGCAGACAGTTGGAGTTTCTGTTTCCTAGCAAGGGTGTAGAGCAGTCATTTTTAGTGGGTGTGCTGCTGAAATTTTAAAAGAGCATTAATTGAATTACCTTTAAAAGAAATTTAAAGGACAGGAAAAATATTCTTTTTTTTTTTTTTTTTTTTTGATCAACCTAATTTAAGTGTGCCATGGAAATTTAGCTCTAGATTTAACAGCGCTATGGGATAAAAAGGTTGAAAAACCCCTTTGGATAATGTCAGCATTCTGCGTTGTCAACGCAGGGTAGGCCCACATCTTTCATAAATCAACCAAGTGGGCGGCAAGATTGGCTTCCTCTCGTGAGATCAAGCCTCCTGACCGAGGCTCTTGCTTGATCCATTTCCCGTGTCCTCGGCAAGCTCAGGTGAGTCACCCACACGATGAAGGTCACAGAAGAGAAACTGAGGTTGCTCCTCTCCATTCCCGAGTTCCAGGTATGTGCAATGCCAGGAAGATACTTTTGGGCAATTTGGTTCCGTTTCAGGAGGATTTGGACAACAGAACTTGAAGAGAAGCCCAGATTCTGAGATCAAATATGCCCAAGAGATCGTGAGTATCAGCTAATATTTGGATACAGAATGCATTCCCACTCACAAGGTCTTTTTGTTTTTTTTTTTTTTTTTTGGCAGTTTTTGGCTGGGGCTGGGTTTGAACCCACCACCTCCGGTATATGGGGCTGGCGCCATATTCCTTTGAGCCACAGGCGCTGCCGCCTCGCTCACATGGTCTTTTCATTGGTGTTCACAAACGCAGCGCAGAAGGTAGACTGGGCAAGGCTTATTATCATCACTCCCGTTTTATAGACAACAAAGAGATACTTAGGAAGGTAAATAAGTTGTCTGAAGTCTCCCAGCATCATGTGTCAGAGCCAAGACTCTAGTTTTCCTGGACTCAAATCCTGTGTTTTTTTGCACTTCCCATTTAAAATATTAACATACTAGAATACTACATGTTAATGTAGTATAATGATTTCCTAGAATAATAACAGAGAGGCAACTTTTATCTTTAGATCAAGAAGGAGTTTCCAAGTATAATAAAAGGGATTTGGATTAGACATTAGGAGGATATTTCTGCCAGGAAGAGATATGAGTCATAAGCACAGGGCACTGAGGGAGACTCTGGAATTTTCTTACTTGTAACCTTTAAAAATGTGAGTACTGCTCTGTTTAGAGAATGATTTGGGAGCTGTCCTATTTAGAGACACCCATGTCTCCCTTGAACTTTACTTTGCCGCCCACCCTACTCTTTTGTAGGCAAACCCAGGCACCTGAGGGGAGCATCGGTCTGGGGTACCTGCATTCACTCATTCATTCATTTATTCATTCAGCAATACTTCCTGTGCTGTATTTGAGCCTCACAGGAGATATTTTTCACCTGGGATATGCAGATGAAGAGACCCCAGTGAAGGGACTAGTTACAGAGGTGTCAGCAGGGTAAGGGACCCAACAAGCATGGTGAAGGATCAGGAATACGAGGACAGCCAGAAGGAATACTGTTACCGGAGCTCATGAGCTCCCGGAAGAGGAAGAAAGCCATGGAGGGACGCTCCCACCAGATCCTCAGTCTTGAAGCAGAGAGAGAGTCTCATCTTCCTGCACCCACCTGCCTTCCCATCTCCCTCTGATGCCCACAGTGGCCGCACCCAACAAAGCCTATTATCAAGAGAACTGGGAGGCACCATACCCACAGCTCAGCCTCCTGAGGCCAGAGCAGGACAGAGGGTTAGAGGATGAACTGGAGCAGGCAGAGGGAAGTGGACAGTGGCCAGCATGGTGGGAAGGACATCGACACAGTCCCTGCCCTCCTCTGGCTTCCATCCGAATGGGGCAGCCAGACAGTAGACCCACAAACAGAAAGGGGACAGCACAGCAGCAATGGTGACAACTGCTATGGAAGAAAACGGAGCAGGAGGAGTTGGAAGTGGGAAGAGGAGCTACTTCGGATATAGCAGTCAGGGAGGCCTGTGAGGAGGTGACATTGTGCAGAGCCCTGAGTGATGTGGGGGACTGGTCCAGTGGTCCCTGTTGCAAGGCCTGGCAGCCTGATTCTGGAGAGGGGAGAGAGAACCTTACTGGGAAAAAGAGAGGGGGACAAAGTGAAGGCTGGTTCTATAGAGGTCCCCTCCCCCAGAGCCGAGAGCAGAGCCTGGATGGAGTCACACCCCCGTCCCCAGTGGGGCTGCAGCCACTTTGGGAAAGGACAAAGGAAGAAACGCCAGGTGGGTGCACTGGGATCCCTGCTGGCAAGCACAAGCCCCGTCTCAGCTCAGCTCAGCCTGGCCGGCTCACACTGCCCCCCCACAGCCATAGCAACAGATTCATTCTGAATGAGGCGGAAGCCTGTCAGGCCGTGCGGGGGCTTCAGAGCTTACTCAGCGAGAGACAAGTGTGGGGAGGGAAGGCTGCTGTCACCGATTGCTAGGCAGTGACCCAGAAAATGTCTCAGACTCCCATGGCTTCTCCCCAAGAGTTGGAGGAGAGTGGCAGCTGGTGGCCAGGTGGTGTGGCACCCACACCCAGCCATGGTTGTTCTCCACAGCAGTCTTGGGGCTTTGGAGTGGTCTATAATTGGGATTGTGGGGTGCTCACACCCACCTTTCCCTAACTCACACACACACACAGCCTCCCCATCTGTCTCTCTCACCCTCCACCCTCCGGAAGTGGGGGATTCCATAAGAGCATATAGCAGGAACACACTTCTATACATGGTGGTTCCAGGAAGGCTTCCTGGAAGAAGCGACATTTAAGCTGAGACCAGATAGCAACGTAGGAATTAGCCAAGCAAGGAGGATGTGGGGAAACATTCCAATGGGGTGAGAGAGAGAACACACAAGGGTGCCCGGGGTTAGGAACTGAGCAGAGCTCAGAACAGGCAGGACAGAAGTAGAGAGAGCCTGGTGGCCATTCCCATTCTCCTTCTGGCCCCTTGTGAGCCTCGAACTGGAAAGGCAACAGTCACTCTTATCCCCAGAGCACTTTATGTTTGCAGCGGGCTTCCTGGTCTGTTTTCCATCAGTTGCCGTGTCAGAGTTATTATGGACAGCAGAGCTGGGACAGTGCATATCCGTGAGGGCAGAGGCTCCAACACACTCAGCAGCTTGTTCTGGGGACACAGCTCAGGGTCAGGACTGACACCCTGCACTACTGACCCCTGGTCTGATATTTGACTCCCCGTAGCCATCGTCCCCTCACCTGTGGCAAACAGCTGGCCACATGATCAGCACTGCCTGCCTGCCATAGCCATCAGCCCGAGGGCTGGATCCCATTGGAGAGAAGAACTAACCCTCTGCCTGATGCCTGCAGGTGCATGTCCTGGGCACACGCATGTGTGAGTGTGAGTGTGTTCAGCCCGCAGAATGCCCTGCCTGGCATCAGGCTCTGTGGCTGAAGCTTGGGTTCCCAAGTTCCACCCTGCTCCACTGCGTGGCCAAGCAGTCCTAGGCATGCACCTCCAGTGCTGTTTCCAAGGGGTTTTCTCTCCCCCTAAGATAACAGGAGGTTGCAAGTTGTCAAGTCTTAACATGTTTTCAAGTGGCTTTCGGTCTTGGATTTCCCACCTCATTCTACTGCCTTTCAGAATCTGCCCTTTGTTTCCCGTCCGCACCTCCTCTCTGGCGTCCTTCCCTCCCTGCTCCGTGCTGCTGTAAGCTGTCCTCAACTCTCCACCCTTCCATACACTTCGTCTCCTTTCCCTTCCTTCTGTGCTGGGCTGCTCAGCCTCTGTCCCTCTGACTTTCCCCCCTCAATCTCCATCCCCTCCTCACTGCTGTTCTCTTATTTCAATCTCCATTTTTTTTTCATGGCCATGTCTCCCTAGGCAGAGGAACCCCAGAGCCCCCCAAAGCTGGCCGGGAGGTCCCAGCCTTGCTTCCCGGATCTGGGCTTTAGGAAGGCAAGTGGAAGGGACTGCATCATGACTCCTGCCTTCCTGCGGGAGGGGGAGGAGGCGCTGAAGGAAAGAGCAGCTATTAGTCACCAGAGGGAGAAAAAGAAAAGGAATTGGTCCAACAGCAGGTGGTCCAAGAAAGCTCACACAGCCCAAATCAGCCCTGAATTTAATAAGGGGACAGGAATTAGAGGCAGGCAGGGAAAGGCATTGCTGCTGGCCTCGCTTCCCTCCCTCCCCCAGCCCAAGGGAGGAAGAAAGGTAGCGGCAGGTAGTAGGGGCTTCTGCCCGCCACACTCATCGCTTCGATCTCCCGTGATGCTCTCCTGCATCTGCGGCTTGTCTATTGCAGTATTTCCATATTAACTATTAATCAAATGCTTCCCTCGTGCCAGGTAGGGTGACCAACCAGCCCCATTTGCCTGTTGACATTGAAAGCCGAGGGGGAGAATGATGGGAGGCAGAGGGGACACATGTAGACAACAGAGAAAGTGACCAAGTGCCGCTAGCCTTCCTTCTGTGCTTTGGGGGCTCCAAACACCCCTTAGACACCTGGGGGAAACAGCACAGGAAGCAGGCACCTTTGCAGCTGAGGGCTTGTCTCTCCTCTGGTTCTTTTTATTTAGTCACAGAAACAAAAATTATTTAAATAAACTCAAAAACAGTTGATGGCACCTCTAGGTGCCAGGCTCAGAGATGAATAACGCCTGGTCTGTGCCTTCAAGGTGACAGGAACACAGACCACTCCACCCGGTTGATGTGCAAAGTCTCAGGGTGACTAGCTCTGCCTAGAGGTCTAGGAGAGGGTCACAGGCCATGGCCTTTAAGCAGATACTCAGAAAATAAGGAAGAGTCAGCCAGATGGCAGGGGTAACCCCAGCAGATGGAACAGCAATGCTGTGAACCTTGGAGTCGTTAATGAGTATGGCGTGTTTCAAGGAAGGAAGGGGGTCTGGGGACAAGAAAGAACCAGCCAGGCCAGACTACTAGCCAATGTCCCCTCTAGGACTCTCGTGGACATGTGTCAGCAGGATGGGAGGGTAGACAGGCTCCCAAAATTCTGGGATATAGGGATTGCAACCCATCTCCCTACCCTGGTTGATATGACAAAACCACACTTCTCAGGAGAAGGTTCCCGAGAAGGATGAAGGAGCCAGAAGGCCTTTGTTTAGAATAGTCTGGGCTTTTGGCTAGCCTGGCTTTCAGGAAGTGACCGTGGCCACACATCCCAGCGTAATGGCGCTCTCATCTTTGCTGCTGCCCCTAGTGGTGAACACCTTCATGACTCCTCCCCCACCCCACTCCTTGGATAACGTTCATTAAGATCACTCACCAGTAACGGCCTCTGGCCACTTTATCTGTTCCCTCCCACCCACCGCCCCCACCTTCTATGGTAGGAACGGGAATAGAGCCTTGAGGAAGCCCAAGGTAAAGTAGTACAAACAACCTTCAGAAGGGGGTTTCTTATAAATGAGTACAATTTAGAAAGCAAATTGGAAAAGTATATCAAGAGTGTACTTAAAATCCCTAATGGTTCCCTGCTAACTTAAAGACAGAATGCAAATGCCTGGCATAGTCCACAAGCCGCCCACGTGCCTGCCCAGGTCCTCTCCCCACATCAGCCTCTCCAGACGCTCTACACGCACACCTATGTGCTGACAATATCAAGCCACCAGCAATTCCTGGGACATGCTGTCCTTTCTTCTGGCGTCATGACATAGATCTTGCTCTTTCCTCTGTCTGGAGTCTCCTTCCCTGCCTTGTCCATCAGGCTGACATTTCCTACATTTTTAGGGTGGGGAGATCTTCTTCTAAGATGCCTGCTTGCCAATGACCCTCTTGCTTGGATCAGCTGGAATCACTGCGCCCAGGTCCCCATAACATGGAGTCTACCATAATTGGAACATTCATAAATGGGACCAGTGGGTGGCGCCTGTGGCTCAAAGGAGTAGGGCACTGGCCCCATATGCTGGAGGTGGAGGGTTCAAACCCAGCCCCCGCCAAAAATACTGCATAAATGGGACCAGTGTCCCCATTAGACTGTGAGCCTCCTGATAATAACAGACACTCATCCTTCATCTGTGTATCATCAGGTCCTACCACTGTTTCTGGCACATAATAGGTGTTCAGTAAATATTTGGTGGTGGCATAAAAGAGCCATAAAAATTATTTGATCCTTTGACCTAGTCATCTGAATTCTAGGACTTTATCCTAAGGAAATACTACAGGAGAAGAGAAAGGAAGTGCATGAGCCCAAATTTATCACGGGATTATCTTTTTTTTGAGAGAAAGAGTCTCACTTTATCACCCTCGGTAGAGTGCCTTGGCGACATAGCTCACAACCTTCAACTCCTGGCCTTAAGTGATTCTCTTGCCTCAGCCTCCTGAGTAGCTGGGACTACAGGCACCCACCACAATGCCCGGCTATTTTTTGTTGCAGTTTGGCCAGAGCCAGGTTCAAACCCTCCACCCTCAGTATATGGAGCCAGTGCCCTACCCACTGAGGCACAGGCACCGCCTTTATTACGAGATTATCTTTCTTAGTAGAAAACCAGAAGGCATCTCAATGCCAACAATAGCTAAGCGAGTTACTGACTATTGTACCCCCATTAAAAAGTATAACCACTTAGATTATGTAACAACGTAGAAAATGTTTCCCACCCAACTTATGGGTAAAAAAGATGGCCTGTAAGTCAGATATTCACTCTGATTATAATGACGCTAAACTAGAAGTGAGGACTAAAAGGTAATATAAAAAATAAAATTAGTTGTTGGGCTGGGTTTAGTCAACTAGAGAGATTCATTTCCCTTCTCTAAAATGTCTTTTAATGCTGTGATGATAATATTTATATGAGAAAAGGCAACAGCGATTCAGCTCATGAGCCGTGCAATTCAAGGCCGGTCTGTAAGAGGGATTTTGAAGAATATATTGTCCTTTGGAACAACAGCCTTAAGAAACTATAGATTGCCCCCAAACGGTCTTGCTTCTCCTATTACAACCCCGTGAACCGTAACATATTCAAACAGTCTTAACACTTCTTGTGCTTTCAGCTCGTGACAGTATAGATTTAGGTTATATCATTCCTTCCCAGGCCAGGAAAGCCTTATCTTTAGAGAGTCTGCACAAGGCGCTTCCCACTGACACCCTCGACACTTTGATCTTGTGTAATCCTTTCCTGGATCTGCTGCTTATCTGTTGCAGAATTTGCATATTTACTGTTTAACCAATGAATGCTTCCCTGGTGTGAGGCGGGGTGACCAACCAGCCCCATTTGCCCGATACTGTCCCAGTTGTGGAATGAAAGTCTGGTTTTCTGGAAGCCTGGTCAGTCCTAGGCAAATCAGGATGGTTGATCTAGAGTTAAAGTTATAAACCAGATGGACAGGAGCTGCCCTCAAGGACCGTACATCCTAAAAAGTGGGAAAGGACCAGAAAGGGATCAGGCAATTTGCAGTGACAATGCTGCTATAAAGGTTGGCACCAACTGCTGTGATGCATAGAATATAAAGTTACGGTTTTGCATATCATGTGGGGATGTGCATGTGCACAGGTGTGTGTACGTGTGTGTGTTTGGAGCTAGAGATGGCACCCAGAGGAGATGTATTTGAGGTAGACATTGACAGGAATGTAGGTGATCTCCAGACAAGGGAGGTTACACACAGATGCCTTCTGATCCTGCCTAGCATTCTATGTGTGGCCTCACAGTTGCTGTCTCCAAGGGAAGGATAGTGTCTCTAGCACCCTTCCTTGTGTGACCCAGCAGTTGCTCACTGGGTTTCAGTCTTCTTAGAACAGAAAGGATCCCAGGTATGAGTCCTTGCTCTTGTTCATATTTGCTAGCTATGCGTACATAACTCAAGAATGATGTCTGAATGCTCTGTCCTTGCTCTAAGAAGGTGCAGTATCCGCTATGCTTCTTTTTTTATTCCGAACCCCCATAAGCAACCCTCTTCAAAGAGGATGGCATATAGGGATTGTTATGGGCTGAACTATGCCCCTGCCCAAATTCCTACATTGAAGCCCTAACTCCCGTTATGACTATACTTGGAGACAGGGCCTATAAAAACGTCAGGAAGGTTAAGTGAGGTCATAACAGTAGGGCCCTAACTCCACAGGACTTGGAGACTTATAAGAGGAGGAAGAGATAGTAGAGACCTCTCTTTGTGTTGTATACAGAAGGAAGGCCTTGTGAGGGCATGAGGTGGCCATCTGCAAGCCAGGAAGAGAACCCTCACCAGGAACTGAAGTTGCCTGCATCCTGACCTCCAACAAATAAATTGCTATTAAGCCACCCAGCCTATGGTATTCTGTTGTGGCAGCCTGAACAACTGAAGACAAGGATGCTTTAATATTTCCCAGGTGAGAGTCTGTTCTAACTGAACCTCAGCACTTAGGAGCAGGCAGGGAGCCAATCATAGGCCATAGACCTCTAAGCTTTAGTATGGGGCCAAGCGTGGATATGCAAACATAAAAACCTATTCATTGATTAAAGGATGGATAGGAGAGAGGAGACATTCCGTATTAGAGGGGAAGGAGCTGGGGTCTTCCTTAGAAAAAGACCATCAACCAGCACGTATGCAGACAAAGGCACCAGCGATGTTCAGCCTCCCTTTCTCCTTATCGGCCTTTGCTTACCCCAAAGTGGAGGCACAGAGCCTGCTTTGGTCACGTTCTGAACATCTCTTGTAACGGAAGCCCAGAGTCTGAAGACCTCCTATGTTCTGGAATCCAGAGATCTTTCCTTGGTCATTTGCTAGACACTCATTTAAGTTAGGAAATGATTTTATGGCACCTCCTTTGAGCCTCACAACCAGGCCTGGAACTAGGAACTTTGCGTTTATCCAGATGTTAATGGCCTTGTTCAAGGTCATGCAGCTATTAAGTGGGAGACCCTGGCCTCAGATATAGGACTAGTTCCTTGAAGGCCTGAGATTTTCTTCCTCCTTCCCTGGGAACAAGGCCCCCATCGCTTGGGTCAGCCAATCCCGGGCTGCACCTCTGACAGCTCCTGCCGGGGTCCCTTCTCAATCCTGTCTTGTGGGCAGGGAGCACATTGCCAGGGGTGAGAAGAAAGCTTGGAGCTATTTGCTCCACAATTGCTCCTTTCAGTCCAGATTTGATTTTGGATTTGTTTTCTGTTTGTCTTTTCTTCTAGGGAGGGAAGGAGAAGTGGGGAAACCGCAGCCTCTTCTGAGATCTCTGTGTCTATTCCCCCTTCTGTTGTGTGGGGATTTTCAATGACGACGCTTTGATTTTCCTGCCTCCTTGAGAGACTTGTGCAATTTTTTAAAAAACATACTGGCTCGGGTTGTGCATTTCTGCTCGATTTTGCTTCCTGGGGGATGCAAGGGCTTCAAAGCTGAGTCTGGGACTGCCCGTGACTCTGCTTTTCTTCTGCCCACCTTTTGTGGGACGTAGGAAAGGCATTAACGTGGTGTGCTTTGCTGAAGGGAGAGTGACAGCAAGGAGAGGATATGAGGGAGCCAGCACCAGGTAAGGAGGAGAACTCTAGAGCACCTGTTTTGGCAGGTCTGTGCTGGAGTACTTGCACTTGAACATACGTGCATGCAGGGCTTTGAGGCTGTGACAAACCATTACGTGGTCAGAGAGGAGGGGGCGAGCGAGCTCTCACTTTTGGTCAAGCACGTGCATCTCAGGGAGCAGATGCAGAACACAGTTCCATGTGCTCAAGCAGGTGGCATAAGGAAACACTTCGATCATGTGAACTTGGATACACAAGTGTGTTCCCACATCCGTGCAAGACCTTAGATGTGAAGACATCCACAGAGCACGTGAGCTCATGAGACTTCCTGGGGGCAGGTATGTAGCTGTGTAGAAAAGACGTCAGATGAAAACTGAATGCCCACAGGCGTGAAAGCTTTTACAGAGGCAGAGAGAGCAGCAGGAGGCTTGAGTTCAAGTCTCTATCCTATGCCCCACTAGGATAGTGTGTGTTCTGAAGCACGTGTAGGAATAAGCAAAGAATAGGGGCCCGCGCCTGTGCTCCTGCTGGCGTGAGCATGCGAGCACAGCAGGGTGTGTCCTCGTTTCGTGTGGGAGCCCGTTTCTGAGCGTTGCACTGGTTCTGTGGGCACGTTTAGAGGGGCCACGATGTGCATGTGAGGATGTAGGGTGCGCTCCGGGGCTTGGCTTTGCAGCATTCCCAGCCCTGGAGAATTTCAAACAACAACAACAAGGACAATGGGAACGAGAGATGGTGCGACACTGCATACGTCTCCGGAGGCTCGGGAATAGGCCCCATGCCGGCTGTGATTCCAGCAGTGTCCGTTACCATGGCTATCGCTAAAAAGACACTGCTGGCTCCTCTGTTTATTTTTAAATCCCCATCCCTGTGACACCTCCTTGTGAAACTCAGACCCCACTCCCTCATTCCCATGCTGCTTCCTTCCCTCCGAGGATGAACCCTGCTCCTGCTGGTCTCAGGAGTGGGGCAATAGGAGGGGCAGCCAGCCCAGCATCCCAAACCCCTTCCCTGCTGACGTCCAGGTGCCTCTGGGGACAACTCAGGACCATGGGGCTCCTGAAAACCAGACAGCTCAGTGAGGTTGCTGGCTTTCTGCTTGCCTTCAGGTGTGATGTCCAGCCCAGCCTAGGACTCCGTGGCTGCTGGGGTCTGGGAAGGGAAGGGGGAGGGTGACACAGAGGCTGGGAGCTGTGGATTTTACAAGTGCTGTGTCCACTGGCCAAGGCCAAGGGGAGGGGGAGACTGAGAAAACTGCAAACAACCTGTCTTGGCCCCAACTGCCATGGCCAGCCTCTGTACAGTCCCACACTTCATCTGTAGGCCCCCTGCCCAGTTGGTGACATGGTGAGGAGGAGGCCAGACTGGGAATTACCATGGGAGAGCAGGATGATGGCTGGACCAGACTGTGGGTGTCTTCTGTTCAGGGGATTCTGTCTGCTAGTTCAGTCCTTTAAAAGCAGGGCAAATGAGACCCACAGTAGAGGTTTCCTGTGCACACCAGCTTGTGGAGTGGCAGCCCAGCCCCCAGGTGGGAGGGGCTGCAGGGAGCACAGAGGGGAGGGAGCTACGCCTAAGTGCTCCCCATTGTGGGGTTCAGCAGCAGTGGACAGTGGGCTTCTTCCACAGCTGGCTCCCTGAGGGCAGGGGCTGTGTCCTTTTAGACTCTACCCAACCCTGCCTCCTCTGGGGCAGTGCCTTGCTCTGGATTACAGCAGGTGCTGAGTAAAGGTTCACCGAATGGACAGCCTTGGTCTGGGAGCCTCCACACCGCTCATTTCCGCACGGGATACCAACCACACGTGGGGGCAGCTCTTTCCTTTTTCCCAGCATCCCTTTCTCCATCTAAAAAAATGAGGTCCTTAGATTGAATTACCGCTCTACTCCAGCACTGACATTTCATGATTCTATTAACTAATTGAAGTGGATGGACATTATGGAGAAAGTAGAACAACAGGCTAATTTTTCTTTGAACATTAACCAGCTCCCCTGGCTGTGTCACGGTCAGGTCAGTGGAAAGTGAAATCTAAAATAATTTCCCCTTCTCTCCTTTCATAGGCGAGAGCAGGTTTGCTAAGTCATTTCCGAAACCTACAATGAAGAATTTGGAGGCGTGTCCCCTGTCCTGTCGGTGAGTTTTCTGGTGGTTAGAATGATTCGGTCACCAGCTGGCCATTAGGCTAAGGTGGCCACGGGCTCCCTTCAGCAGTGACAGCTGGGACTGTCTGCTGCAGCCCTCCTGCTTCGGGGAAGGAAAGAGGGGGCTGTAGAAGAGATCCGAGTTTAAAACATGAGTCCTGGCTCCTCCAGCCAACAAAGGCACGTCTTTGCTGAAGCAACAGGAGCAGGTGCTGGGTTTCTCTCCAACTCTAGGCTTTGTAGGCCACTCTCCTGATGGTCTTGTGTATCGTACTGATTGATAAGTATTATGGGTTGAATTATGTCACCCTAACGTTTATATGTGGATGTCCTAACCCTCAGTACCTCAGACTGTGACCTTATTTGGATGAGGTCTGTATAGATATAATCAGTTAAGAGGAGGTCATCCTGGAGTTGGGGGTGCCCTTGGTCTGATATGACAGAGACACGAACAGAGGGGCCTGGAGAGGAAGGCAGAGTTGGTGTGATACTTCTACAAGCCAAAGAATGCCAAAGGTCACCAGGATGCCAGCAGGAGCCAGGGGAGAGGCCTGGAACACATTCTCTCTCCCACTTCAGAAAGAACCCGCCCTGCCAACACCTTGACCTTGAACTTCCAGCCTCCTGCATTGTGGGACAATGCATTTTTATTGTCTAGTGACCCTGCCTGTGGTATTTCTTTCCACAGCTGCAGCAGACTCATACAATAGTAAACACCCCCTGCTGGAGAAAGCCTCGAATCTCCGTCATTCCCTCCTCTATTTCCCCTTCCCCCCAGCTCCAGGACCCAAGCACATTAGGTAGACGCACTACAACAGCAGGGAAATATTCCCCCAGGAAAGAGATTTTTCCAGCCCAATGCTGTTTCACAGCCACCAATGCAGATTAAGAGGTCCTTCTTTCTATCCCACCTGAATCTCCCCTGCTGCAGCTCCAGCCCATTCTGTACTATTTGGTGCTCAAAAGAGAGACAATGATGATCAGAACTCCCACCTCGGAGAAACAACCCTTTGTTGTCTAAAATGGATATGTGGAATCTCCTTTCCACAATGGCTAGTTCAAGGTAAACCCTCCATTCCTAGCCCCCATCTCCCAAACCCCTGACTCTCAACCCTCCCAATGTCCTCATGGGATGACCTTTTCTCCGACACCCTGGAGCAGGCTGGGCAGGATCTGGCCTCCGTTCCCAACCCCCTGCCCTCAGCCCGTCCCTCCCCTGTCTCCTGGGCGCCTCGACACGGGCCATCCTTCCCACAGACAGAGCTTGTTTGTGTGCTCACACGTGCCTCGTCTCCAAACACAGAGCAGAGAGAAGCCGTAAGGAGTGAGACGCAGCGGCTGGGAAATCGCAGTGACCGATGAGAGGGCCTGATTGCTTGTGCATAGCTGCTGAAAGGGGTCTTGACATTTTAAGTGCTCGTCAGAGTGAGGAATGACAGCGGCAGACAATGAGACACTTCCTCTTTGCCTTTTGCTGGCTATTAATAAGTGTTTCTGATTCTGCAGATGTGGGAGAGATTCTGGGCCACTGGGCTGGGTGTGCTGTGTGGGATTTTTTTCTCACTTTGTCTTTCTCCCAGTGCCCGTTTCCCCCTCTCTCCCCTGCCTCCCTCTCCCCTAGCTGCCACTCTCCTCTCCTAGGCGCTGCTGGCTGTTTGCCTTGGAGCCGGATTTGTTAGCGCTCAGGAAATGGCATCAGGCAGCTGGACTCAGACCTGCCTTTGGCTCTTTGCTGGAATCCAGTCTCCTAGTTTCCCTGGCCTGGACCAACTGCCAAGTCCCACTGACTTCCCCCAGGGTTGGAGAGGAATGGAAGGGACGGTGGGTTGGCAGGGAGGATAGAAAGGACTTGTGAGGTGAAAATTAGGAAGGGGCTACCAGAAAAGTATCAAAATGGGCCCTTAAGATAGCAGGCCTTGGGGATGGAGAATGTGGAGAGAACAGGGGAACAGGATCCCCCCCCTTCCTGATTCCTCTCTCCCTCCACTCCTGGTGTCCTCCGCAGCTCACACTGGGCAGGGGTGCTGTCTCCTTCCTCTGTCTCTCCCTTTCTCCCCTCTGTGGTCCTCCACAGCTGACAATGGGCAGAGGTACTGTCTCTGTGCCTTGGGGAGGATGGCGTCTGACTGCATCCAACAGGGGACTACTTGGTATCCCTGGTTCCCCATCATCCTGAAAGCCACCCTGTCCCCAAATTAGAGTGGGCAACCATCCTGATGAGCCCATAATTGAGAGGTTAACTTTAGTACTAAAACTAGCACTGTCCCAGGCAAAGGAACACACTGGATCACCCTGCTCCAAATCCCACAAGGGACCCCTCCCCTGGCTGCTGACGCCCCTTCTTTCTGCTTGAACAAGAAGTAGGCAGCAAGGCCCATGCAAGAGGATGGATTGAGGCAAGATGGGAAAGACTCTTCAGACTGGGGAGCTTGGCCTTGTCCCAGCAGTGGAGGAGAGAGTGGTCCCCAGAGATGCCCTCCAACCCTCTCCAGAGGGAGAGCCTGAGTCTCTGGGAATAAAAGAAGCTTGAGGGGGCCAAGAGAAACCAGAAAGAGCCCCCTGCTCTGAGGGTCCTCCTGGTACTCTACTTGCCACCTCCCATCCCCTGCCCCCACCCTCCCGGAGCTAGCCTCCTCCAACCAAGCCACCTCCAGCCTGGCTTTACTGGAGTCCAACTCCAAAGCCTTATCCCAAGCCCGCAGCCTCTGGATCTCTTTATTCTGATTCAATTACATACACAATATGAGCTTTGCAAACAGAAAATTACACGCTGCAATAATTGAATTCTTTCCTGGACTTGAAGCTTGCTGGGCTGTGGCGTGGAGCAGCTCCCAGATACCCAGCCTTGCCCCAGGGCCCCACCTTCACTTAGCAAAATCATAACTAACATTTAAACACCATTTTATAGTTAATGGTGTTTCTACCCCCAACCACCTCCTTTGAATTTTCTAGCTACTTGAAGTAAGATATAGGTATATATACACATCCTATTATTATTTATCAATCCCTCTTTATAATAAAGAAACTAAAACACAGAATAACTATAAGATGTTCTTAAAGTAACAGAACAGGTAACTTATAGCATATCCAAGACCTAAATCTGAGATAAATTTCATGATTTTTGCCAATCCAGCCTGATCCTCACTCCATCCCAGCCCTGGCTAGCAGAGAGGCCTGATTCCCTTGCTCCCTCGTGGTTCAGGGATAAAGAAGATTATTCCTTGGGTGGCACCTGTGGCTCAAAGGAGTAGGGCGCCAGCCCCATATGCTGGAGGTGGCGGATTCAAACCCAGCCCCAGCCAAAAGCTGAAAAAAAGATTATTCCTTATCACCTCTCCCATAAGCCTGGACTCATGGGTTATCTTCAGAGCTATGGACACAATCTATCTTGTTCCCAATCACAAACCAAAGCTATTATGGCAAAAGCTGCGAAATGCTTACAAACAAAGGTAATTGTAGGGCACCCGAAAAAGAATGGTCCCCCCCCCAACCTTTTTCCTCGACAACCAACATGGCAACTACTTTGATTTCATCCCCCCTGCCCTTCCTTTAAAATTAAGCCAAACCTACAAATCCTCAGATAGCTGCAGTAAATATGGCTGTGACTTCTGCCGCCCTAGACAGTATTCCCTCCATGAATATTTACTGAGCACCTGCTATGTGCCAGGCATTTGTTACCTCATTGATCCTCACAGTAAATTAATGAAATAGGTACCATTATTTCTCTTTTAGAAATGGGCAACTGGGGCTTAGAGCAGTAAAGATGCTCACTCGATCTCCTACTCCTAATTAAGACCAAAACCCAGATCTACCAACGTCAGGACCTGAGCTCTTACCCAGGGTACCATATGGCCGGTTAAGGACAGGGGCTCCTTCCTCCCTCCCGAGTTTACGCCAATGACATCTTTGAACTGGACTATTGAATTCCTTCCTTTTTGGTCTCCATGAGTTTGGTCTTCTGGGCATTCAATCTATCCTCTGTACTCAGCTAGTAAGTACTTTTAATAAACAATTCTGACACAGTCTTTCCAAGAAAAATTCAATAGCTCCCGACTACTTACAGAAAAAAAGAAAAACAGAAAAGAAAACCAAGTTCAGGCTCCATAGAGTATTGGGCAGGTTACTCTGTGATCCTGCTTCTCTCTGGAGCTCTGCCTCCTGCCTCCTTTTCCCTCACACTGTACTCTACAGTTAGGCTAAACTGCTTCTAATTCTTTTGCTGCAGATGCCGGGAGGTTCTATACTTCTCCCTGGAATGCCCTTTCTATTTTGCTGAGCTTAATCCTACTTCTTCATCAAGGCTCAGCCCAGACATTATCCACTCCAGAAAACCTTTGCTGAGTGTCACATCAGCCAAATCTTCCATGCTGAGATTCCACAGCTCCCTTGCATACTTCCCTGAGGGGACACCTACTGTTGATGTGTCTGTGACTCCCAGCCCTGGTCCCCAGTTTTGGACTGGAAATGCACCCCACATGGAGTGTGCCATTCTGTCTGTGTCCCAGGCGCTAAACAGTTCCTGGCTCTTAGTAATCACTCACTAAATATCTGTGGAACGTCTTTAAATCACCATGACGCTTACGTGCACAGTCATATCCTCCTCAATACCGAACCTCGAGAGATTTTTTTATGAGACCTGACACTGAATATAAAAGGAAGTATTTGCCCACGTGGCCTGGAGTTGTGCATGCATGCACCAAAGGAAACTGTTTTGTACAACTGCAGAATAATCCTGGAACTAAACATTCTATTCTTACACATCAATTAGCTTCTCTGAGATTTCCTAGAAGGTCCTAGAACATGAGAAGGCAAGTTCGAGATGAGCGCAAAGCTCACCTTTCGGTCTGAGGCTACCTTGACACAGCAGACGAGGCCAAGAAGCCAATGTTCTTTCTCCTAAGAACATTCCAGACATTATGGTCACCAAAGGGAATTGGGCAAACGCAGACATTTACTATGCGCCTAATAAAGAAGGTTCAATATCGCAAAGATGTCAATTCCCTGCAAATGAATCTATACATAATTAATGCACTCCCAATCAAAACCCCAACAAGCTTTTTCATAGAACTTGACAAGTTAATTTTGAAATCTATATTGAAAAATAAATATCGAGAAAATCAAGATCATTAAAAGATAAAAAAAGGAGAGGATCTCAGCCTCTCAGATATCAAAACATACTAATAAATGTATGACATGTAACGGTAAAATTCTGTGCTATTAGCTTGGAAAGAGACAAACAGGTGAATATGTTAGAATTCCAAGCCCATTTTCTGGGCATGGACGAGGCACAAGATAGACATTTATTGAATAAATAAATAAAAGTGGCATTTCACATCAGTGGCACAATAAATTGGAGTGGGACGATTAATTATTTATTGAGAAAAAAAATAGAGATAGATTCTCTACCTAGTATCAGTTACAAAAATCAATTCCACAAAGCTTAAAAACCTAAATACAAGAATATCCATGATATGAGGAGAGACTATAAAGTCTTTTTTTAATGACTGTAGGGTAGGGAGGGCTTCCTTTTTTGTTTCAAATACTGATTTTTAAATTTATTGAAATCAAGAAAAATTATTAAAAATTGGATTATTTCAGTCTTAAGTTTATAGGAATCCTTTTAGGATTTTTAAATCAAAGCTTTGACCTAGTTCTGGGCATGTTTCCATTAATATGCCCAGTGGAAACATGAAGGAATGCTCAAAATTAGGGAATCGGAGGAAAGTTTAATGAAAGGACTGTTTATAAAGGTATAGGTTTAAACAAATAAGGGATGACATAGTACCTTGGGGTCTATAATTTTATAATATGTATATTTTGTTATAAATGTCTTAGTACAATATAATGGAGTAGCTGGAGGGGGTCAAGATGGCCAACAGGTACCAGCCTCTGACAGAAGCTCCCGTCCAGAGGGAAGGATAAAGTCCAGAAAACACCCAACAAAGTCGAAGACTGGGAGCCCAGCTGAAAGAGAAGAGTGATACCGGCAGGTGATCAATAAACTGAGGACCTATTCTCTCCTTCCATGAGTGAGAGCTGCTGACAGGGAAGTCTACTACCCTGGAGGGACCCTGCTGAGACTCTGAACACCCTCCCCCAGGCAGAAAAGTGGAACTGGCGTTTGCACTGCCATTTTGAGTTTACAGTCCACCCTTTCCCCTTGCCCGCAGAGACAGCGAGAGGAGACCCAAGAGCAACATCCCCACACCCTTGCGGGACCAAGCCCCTGTCCTGGTCCTGCACCGGGAGAACTGCTTGATCCATGCTTCTTGCATGCAGACTGATCCCATCAGCCAGCGCATTCTGCACCCAGCTGTCTCCCTGGCTGCTGTCCCCACTTCCCAGGGCCTTGGCAGCGCGAGCCCAGAAGATAACCAGAAGAAGCCACTGGCAGAACGGTTTTAGGGACGGTCTGCAAAAGGTGCAAATTCAGCATGTCCCATTAAGTTGTCAACTTCCTCGCTTTCCATTTTCTTGAGGAAGGCTTGCAGTGCTATAAAAATTGCCCTCCCCTAGGACTGACTTTGCAGTATCCCAGAGGTTCTGATAACTCGCATCTTCATTATTGTCTTGTTCCAAAAATTTGGTAATTTCCTTCTTGATCTCATCTCTGACCCACCTATCATTGAGCATGAGATTATTTAGCTTCCATGTTTTTGTATGGGTCTGCAGATTACTGTTGTTACTGAGTTCAACTTTTATTCTATGTTGGTCTGAGAAGATGCAAGGAATAATTTCTATTCTTTTAAATTTGCTGAGGTTAGACTTGTGACCTAAGATGTGGTCAATTTTGGAGTACGTTCCATGGGCTGGTGAGAAAAATGTGTCTTCAGTTTTATTAGGATGAAATGTTCTATAGGTGTCCATTCAATCCAGATGCTGAATGGTTAAATTTAAATCCAAGATTTCTTTGCTAAGCTTCTTGTTGGAGGAGATCTATTCAACAGTGCCAAATGAATACCAAAATCTCTGACTATGATGGAGCTGGGAGAGATCAAGTTGCTCATGCCTGTTAGAGTGTCTCTTATAAATTGAGGTGTACTCTGCTTAGGTGCATAAATATTGATAATTGAAATTTCATCGTACTGAGTATTACCCTTAGCAAATATAAAGTGACCATCCTTATCCTTGCTCACTTTTGTTGGTTTAAAGCATATTGTATCTGCAAATAAAATAGCAACACCTGCTTTTTTTGCTTTCCATTTGCCTGGAATATAGATGACCGTCCCTTCACCCTGAGTCTATATTTGTCTTTTAAAGTAAGATGAGATTCTTGTATATAGCAGATATCTGGCCTGAGTTTTTGTATCCAGTCAACCAGTCAACCAATTGCCCTCTTTAGAGGGCAATTTAAGCCATTCGCATTGATTGAGAATATTGATAAGCCTGGTATAATTTTGGGTATTGAGTTTTTCAAAAGTCCAGTGGACTTTGTGCCCATGTTTTTGACTAACATCTCCAGCTGGTTTCTATTGCTCATAACTAAAAGAATTCTAATTAATAGTGAGGAGTCATTCACTTTTATATCTCCCACTGCACCTACCTCGTGGCTGACCTGCTTCCTAATAGATGCTGAACAAATGTTTGCCAGCTTGGACCGAATGTGGCATTCATTCATCCACAGCACACTTGCAAGTGCTCGCCCAGTCTTTGCTTCTCACTTGTCACCTCCCAAGACACCCTGTCCCATGATGAGCAGTTCTGATGGCTCCATAGTGGCCCCTACAGCCCCTCTTCACCATGGTAACTCTGCAAACACAGGAGGTCTTCTCTTTTCTGAGCTAAACCCCCTCAGCTTCACCATCAGTTCCCCGCAAGGCATTATTTCTAGACCATTTTTTTCCCTGATGACACTCCTCAGGACAAACTCCCATTTATCAGTGTCTCTTGGAATGAAGTACCCAAATTGGCTTTTCAGACCTCCAACTCTGGTGGCCTGTGAGCAAGAGGCAGAGCTGTGGGAGGTCACAGAGAGACTCTACAGGGCCGAGGATTAGGAAGGGGCTGCGTTACCTTACCAAGTAGAGGGGAGAGGGAGGGGAGGGGGGAGATGGGTGGAGGGAGGGTGATTGGTGGGATCACACCTATGGTTCATCCTATAATGAACACGTGAATCTCTCTAATTGTAGAATATAAATGTCTTAACACAATAACTAAGAAAAAGACATGAAGGCTATCTTAACCAGTTGGATGAGAGTATTTCAAATTGTATACAGAAAGAGTACACTATACCCCATGATAGTATTAATGTACACTGCTATGATTTAATAAAAAAAAAAAAAGAGAGAGAGAATTATCATTTGTAAGGAACAACTTGGAAATTGTCCCCACACAGAGACTCTTTGCTGTTGAAGGTGTGTGAGTATGAAAGTTGTTAACGCCCATCATTTGGTTTGCTGATGTGAAACCCTGACTACTAAGTGTTACCACAGCACAAAACACATGTCTCCCCAATCAATCCCACTGTCCCTCCGTGACTATGAATCACTCACACTCGAGGGGCAGCTGGCATCCCTCTAACTGGGAATTGAACTGCAGACTTTGCAAAGTCAAGTGGCAAGTAAGACTGTCAGAACATCCTGGAGCTGGGAGGATACCTTAGGAAGGATCAGCTAGTCTAATCCCCTCATTTTACCGATAAGCCACCTTAAATCGTTCTGGAACGAGTGGGGCATTAATAAATAAATAAAACAAAGTAAATTTTACCTATGTGGAAGCTAAGACTCCACGCAGTTAAGTGGCCAACCCAAGTGTTTGTAGCAAGTTGGGAGTAGAGCTCAGACCCACCCTTGAAGCCCGTAGTTCTTTGCTTCACACCTACACCCTTGGGAGGGGAAGTCAGCTCATGGCTGGGGCAGCCTCTGGGCACTAAGAAGCTTCTATTTTCCCTCTGAGGATAGCAGGCCAGACTAAGGGCCATTTGTTAAAACCTAGAACTCTAGAAGCAGCTGAACTCATCAAAGTGTGCAATTAGGGAGTGGACAGTGCCAGACTGCCCACCCAGAACCAGCTTCCCAGTCGACCCACTTCCCCAAGGGCGCCCACAAAGTCAAATCAATACTAGAGTTAAAGTCTTCCCTCCTCTTAAAGGTTGAATGGTGGAACTGTTAGGAACGGCAATCGATTAGCACACACTCTGGGTTGTATGCGCATTCACAAATCTCAGCTTCCCCTGGACTCCTGAATCTCACCTTCTCCTGCACTAAGAATTTAGGAGGCTAGAAAGGTTATTTCTGAATATGATGACCAGCAGCACATGCTCCTCCTTCCTCTGATGACTTCCCTGAGTTCCAGCATCTCTGGTTGGTGGAAGAGAATTAATGTATTTCACACGGGGAATAATCAAACCCTTCTGTGGCAGTCCTCCCTGGCCTGGGGCGCCCTGTGAAAGCCACAAGCTGTGTGCAATGTGGAATTGAACCTGAGGAAGGTCCCCAGTCAGCCCGAGCTCCGCAAAGGGGTTCAAGGGTGGCAGAGACGAGCCAGGCCCCTGGAGCTGGCTTTAGGTCCCTCCAGAATTGCAAGGATCTGAAACTTCATTTCTACTTTGAGAAGTGAGACAGGCTGGAGAGACACTATAGGGGGTTTAGGAAAACTTCACAGCTCGAAGTGGAAGTAACCAAGAAGAGAAGAGATGACTGCAGAGGGGCCGGACAGATCTGGAAGGATCAGACAACAAGTCAGGCCAGAAGAGTTCCATCTAGGAGAAAAGCCACGATTCCAGCCGCACGCCAGCCTCCCACCTCCCCGTTGCCTTGCTGACATTTTTTCCAAATAGGATACTTCTTTAGTTTGTGGCTTTGCTTGGGTGCCCAGTTTCCGATACCTTTCAGAAATAACGTTTATCTGGCTTTGAAGGTCTTATTCTGGGGACATTTCTTATTTTCCTTCTTTCTTCTTTCAAAAAGAAAGAAAGGAAAAAAAAAACCCAGCAGCTTTGACTAGTCTGAGGGTGACACGAACGCCTGATTTTTATGCAATGTTGCAAGTGCCTTTCAGCAACACAATGGCAGGTTCCTTGACAATGTCATGCGTCTATTCAAAACAACCGGCATGCCAGTCAGAGGCCTGGGCGTTTGCACAGTGCTTGTTCTC
>NW_003852481.1:7661855-7664386 GCF_000181295.1 Otolemur garnettii | reverse complement strand
CTGATAATTTCTTTGGGTCGATTTGACCAGCTCCTTTTGTTGGAAGCCAGGGCATGTAGGAGGATGGGTTAATTACCAGGCCTACCATTCCCTGGCTGGCCCACCATAGCTGACCCTTCACCTTCCTTTAGCAGGTAGGTGTACAGGCCCAGAACCAGAATGTCGGCTTCCTGCTCCTTCTGGACACATGATGGATAAAAAGAGAGAAGAAAGGAGACAGGGATGAGGACAGGGCTGGGAGGATGTGAAGTCATCCAACTTTGCAACTGTCTTCTCTGCCCAGCAGCCTCCCCAGCTGGGATTTGCTGATCCTAATTCTCATGTCTCCAAATAGGTATGACCCCCCCCCAAACTGGTGTTAATTAGTTAGCATCAGCTGTATACTAAGCCACCCCAAAATGTAGTGGCTTAAAACGACCACTGTCTATTTAGATCATGATTGTTCTGGGTAATTCTGGTCTGAGCCGGGGTAGGTTGATCTCAGACAGGCTCACCGAAGCACAGGTGTGTTGACTGGGGTATGAACTGGCCTGCTCAGGTGGCCTCACCCACACATCCGGGGCATGGCTGACGCAAGGAGAGTGGCAGGGCTGAGTGGCTTTTGTAATTTAGCAGGCTACTTAGGGTGGCCAGGTTCCAAAAGCAGCCAGAGGGCAATACCAAAGCATAGGAGCTCACCAAGCTCCTGCTCCATCACATTTATTAAGGTCCCCTGGCCAAAATAATTAGGTGACCAACTCACGTCAAAGAGCAGAGAAACAGACTCCGTCAGAGACCAGAAGAGAATTCATCTGTTACGACCTGAACGCCCTCTTCCTTTTATCTCCTTTCCCACCCCGTCACCCACGAGGCTATGTTCATTAGTAATGACCTTACACACTTGGTTCAAAACTTTAGGAGAGCCTCCTTCTTGAACCCAACGACCAATCACTCTATGCTGTTTATATCCATTACATTTCTATTTCCTTATGCCTGTTGAATTTGGCTTTATGCCTCTTCCCCTTAGGAGAATTTCAGAGCCAGCCTAGCCTCCTCACTTTGTGGATAAAGACATCGAGACCCAGGGAGCTAAGATGATTCGTGCTGTACCTGTCAACCCATCAGTGGAATACCTAACATCCCAGCCTTCCAACCCCGAGTCTGGACTTCCCGCATCCATGTCCGATGCCGCCTGCAGTGACTGTGTGCTTTCTACAACAAGAAGCTAAATGGACAGTGCCTTAAAGTTGTGTGTGAGTTGGAAAGAATTCCAAGTGGCTTTCATGCCCAAATGATATAAAAAGGAACAGAGACTTTGGGTGGGATACGGAGCCCGTAGGTATGTTCAGACCTGTGAAATGAGTAGATTTCACCATTTGCGCAGATTTATCTTGAGTTTTCTGGAAGCTGAGGCAAAAGAGGGATGAATATTCCTTGAATTCTATGAGGTTTTTATTTTCTAACAAAAAGAAAGCATACCAACTGATCTGTTGAGACAATTTAGTTTTGCTGGCATAAAACCCAAATAGACATTTACTGGATGTAACTCTCTCTACAGAACACTGCGCAGTGTTTTGGACAGCACGCTCCTCCATAATCCCCAAATCACATTTATTTGCTGTGTTCCTCACCCCCTGCCTCGCAGAGCCTGGCGTGGTGTTCTGGCCGCAGTGGGTGCTCAATCAATGCTGCAGTCTGGTTGGTAAGTGGCATTGGCTGTTTTGACTCCTCACCAGGGGTGGAGTCTGTAATCGTGGGTGAGTGGACGGGGCTATTTGGAAGGCTAAATTAATTGATTTACTATTGATTGGACTACAAACCTCTGTTCAATATCCCCAGAATCCACAGCTCCCTGAGTTGACAAAGCCCCTCAAATTCCATCTGAGTTTCATCTAAGCAGCACAGATTTGTAAATTGCTGTCCAGACCAGACCAGAGCTCCAGCCCCTCCTTATTATCTGGGGCAGGTTTTTTTACTTTTCTGAATAGCTGTCTGCCCCCTGCCCCATCCAGGTACACTAAGGATAATTCCATCTCTTGATCAAGTGGCACACAGTACAGGCAAAACTTTCCGTGCCTCCCAGAGGTAAGAAATCTGAGCACTACTCTTTGCACTCTCGGTTCAGAGGTCAACTAAACTTTCTGTCTTTACTCTCAGGACTTGGTTATCTGATTGGACCCAAACCACGGGCCTTGGGTTAACATGTTAGAGAAATGAGAGAGAGAGAGACTAGAGTCCCGGTGTGACCAAACCATGACCCTGTAGCTGGTATTTTCCTAGCAGTGCTGTGTAGACTTAGATGCTCCAGCTCCTAGCAGTGGGATGTGATGGACAGCAGGGCCCCCTCTGCTGCAGCCTGCAGCCTGCAATATTATTTGTCCTTGGGCTGTGCATATTGAAGTCTGATGTGGGACCAAGAAATCTGCATCTCTAATAAACTCCCAAGTGACGCCAATGCTGCTGGTCCAGGGACCAACTATGAGCACAACTAAAGATGGAAGCACCTTCTGCTGCACTGATGGAGGGATTGCTTGTGTGGTTTCTGTGCATCC
>NW_003852481.1:7660762-7661769 GCF_000181295.1 Otolemur garnettii | reverse complement strand
AGGGGAGGGCCCAGAATATAGAGGGATTGTTTCCTATCCCTGCATGTTAACCTTGGCTCAAGGGTCTTTCTGGAGTTCAGGGTGCACTGAGGAAGGCATGACAGTCGAAGTTCTACTCTGCCCTGGCCAGTCCACATGTAACTATCTGATGGCAGGTGGTGTCAGGTCAGGCTGCTAAGCACCCTGGCTTCCCATCATGTTTAAGCAACAAATGGAATCACACAGGGATGTCCCTTTCACTGAGCACCTTCACATGCATCATCTCACTTCGTACAACCCCGAGAGCAGGCGCTTTTGTTATACCCCTTTTACAGATGAAAAAGACAAAGCACAGAGAGGTCGACCTGGGTCGTCAGGGGACCCAGCCAGTAAAGGAAAGTGAAGCTCAAATTCTGACCCTGCTCTCTGAAAGTCTCCTTTCTAAAGACACTAGATGAGCTCAAAAGTCAATAATCTAGAGAGTGGCCCAGCAGGCTCCAGCCACCAGGAGAAAAATGTCCCTCCCCACTAAGAAGAGAAAGGACACACCCCCAGCCCTGTCTTGCGTGCCCACCCCGTGACGACCTACCTGAAGCACTTAGAGCCCAGTTGCACATCCGAATGTCACCAGGGACAGAGAGGAGAGTGTACTGAGATGCTAATCAATTACTTAGGAAACTGACAGTCTGGAGGTTTGCACTTAAAAACAAGTTAAAATATGTCACTGGTTTTTTATTATTTTTTAAGAGTGCCGTTAGACATGGGGAGTTTAGCATGAGTAACCTCAGATTTATGTGCCGATCAGATGGATCCTTACACTTCCTAAGTGCTTAAAGTGTACACATTTTAACTTGAAAAATTACCAGGTTTGTCTAAAGAAAAATTTTCAAACATAAAACATGAAGCTCATTTGAAGGGAGAAATTCTCCAATGGAGTGAACCCAGCCTGTCATAAAAAAGTTAAACCAGGCATAAAGGAAAATGTCAGATGTGTGGGAGAACCCAGCTGTCTCTCCTCTTTTTTTTTT
>NW_003852481.1:7652054-7660520 GCF_000181295.1 Otolemur garnettii | reverse complement strand
AAAAAATCTTTCTGCTCTTCTCCCTCCATGTTCCTTCAAATGGTTAGTGGGTGAATGCTTTTTCCTTTATTCTTCTTGGAAGAAGAGCTTGTCTCCTGGCCTAAGGATTATTTCTGTTCCTCTCGCTCTGTCTTCTCTACCCTCCGCCGAACTCTCTGTCCACCTTCCAAGGAAAAGAGAAGCTGAGTTTCCAGCTCATGAGGCTGTGCTAGAAATGGGAGGTGTTGGAGTCCATGTTTGTTGGGGTACAGAAGGGATTCTTAATCAAATTCTAGAGATAACACCCAGCCATAAAGAATGCAAAGAAAAGGAACGCAAAAAGGAAAAAGGGAGAGAGAACCGGAAGAAAAGGAAAGGAAGTGAGAGGACTGGGGAGAGCTGGGACGGAAAGAGCAGCTCCGGGTCTCTGAGAGCAATGTGGGTTGAGGGCTGGACCTCAGGCTTCCTGTTTGTGCTGCCTCTTTTGGCTCCATTTCTTTCTTATTTTTTAAATTTCAGATTACTATGAGGTTATACATGTTTAGGTTACGTTGTTGTCGTTTCTAAGGTAAAAGAAGATAATTGCATGGTGTGAATCTGATGAAGGTCTGGTAACTAGAATCTACAGGGAACTCAAATTCATCAACAAGAGAAAGAGCAAACAACCCCCACTTCTAAGTGGGTAAGAGACTTGAACAGAAACTTCTCTGAAGAAGACAGATGAATGGCCCATAAGCACTAGAAAAAAATGCTCATTATCCCGAATCAGCAGAGAAATGCAAATCAAAACCACTCAGAGATATCACCCAACCCCAGGGAGAATAGCCCCTGTCACCATCCAGAAGCTACAGATGCTGGTGTGGATGTGGAGAGAAGGGAACACTTTGCATGCTGGTTGGATTGTAAACTATTACAACCTCTATGGAAGGAAGCGTGGAGAATTCTCAAAGAACTGAAAGTTGGCCCCATTTCTAATCATGCCTGAGCTGTGGATGCAAAGCCCAGAGTGGATGCTGTCCAGCGTTAACCCACAGCAGCTCAAGCAGAAGTAGTTGAGCGCTTCCCTCTAGAAAGGCCTTGATGGAACAGGGTCAGGCTGGGTTTGTATAGTGGTCCCAGATGAAAAGTGAATAGAGATGAGCTGACGGTCATGAAAATGCTAGAAAGATCTTTTCCTGGGAACAGGATGGAGGGTTACACTGTGTTGAAACAGAAATGCTAGTTGGCCTGACTTTTCTTCTTCCCAGCTGGAATCACCGGAACTGAATTAAACACCAAATCAGCTGATGCTGAGCCAGTGTGATGGGAACACTGTACCCGTCTACTGCTCTCTGGTTTGCCTTCCCTTCTATTGGGATCCTGCCCATTTCTCAAGCACCAACTCAAATTCTTTTTTCATCACAGACTCCTCTAGCCAGGATTTATCTCTTCCTCTAAAAGCTTAACTTAGGCTGGGCACAGTGGCTTACACCTATAATTCTAGCACTTTGGGAGGCTGAGGCAGGAGGATCAATTGAGGCCAAGAGTTCAGGACCAGGTTGAGCAAGCACAAGACCCCGTCTCTACAAAAATTAGAAAAATTGGCCAGGCATGTTGGTGCATGTCTGTAGTTCCAGCTATTTGGGAGGCCAAGCGGGGAGGATCCCTTGAGCCCAGGAGTTTGGGGTTGCTGTGAGCTGGGATGATACCACTGTACTCTAGCTGGGTAACAGAGTGAGACCCTGTCTCAAAAAATTAAATAAATAAATAAACAAAAGCTTTACTTGCACTTCAAAAATGTTACCTTGTTAGTAAAATGCACTATGTTAGTTATCTGAGTGCACGCCCAAGGCCAGGGAAGGCCAGGCCTGGTCCCCTGTTCTATTTTCCACAGTGTTTGGCACAGAATAGGTGATCGATAAGACCTGGGGAATTATTAACACTAACCAACACTAGCCAACACATTAAGTTCTCTGGGAGGGCAAGCATTGCTCTAAGCACTGTGTGTATGTTCATTTGAACCCTTAAAACAACCCCATGAGGATGCTCTAGTTGTCTTCATTTTAGAGATAAGGAAGTGCAGTGGTTGGATAACTTGTCCAAGGCCACTCCGCTTGCAAGTAGAAGATCTGGGATTTGAACCCACGTATCTGGTCTGGGACGATGCTCTAGTTGTCTTCCTTTTAGAGATGAGGAAGTGCAGTGGTTGAACACCTTGTCCAAGGCCACTCAGCTTGCAAGTAGATGATCTGGGATTTGAACCCACATGTCTGGTCTGGGAGCCTGTTTCTCACCTATTATATTAAGTCCCTTAAAAGCCTCATCTTCTATGTGGAATCCTGATTGAACGATTTAGTCAACGTTCTTATCATGTTTAATAGTTCAACTCTAAGGCCACTCATTAGCCTTAAAAATTATTCTCGTTTCCTCCAGGTTTTTGCTGTGCCCATTGTTCACTTCCCCTTCACCCGCCCCGCCAAGACTAGCACAACAAACCAGCCATCAAGATTTCAGTGTAAGTTTACTAGATCCAACACCTTTTAACGTTTTTCACTATATCACACTGGACACAGAGCGAGGTCAGAGTTCCAATCCCGTCATTTACAAGGTCTGACAATTAAGTTCTCAAACGTGCCATTGTGTGCTGACGCTGACGCTGGCAGCCCTGTAAAAACAGCTCAGTAAGGTTTCATAATGTTGGTTTATCAGTGTGTTACTTCTGTGTTCTTACTGATCTGTCACGGTGTCTTGTTGAGTGGCGTTCATAACTGTCGCATATTTTTGTGTGCCTTTCTGAGAATGTCAGAGCTTGAATTAGAGCAACAAACAAACATTAAATTACTTGTTAAACTTGGCAAGAGCAGAAATGAAATCAGAGGTTGTTAATCCAAGTTTGTGGGGATAATTAATGCTATAAAGAAAACGGCAGTGCAGAAATGGACTAAACGTTTTGTTGTTGTTGTTGCAGTTTGGCTGTGGCCAGGTTCAAACCCACTACCCTTGGTATATGGGGCCAGCACCCTACTCTCTGAGCCACAGGTGCCACCCTGGACTAAACACTTTTTGAGGGAGAGAAAGTTTCACTAATGTAGTGAGGTCAAGGCAGCCAGTAATGAGCAGAACTGATTCTAAAATTTTGAAAAAACTCACCTAACCGTGCATCAAAATTGCCAACTGAATGTGAGAAGCACAGCAGACCAACTAAACATCAATAGAGAAACAAGAAGATCTTAACTGAAAATGTTGGCAGGAGAAAGGTGTGCAAAAATGGTCTTGAAGGATCCTGCCCGTTTCTGGTGATGAACAGAAGCAAAGGAGAGTCAAAGTTTGTCAAGACCTTTCGAGAAGCAAGGTGATGTTTTAGGCTATGTTATCACGGGTTATGAAATACGGGTGTACCAGTATGATCCTGAAGCAAAGCACAGAAGTGCACAGTAGAAGGCAGCCAATTATCCATGCCCCAGAATGTTCTATCAGCCCAAATCTAGGGTCAAAACAAGGTTGTTCTTTTTTATGTCAGAGGGATTATTCATTATGAATTTATACCAACTGAGCAAACTGTTAACCAAGTTTACTATTTGGAAATGCTTAAAAGGCTGCGCTGAAAAGTTAGACAAAAGTGACCTGCACTTCACACCAACTCATGGCTCCTGCATCATGACAATGTACCAACTCACACGGCACTGTCTGTGAGGGACCTTTTAGCCAGTAAACAAACACTGTATTGGGACACCCTCCTTACTCACCTGATCTGGCCCCCAAATGCCTTTTTCTTTACCCAAAGATAAAGGAAATATTGCAAAGAAGGCCTTTGGACCACATTCAGGACATCAAGGGAACTACAACAACAGCTTTGATGGCCGTTCTAAAAGAAGAGGTCTAACATTGCTTTGAAGAGTGGATGAGGTGCTGGCACTGGGGCATAGCTTCTCAGGGGGAGTACTTTGAAGGTGACCATAGTGACATTCAGCAGTGAGGTGGTGTGTAGCACTTTTTCATAGGACGAGTTCATGATGATAGTGGAACAAACCTGCAGTGGGGTCTGGCACCAAGCTATTTGTGATAATGACAGTGATCACTGCTTCATCAGGCCATTGTGATTAGCATCCGTCTAAGGTCTGGCATCCGAAACTCTGCCTCCTCCCTGAAGCCATCCATGACTACTCCAACTCCAGAGGATGTATCCTGTCTCCTGAAGGTGAGAGGCTCTTATGTTTTACACCACACAGGACACTAGTAGAGAAAGTGCCTCCTTTTACTCTCTTCTGGGTATTTTATGAAGGCCTCCTAAGCAAGGATAGCCAGAAAGAAGTAGAATATTGAGGTGGTTAAACCTTTGTCTCTAAAATTGTCTTGTATTGCTGTGTGTAGTCACATGGCTTGAGCTCCATACACCTCCAGGGGGCACCATTCCAGGCCATACACCTGTTACTGTGTGATCTTCAACAAATTATTTACTGCCTAAATATCTCCAGTTTCCTTGCCTAAAAGGTGGGGCTGTGGCCACACCTCTCTTGTGTGATTGTTCTGAGAGTGAAGGGAGGTGGCATCTTTAAGTGGCTGAGCACACACTTGCAGCAGCCTGAGCTCAAGAATGCCAATTATTACTTTTAGAACCTGAACAGAGGGGAGGGCACAAAGGAGGTGTTCCACACGTGCACATTGAGTTGCTTCCCTATAAAGCCTGGACTTGCAGCTCTTCCTTCACAGAAATCCACTTGAAGAAGCCAACTTGTTGAGGCAGAGGGAACATAACCCCCATCAGCACAGGGTAAGAGGAAAGAGGAAATACACTCCATGTATTGTCCTTGGCTTAGGCTGGGAATAAACACTCTTTGAGGGCTGGAGCTGCCCATGGGTGTGTCCCTGCCTTACGAGCAATGTGCAGAAGATACAGAAGCGGGTGTTCTTGTTGAAGACAGTCCTCGTTCACCTGCCTCAGCTCCCCAAGGTATAGCACTCTGGGATCTGCATTTCTGGCCTGGCCCTGCATAGTGTATCCACTTCATCAGCTAAGAAAAACACATGGACCATTTGCAGCAACAGAAATAGACCTGGTCAGGGAGTCACTTGACATGAGTCCCAGTCTGAGTCTAGCACTGTGTCCTTGGATACTCTCAGCTTCTGTCAGCTATGGGTCACTTGTCTCTATAGAGGAGTAGCCAACAAATTGTGAGACTGCTAGAAATCTCAAGCAGGGTAACATATGAAAGAACTTTACAAGGTATAATGAGCTACAGAAAAGCTAATGCAAAGCATTATAAACATGATCGTTATTAGTTTATTAGAGTAACCAGCAAAATCCATAGGCCTTATGCTGCTTTATGAAATGCCCAGCTACATCTCTGATAAGAGAATATATAGGCCAATATAAGAAGGCTTGTGAAAAACTAAGAAAAGCATTCTAGGCAGAGTGAAGAGTGTGTGCAAAAGCCCCATGACTGGGAGGAGTTTTGAATGTTCTAAAAATTGGCAGAAGACCAACATGGCTGGAACAAAGTGAATGTGGAGGGTACAGTCAGAGAGAGAAGTGTATACAGCAGATGCTCAATAACATTTGATGAGTGAATGAATGAATTGGTGAGGAATGGGTCACCCCATTCCTCTCACCCTTTTCTAGGGGCTGAAATCTCTGTAGCACCACCAAATGCTTTTGGTAACTGCACCCTAGACTCTGTGGGGTCGCCTGCTCTACTGGCCAAGATCCCCCTCTTAGCTCCACCAGCCCACCTAGAGATCACATATCAGCAGGAATAACACTCAGCTGACCCCGTCCACACTGCCCACTCCATAAACGCCCACCTTCCTGCCTGCTCTGGATCCCCCAGGGTACGACTGCCCATGTTTATGAAAACTGAACATGTCATTCAAACCAGCACCTCTGGCCTCACAAAGCTGAGGATCAGGAGCCACTATTTTTACTTTCCTTTCTGTCACTGGACTTTACAAGCAAAGGCTAGTCTCCCCCTTGGCAGTTCCCAGAACCTAGCAGACAGTAATGAGTCTGGGGTTGGTGTTAAGCTCAGATGTCAAACAGAGTGGCCAGGGCCTCCTGAAACGCCGAGAGAGCCGCGAGCTTCTCCCTCTACAAGGTCAGCTTGTGTGTAACACTTCATTAAATTGCTCAAACACTGAGCCGTGTCTTTAACCAATACCTTTAATGTCATTTTCTGCAGACTTAATAGAGGAGCATTAGCATACCTGTCAAGTCTTCCCATTTAAACTTCGAAGCAAGTGAAGTTTAAAGTGCCTCCTTCAGCCACAGTGGATTTAGCTTCAAACTTTAGTTTAAGAGAAATTAAAAAAAAATAAAATGGGAAAGGAGGGGAATCCTCTGTGGGGCTGTGTGACGAAATAGGGAATGTTATCCTGTCATAATCATCTTCCAAGTCTCTCTTCATGCCTCCAGGAAGTATGCCTAGGTTATGAATGGTGACAAGCAAGCCTCGGTGTGGACTACGAAGTGACCTTTCCTTGTCTCAAATTTAGACTGGACCAGAGCCCTGAGAAGTGAGTTAGGCCATTGCCCTGTCTGCATAATGTATGCTTCCCAGCGTGGGGCATGAACCACTGTGGAGACATAAAGACCAAGACAGGGTGAGCGCAACAATCTCAATGTTCGTGTTCCCCCAATATTCCTATGTTGAAACCTAATCCCCAATGGTATTAGAGGGGAGGCTGATGGTATTAAGAGGGGAGGTGAATAGGTCATGAGGTCTCCACCCTTGTGAGTAGGATTAGTGCCTTTTTAAAGGAGACTCCAGAGAACTGGCTCACCCCTTCCACCACGTGAGGACATCCCATCTTAAAGCAGAGAGTAGCCCTCTCCAGATACAGAACTGCCGATGACTTGATCTTGCACTTCCCAGCCCCCAAAACTATAAGAAACACATTTCTGTTATTTATCAGCCATTCATTGGGTGGTATTTTTGTTATAGCACCCTGAATGGACTAAAACAGAGGAGCATTAGAGGGTGCACAGCCCATTTGGATCATTTGGGATGAAACTCTGAGGCTCTTTCTGAGCAGCTTGGGTTGCCCATGTGGATGTCTCCATGTGTGAATAACCACATAGTTCTTTTCTTTGGGTCAGCCCTGAGCTCCTGGGAAAAAGGCCAAAATACCTAATTGTTATAGAGTCTGTTCTTTGGCCTGAGACTCCCACATAAGGAAAGTGGGCTGCTTATCAAAATACTATAAACTGAGTAGCTTATCACCCACACCAATTTATCTCCCATGGTTCAGAAAGTGGAAAAGTACAAGGTCAAGGCACCCCCAGATTTGGTGTCTGGTGAGGGCTGGTATCCTGGTTCAGACATGGCACTTTCTTGTTGTGACCTCCCATGGCAGAAGGGAGCTTCCTGGGTTCTCTTTTATGAGGGCACTAATCTCTTGTGAGGGATCCACCCTCATGACCTAGTGAACCTCTCAAAGTTACAATCTCCTGGTACCATCACCTTGGGGGTTCAACATATGAATTTGGGGAGACACAAATATTCAGACCACAGTTTAATTGCTGAACATTGTGGTTAGAACGTTCCCATAATCTGTTGGGAGTTGGGAGTGTCCGTCTTGATATTAAGTTATCTATTGCCATGGAATAGTGAGACCAGTACTCTGTGCTCATGATAGACCTGACAGCAGGCATTCTGCCTTAATAAGTCCCATCTGTGAAATGGGTTCAACTGTCAGAAAGAGGTCAGCTCTCATGGAAGTGAGGAGAGAGTGGTCTTTAAATGTTCAGCATGAAAGATTTGCCAGGAGTAGGGAAACAGGATAATGAATGTGTCTCTGTCATTAAACCACTAATCGTTAATTATCCCCCTAGACATCACATAATGTGCTACCAGGCAAAAATAAAATGGCTTGAACTTTTTCACCAAGTTCTGGTTTTAAACAAATTACTCGTGTCAAAACTGTTTACCAAAGTGAGTAATTTTAGACATTTGTCAGACTTCATAACATGCTTTAATTAGTGCCAGTTAATAAAGTCCCCATGTAATTAAGCATACAAACATCACTTGTTGTTTCTTATTTTAAATTTTTACTTACAATAATTTTTTGAGATGACTTGATGTCTAGCTTCCAGAATACATGTATGGGTACAGGGGTGTGTGCCTTTGTGTGCATGTTTCCAATGTCACTCTGTAATGAGATGCCACAATTAAAGTGCCCATTTAATTATTAATGCTACAATTTAGGCAAGAAGGAGGAGTTTCTCCCTCAAAAGCAGAAAGTTGATCCCTGGCTTCCACAGCAGTGGAAAGTGGTACAGACTGGTGCTCTCTCCTGCTCAGTCCCAGGGGGCAGATCAGACAGTGTGACTTGTGCCTAGATGCCCTTGGGGAGCAAGCAGGTCTGTAAGGAGCCTGCTGGCTTCCCTGACACGCTCCTCCTGAGAGGCTCCAGAGTGAGGATGGCAGCGGTGACAGTTCACTCCCAGCTCAGAAACCTGTCACTCGGAGATCAGCATTTTAACTACCCCCTGCCCCTCAAGAAGACAAAAAA
>NW_003852481.1:7647677-7649531 GCF_000181295.1 Otolemur garnettii | reverse complement strand
GATTGTGTGTGAAAACCCCACACTATACCCCAGAAGTGCATTAATGTACATAGTTACCATTCAATAAAAAAATTTTTTTAAAAAAGAAAAGAAATGTGACTAGTCCAAACTGAGATGTACTGTAAATACATTCAGAGACTCAGTATAAAAGAAAGAATATAAAATATCTCAGTACGTTTTATTCTGATTACATGTTAAAGGAACACTATTTTGTTAAGTTAAATAAAATATGCTACTAAAAAGAACTTAATCTGCTTATTTTTATCTTTTAAATGTAGCTATTAGAACTTTAAAAGTACATGTCTGGTCTCATTATTTTCCCAGTGTGCAGAGGTGATCTAGAGGATCATATCAGCGTCCAACATCTGTTACAATGGACGACAGACGGTGAAACAAATCCTGGTCTTGACCTGGGTTTGCTCCACTTCTGTCACTCATGGGCTGTGTGATCCTGGACATATCTCTACTTCTCTGGGCCTCAATCCACTGAGGCGTTGACTACACAAGATAACCTATGAGATCTGGTCTGGATGCAGCTTTTTTGCAGTGTATAGATGGGACAGTCATCTCTCTGGGAACTTGGCTAGCTTTAGGAATGAAGTTGTCAGTCACTGCAGGAGAGAAGAAGGGTTATAATGACCTCTGGCTTTTCAGACTGGCTCCTAGTTACCCTGCACCTTCTATTCCTAGGCATCCTGGGAATTAGACTCAAGTTCCCAAAGGTATGACCATGTAAAACTTTGACCCCTCTACCTGGGTTCTCCTAATGCATTTTGCCAACGCAAACAGCACCCGGGGAGGCACACACCTGTTCTGTCCTTTAACCCATGGTGATATGTCACTGATCAGCACAATTGGCTCTAATAGCTCCCCAGGTAGATTCCAGAGAGCAATGAGCTGAACATAAAAATCCCTTTATTATTGCCATTTCGCTTTTATATACCCATCAAGCTTTCATATTTAATCTCCTACATCACAATAGCTGATCATTTTTAACATTTGACATTGATAGAGTGCCCACTGCTATTATTCTGACATACTATAAAACATTACACCCATTTGCAATAGAAAAGGCCAAGAATCAATACCCAGCCCCATTTTCCACCATGGCCGTAAATCACAAAGCACCTAACAAATTGGTTTAAGTAGAAGAAACTTCAGAACCAATGAATGGCCTGACCAATCCCCACCCCCTGTTAGAGCTGACAGGGACCTGGAGGCTTAGGGCTGGGAGAAGGAGAAAGGGAGAGAAGGCTGGAGGGAAGCCAGGCTGCTTCCTAAGGCAACCAGGGTTCCCTAGGGTAAGAATTGCCTCTTTATCTGGGCCTTAGAGTTACCCACAGAGAATAAAGGACACGTTCACTGTGTTATGCCTGCATCAGGTCTTGCCTCATGCCCCCACATTGGAAGCTGGTGATTTCTTTTTACTATCCCTTCTTCCTGCAGGTTCAAAGCCCACTGTCAAGATTATTGGTCTATTTTGTCAGTTGCCCCATTCATTGGAACAATAAGATGTTAAAATGAGCTGATTGGCTATTAATCAAATTGACTTTAGAGTGAACGAATTGATCAGGCAGTTCAGAGTGGCCAAAGCCAGGAGTTAACAAAAGTCGTTGATTTGGCTATTGCTTAAAATATTTAAGGTAATGATTTGGGCAAAATACTTCACCACTATCCTTGTATTTAAAGTGAATGACATTTTCAAAATCTACAAGTTTGAAATATTCAAAAAATTGCCTTCACTTACATTTTGGGGACATCTTCAAGACCTGCTTGAAGCCTGTGATTATTTTATTGGACTCCATCAAAAGCTTTTTTCAACCCAAGTTGTCTAGTTGAAAATACACGAGCCCA
>NW_003852481.1:7633069-7647376 GCF_000181295.1 Otolemur garnettii | reverse complement strand
TCAACCTCTTAATGATCCCACATAAAATGAAGAGCTTTTGTAAAAAAGGGATTCTTTGGTACAGCAACACATCCTAGTGATTTGTGAATTATTCCCGTCATTCTGTTTTGCACATTTAGGATGACACAGGTGGGCCCTCACTAGAGACAGATTTGTCAGGGTTCTTTGGAAGGCTTGGTATAGTACTAAAAACTTTGAACTGAGTCAGGAGTGGGGTTTGAGTCTCATCATGCCATTTTCCAATTATGTGATCAGTGGATCCATGAGATATATGACCTCTTCATGCTTTCTTTTTTTATTTCGAAAGTGGGGATAATAATTCCTGATCACTTTCATAAGATCCTCAAAGAAGAAATGAGATAATGCTAGTAATAGCCTTTAGTATTATTGTTATTACTGATAACACAATAACAATAATGCAATATGATGAAAAAAAATCATTATTTTTATGTTAGTTCTATTTTATAACAATAGAAGAAAATTTCCATTTATTTAGAACTAAAGTACGAGAAAACATAAAACCCTCAAATCTGGCTTCCTCAATTTTGTCCCCTCAGAACTGAGAGTCAGAAAGACAGGTCCAAGTAGATCTTAGAAGGCCTCAAAATCCTAAAAAAACTTTTGACTTTGCCATGCCTTGCTTTTTCATTGACTATATTGGATATATTTTAATAAATTCATTTATTCAATCAATGAACATCGATTAAGTGCCAACTCCATGCCAGCTACTATGCTCTATCCTGAATGCATAACAAAAACAGACAAGCTATAAGCCCATGCAGATTGTTCATATAGGAAGTTCTCAAGTTTATTGGTGCCTTGAAATCACTTCCCAGACCCTACCCAAACCTTCAAAATCAGAATTTATTATGGTAGAAATTGAGTGCCTGCATTCTGACAAGTTTCCCAGATAATGCCAACATTTGGGCCACTGGCCTATATGTTAACATACCATAACCAGAAGACATCATTGACCAAGGACCGTTCTCTGACCACTTGTAGTTTGTAGAGAGTAGGGGGTTATATTGAGATTCCTAATTTCTGGTTTTCCTAAAATTGGAACACAGCTAGACACTGACGTGTACAGCTGGTGTGTGACCCCTGCCGGCATACAGAAGTGGGCCAAGTCCTTTGTTCTTAGCCCGCAGTTCAGCTACTGACTTGTTCCAAAATAACCTGGTTTGTATGGCATCCCAGACTGCAGGCCTCCTGTCTGTGGACCCAGAGGACAACCCAGAAATCCCATTATTCCTTTTATCATCAAGCGTGGGATGGTTCTCGTTAGACTAAATCTCTGCTCAGTGCTTGAGAAAGGGGAGGGGAAAACAAAGGAAGAAAGGAAAGGAGGCCAAGGTCAGCCTCCTGGCGACTTAGCCATGTTGTTCTCGAAGCTAAAGCAATACCCCAAACACGCCTCATGTCTACAGACCTGCAAAAGAGCTTTTCCAGAGCAGTTCTCCCTCAGTCATGATGTGTGAACCACCTCTCAGCAACCCCATGAGGAACTGAGTGTCGGTGTTACAACTTCCCTCTGAGGGACGCACTGCTCTGCAGTGCAATGAATTCGCCATACCAAATGGGTCTTAGCCACTTTTGTAGCCCTTGGCATATGGAAAAGTCTTAACTACTTTCCCTAGCCCTCTAGGAATATGGTAGAATCTGAAAAAAAGTTGTATTTGTTAAACAAATGAATGAATGAACACATGAATAAAGAAAAACTATCAGTCAGGGCTGGGCCAGCATCGGACTATCCTCAAAGTCCAGGGGCTGATGACCCTCTAGTTTCACTGAAGCTCCTCCCCTCTGTTAAACTCTCATCATTTTTAATGATCATATTGCTTCACAGGTCACTGGAGCCCTGAGCGGCCCTTTTGATGTCTGTTTTTACTTTTTGCCCAAGCCTCAGTGGTCCTGCCTTTCTGGATGGGGAGCTCTTCTTGCCTCACACTTGCTCCTGTTGATTTTGTAACATCACAATTTCAGATAAATAAAAAGGCATTTTATGCCCACAGAACTGCCAAGAGTTCTTTGATGGGAGCTGATCTGGGTCCTAGTGCAGTTTGATAGAGGAGTATTGAGGTGAGATGGTGGCTGAGCTTCCCAAATGAAAAGGTCTTAGAGGAAAAGGGTGAGAGCCTACCAGAAGGCCCCTTGCTGTGAGTGGGGGAGCCTGGCCAAGTGAGAATCCCCCAGATATAGACCCCTGGCTAGGAGCTTCTACCTAGCCCCCAACTCCATTTCTTAAGCTGAAAGGTTAGTCACATATTTTCTTGCTTGATCCTCAGTGGATTTGAATAATTGCCCTTCATAGAAGCCCAGGATGTTGGAATACACAGCTAAGCAAAACGATGGGGCCTCTATCCTGAGAGCACTTGGAAGAGAGAGAAATCCCTATCTCTTACAATGAGGCCCAGGCTTGTCTGTTGGCAGGGGCTGCAGCGTGTAGACTTTGCAAACCCTTGGGTAGATCATGGTTTTCTGTGACACAAATCCATGTCTAGTAGCAAATTTCAGAGAATGGAACTAGAAGGTGAACGATCCTAGGTCCTGTCCTGGGAAATGAGGAAATAAGTTGCAGCCAAGGAGTCCTGCAGACCTTACTACAAAGAAGCCTCAGGCCAGACTGTACCAAATAATGTATTTTTCAGACCCATTAAAGCACCCCAATCTGCCCTCTGTTCCTCCTTCCACTTGGCCCAGGTGGCCAGGACCCAGGCTACCTTCTGTCCTGTCAGAAGTGACCCTTTGATATCTGATCTCCCATCTGCTGGGCTAGGCATGTGGAAGAGACAGCTGGCACAACCCCTCCCGGGGGACTGCAATTAGGGGATATTTAATCCTGTCACCTGGTTCATTTGCAATGATGGATTTGGGCTGGAGCGCTGAGTGGCGCCAAGAGGATATTGGATTACCAGGGCCCATCCCCTTCACCCCTCAAAGAGAGCTGGCCCTCCCCTGCCCCTGCACCTGTCTTCCCCAGGCTCGAGGTGAGCCACCTGGCTCACATGAATCAGAAGCAGCACTTGCTGTCAACCCCCTCCTTCCTGGCCCCCCGATATTTCACCTGAACCCTCCAGCAGATGTGAAAACACTGAAGAGATTTTCACCCCCATGACTGCTTCCCCACCCCCACTTCTTTTAGAGGTCCTGGAGCACCAGATTTGCTGACTCACCATTGTTCCATTTTCACTTTCCAGACTCTTATTGATGGGAACTGGAAATTGGCTATCTCACGTAGGGGGCCTTCTCTGAACCACGGTGTCAGTTGAAGTTTACCTAATCTGTCCCTCTTCAGGCCAAGCAGATAAGGAGGAAAGACTAGGACCCAAAGAACTGCAGTGAGTGACTTTTATCAAGTCACTTCTCCTCTCTGGATGTCTGATTACTTGTCAGTCAACTGAGCAGACTGGATTAGATATTTTCTAAGATGCCTTCTAGATCAAACATTTTATGTTTCTTGGGGGAAAAAAATGGGCTAATTCATAAGAGATGGAGAGTGTGTGTTAGACAATGGAAGAAATCCAGAGGGGAAAATGATGGAATCCATTGACAAAATAAGATTCTTATTCGGAGCTATTTCTACATAAAAGAAACACTCGTGTATCTGGAATAATTGTCAGGTGGCCTCAAGGATTTTAGGTGACCCCTGTGAGATAGCTTTAATCAGCCTTCCACTGACGCGTCAGTGGGAGTTTTGAAGGCGCACACCAGGTGTATGGCTGAGCACAGAGGGCTGCAGGGTGTGCAGGGAGGGTCAGACCAGAAGACCACAAGGCGGTCACTCAGGCTCCTAAGCATGTCAGTCAGAGAAATTGTATGACCTCCCTCCCGACAAACCAGGAGAGGCTGCACATCTGGCCTGTCTTGTGGGAGGCGGCAGCTGTTTCAGAACATGCCAATTTGCCATATTTTGAAGCAGCCTTTGAGGACGGTGGCCAGTCTCTCCACATGACAAGTTCCATGTTTCAGGAGAGGTGAGGGGTCCATAGTCACCTAGAGAGTTTCATCACTCTTAAGACTTAGCATAACAGCTGCTACCTTCCAAGACAGGCCAGATGTGCAACCTCTCCTGGTTTGTGGGGAGGGGTCCATACAATTTCTCTGCTTCAAATGGTTCAGTGTCTTCCTTTCGCATTAGAATAGAATCCTAGGGTGTCACCATAGGTGACTGAGTCTGCGTGATCTGGCCTTGCTGTCTTCTGGCTTCATCCTCTCTACATACTCTCTCACCTCCATTATTAGGCCCCTGTGTTTGTGTGCCTGTGTGTGGTGCACGCGTGTGAGGGGTACATGTATGAGCCAGCAGGTACACACACCTAGGAGTTGCCCCTGCCTTGGCACCTTAGAACTTGCAGTTGTTTCCACCTGGAATTCCCTCTCCTTAGTTCTTCATATGCAAGGATCCTTCTTATCCTTTCAGTTCTGGCCACAAATACTTCCACTTCAGGGAACTCTTCCCTGACTTATCTCTGTCAAACTATGGTCTGTTTTCTTAATAGTATCTGTACATGATCTTTTATGAAATAAACTTGCTGATTTTCTTTTTTCTCCCCCTTCAATATAATCTCTGTGAAACTAGTAAACATTTTCTTTTGTTTAAAGCTCTATTCTCAGCACCTGGAATAATAGCTAGTAGTACAATAAATATTCGTTGAATCAATGCACGCCAGGTTCCCATTGTAGCGTGTTCTCTGAGGCCACATTTCTAGATGTTCTTTGAGAAGGACAGACCGTGAACTAGGCCAGACGTGTCCTTACCACCTCACTGTACAACCACCCCCAATAGCAGCAGGTGCCTGAGTTTTCTCATTGACCTTGAGTTAGATAAACAATTGCCCCCTGGTTCCAGCCTCTGCTGACCTACTCACATTACCCATGTCTATGACAATGATCAAAGGGATTGGAACAAAGCATCACAATGGAATGAGTTATGTGTTCCATCCTGGGAATGGGGGCTCTTTCAGAGCAGGTCCAACTCTGGGAGAGAGTTCTTAAGAGCAGCAAATCTGCTACCTTCAAAGGGTGGACGTGCAAACAAATGAAGATGCACTTGAGGCAAGAGGATTTTTCTCCAGAGAGGGGAAGCACTTTAAGCCCATCACTCCGCCCTTGTAGCCACAGAGATGAGGGTGTGTATGTGTGTGTGTCTCCAATAGCAGGACAGAACCTCTCTTGCAAGCACTATGGCTCTCAAAGCCCTCAAATATTCTTGCAAACAGCCAGTGGTCCATTCCCCACCCTGCACCCATAGACTGGTGAGCTGTGTGAATTTTGTTTCTCTTGCTAACGCTTCCCATACAGTGCCCTGTTTTTCCACAGAGCTCTCCCAATTAATCCCTCCTACTTCTTACGGTTCTTCTGAAATCCATCAATGTCTTTGTCAGAATTTGAAAATGTGATTGCTCTTAGGTAATTTGATAAATCATCTTAAGACATTTTCATATGCCTGTTCTCTGCCTCTCCATTCCACTTAGAAGTTCCTTCAGGGCAAAAATCTATACTTTTTTTTTTTTTTTTTCATTTGTAACCTTCTCCACAGGATTCTTAGGACAGAATTTTCCTCTGTGTGCTTGTTGTCTGAACACATTTTTGGTAAGCGGAGAACACTTGAAGGCTGATTTTATTTCATTCATTAATTTATTTAAAATATTTATTATATGCAAGCGTTGTGCTTAGTGCTGGAGATTTGATCCTGAAGCTCACAGTCTGGGGCAGAGATGGAAACATACACAGATAACTGTGATACAACGTGGTAAGTGCTGTAATATAGGTACCGCGTGCTCAGAGTGCTATGGGAGCTCAGGAGGGAGCTTATGAAATAATTTAGTTAATGTTCCAGCCTCTATATGTGAATGTTTAAATAACACCTTTCCTTTGTAAGTGCTTCCTGCTTCTCCTGGCATTTTTAAATGTCCATTACCTTAGTGGATGCTTCTACTGATCTTTTTAAACAAACTCCCCCTTACCTAGAGTAGGTGTTCAAGAAATATCTACTGAAAGACTGAATAAGTGAATGGACAGTTGATGTTATTAGCTCTAGCTTGGGTTGGATACACTCAGTGTCACAGAGTGATTTGCAGAAGGTCATAAATAAGAGCCCAGGTAGCCTGCAATGCACATTACATACCCACTACAAGAACCTACTACTAATCCACCCTAATGTAGCAGACACAATGAAGTGCAAGGCCTGTTCGTTTCTCTAGGAGCACGTGATGCGAACCACGAATATTTCAATGACAACAGAGAGGATGGAGGGCAGCTGAGGGCAATAGCACACGGTGGTCCATGGCTCAACACTGAGTGACTGGTGCCAACCAGAAGGACTACAAGAGGCAGGTGAAATCATTGGGGATTAGAATGACTGGGAAAGCCTTTGTGAGGGAAACAGAATTTGGGCAAAAGATTGGTTGATCAAATCTGAAAAAAACAGAATATGAAGAAGAGAAGAGGCAGAAAAGAAAAAAGAAAAAATGTTCAAACAGAATGAAACCCACTGACTCCTGAGCACCTTGGCCAGATCCAGGTGGGAGGCAGCCCTATAATGTGATACCCTCTCTGCCTCATTGCTTAGTTCCCAGCTCATGGGTGCCTATGAATTCTCCTCACACTGCTCCTTGCCCCCCACCCACACCTGCCAGATGGTCTCTCATGGTTTACTTGTTTCCAGTCCAAACCTACTGGAGTTGTTTAAAAAAAAAAAAAAAAAGTCCTTTATGTTCTACTTTGTCACTGGTGCTTTTTAAAAATCTCCTGGCTCTAATAAATATTCAGATCCTCCCAGTGATTGTGAGAGAATCCTCTCAATGACAGGCTGTTACTCTCCTACTCACCTTGGGTCATCTATACAAGGGAGGGACTTGGGGGTCAACTTCCTATTAGTTCTCCATTTCTGTTTTGGGATAATTATTCTTCCTCTCATGTGGAAGTGTACATCGTAATTTGAAGCTCATGGCATCTCTACCTCTAGTCATTGTTGTTATCTATCAACCTCTGGGTCTCTTTGCGGAAAATGATATAAAGGAGATGACTCCTGCGTAGGAGCATAATAATTATCTTTTGGTGTGCTTTCCTAACCCCCCTGTACCCTGTTCTTCAGCTACTGAATGGTGTAGAAGTGTGGTCCAGAAACAAGTGTTTATATCATGTGGCCCTGATCCCTTATCCCAAGATACGAAGACCAAGGTAGACTCATGACCCAGGAGGTCCAATCTGATCCTCTCCCCCAGGAGTTGTGAAAGGGGAGCAAGAGATTAGTTTCAATCTGAGCTGTTTCTTTGGACAGAGGAATAGTCAACTGGTGAGCAGTAGCCAAATTTGGCCATGTGCACGTGAAGCAGGGAAAGCTAATCTGAAGAAAATTGGGGAAGGATGAGGCAGACTTGCAAAGAGGGGTGAGGCCGGACAGCCTGAAGGGCCCTGCTTGGCCAGATTCTACTCATGGTTGACCAGTTCTATATGCATTTTGTCATGTTTCTCCTCCATGTCATTAGGATGCCCCAGTATCCATGGAATAATTCTCATACCCTCCAAAATTTAAGTACTTTCATTTCAAATTCTGTTTCTGATATGTACAACTAACACAACTTTCTTAAAAAATGCAAGCAGAGATAGATAGAGATAACTGTCATGAAGGCATAAAGTTTGCAAACGTAAAAATGACGTAGTTGACATAAAGGGGCATCCTTTACTTTCATCTGATTAACTATGAAAAACCCACTGTGACGGGAAACATGGTCATCAAGAAAGAGTAGTTGAGACTTCTGGTTTTGGAAAGACCAATAATATTAAATCATTATAACCTAAAGAATCTTCCCACTAGAGTCATCTAGAAATGCTTGATATTTAACAAAAACAATTTTGCTGTTTTCTTTCTTCTTGTTTTCCTTCTCAAGAAAGAAATAAAGCAAATGAAAGGAGAAACTAGGACCCAAGGACCAGTTTGACTGATGCTGCTAATGCCCTAGATGGGGTGGAGTGGGAGAGATTTTTGTCTTGCTAACCTTATGATAGACATAGGCAGAGAATTAAATCTGAGACCTATGCATAAATCTAAGACCAATTCAAAATACACACACCCAATGGGTAAGGGAAATAGGAACAAGCAGCAACCTAAGAACACAGGGCAACTATAGAGAGGTGTGATTTGCTCCTGCACCTGCTCTGGATGATAAAAGCAAATATTCTCTGTGAAATAGAAACCCTGGGCCTTCATATTGCATAGGTTGAAGGCCCAAATTTATAATAAACCATATGGTCCAGAAAACCTAAGCTAGTAAATTAATATAAAAATAGGTTCCTCCTCAATACAACCCTGGGAATTACTGGTAGAAACAAATGTTAATCTGCTTTCGAAGGATGCTCCCTCGGCATGGTCTGCAATGGATTTTCATGGGAAAAACAAAAGGCCTACTAAAAAGATCTCACAATGAAACATGACAAAATGCATATAGAACTGGTCAACCACGAGTGGAATCTCCATACACAAATAATAGGAAGATTCCAACATCGAAACTTTGATATACTAGAATGGCAAGCTGAAAGATCATGCAGAATAAGTGTTTAAAGACCTTTAAAAGTAATAAGGAGTCTATGATATAAACAAAACAGTATGAAACAAAACAAGCAAATTTAAAAATTAACCAAAGAGAAATTTTAGAGATGCAAATTTGGGAACTAAAAACACAATGGAAACATCTCGGAAATACAAGGAAGAGAATTAATGAATTAGAAGGTGGATCAAGATACTTTAACAGAAGTAGATGTGATGAAAGAAAAGATGGTGTCTTAGTCCATTTTGTGCTGCTGTAACAGAATACCACACACTGAATGCAAACTACTGAGTAATTTGTAATGAACAGGAACTTATTGGGTTCATAGTTACAGAGGCTAAGAAGTTTGAGATTGAGAGAGACCTTCCTGATCTTTCATCTCATTGCAGAGGTGGAAGAGCAACAGAGCGCATACATAAAAGGGAAAGATAGGAAGATAAGCTCATCCTTTCATCAGGAATCCACCCCTTAGAAACTAAACCATTCTCACAATAACAGCATTAACTCATTCATAAGGAAAGAGACCTCATGACCTAATCACCTCCTAATGGTCCCACCTACTAGCACTGGGGATTAAGTTTCCAGGATATGAACTCTGGGGAACATATTCAAACTTTGGTGGATAAAAGAAAAAACAGAAAAATAGAGAATGATATGATAAACCCAAGTAAATACCAATAGGAGTTCCAGCAGAAAAGAACTAAGATAATGTAAGAATTATCTTATGTTAAAGTTGTCCAGAATTGATTACAAACTTAATTAATCATATTCAAAAGCACAATGGTTAAGCAGAATAAATAAAAATAAATGCATAACTAGACATATCACAATGAAACTGCCAAATACCAAAGACAAAGAGAAAACCTTAAAAGGAATCTTAGCAGAGAGTTTACTATAGAAAGACAATAGTTATTTGGGCAGCATACTTCTCAATAGCAGTATTTAGGCCAGAGGATAATGCAATGTGTCTCCAAAGTGCAAAGGAAAAATAATTGCCAACACAAAATTTTGCACCAATATAAACTAGTATTCAAAAAGTAAAGGAGAAATAAAGATACTTTTAGAAAAGTAAAGATTAAAAGAATTTTTAACTCTCAGAACCCTGCTGAGAGAAAATTACGAGAAATATTGAACACAGTATTCACCATTGAAAAAATAATGGTGACTAAGTAAGCAAAAATTGACTATATAAAATAAGAACCATCAAAATACCTAATTTGGAGTTTACCCAAAAGAAGTTGAAAAATAAAATATAAAGTAAAATAATTTGGGCATAATAGTTGGGAGTTAATGTGTTCAAACTTTCCTGTTTTGTTCATGGTAGAAATATTGATTAACTTTAGATTTTTTAAGTCAGCAGTTATGTTAAACATTTAAAGCTAAGCACATACACACAAAAAAGCGGAATATAAGGCAGAAAAGAAGGAAATTAAAAAGAAATGCAATCTATCAAATAAAAGCAAGAGAAAGCAGAAAATTCCAGGGAAGAACAAAACAATGAAAAGTACAATTCAATCCAAATATCAGTAAACACAGTCCTAATCCATTTGTAATGGTGTTTATACACCCTAAAATATACTCTGGTACTATCTCAGGTAAGCAAAGATATATGGTCAACATTACAAAACCATATAAACAGGGGGAAATGACATTCAAAAAACACATGAAAAGGAAAATGCTTATCCTCTTTAGCAATCAGGAAATGCAAACTTGAAAAGTCAAATGTCACTCAACAACGATTTGATTCATCAAAATAAGTATTGGGGAGGAAAGAAGGAACTCTTAAGCATTAGCAGAAGAACGCAGAGTGAAAGCAATTAGTCAATCCATCTAGTAAACTGGAAGATAAACAACTAATATAGCACCTGCTATTCTGGCTGGGAAGAACTAACAGAGTCCAGACTTGACCTCCCAGGATCATCAACTACAAAACTAGGCAACATATGTAAAACTACATTTTTCATTCTTGAGTAAGAGGCAGGCAGGATTGTAATCCATGAGAGAAGAAAAACAAGGGAACCCTAAGAGCACCCTGGCATTCTTCATTAAAGTACCTAAAAAAGCCTGAAGTCTTCCTGAGTTAAGAAGTAGATATCATAGGTTAATGAGCATTTGTTAGGCAAAGTATTGGAGACGGGGAGCCTTACAGATAAAGGGCTCCAAAAAATAGCATAGGACTTTCCTGGAGTCTTTGGCTGAAAACTATACTCTGCTCCTAGGAACGATTGTTGATACCAGTAACTGCTTAAGCCAAGAACAATTTACAGAACTTACACAGGGATGGGAATCATTTGAGTTCCCACTAGATAGAATGGTGAGACTTTTTAGATTATACCAATAATTTAGCAGAGGCATCAAAAAGGTCATGATTCACTAGGGAGATAAATTAACCCTAAAAGAAGTTTTCTTTAGACTGACCCTTTGAAAACAGCAAAACAAGGGGCAGTGCCTATGGCTCAAGGAGTAGGGCGCCAGCCCCATATAGTGGGGGTGGCGGGTTCAAGCCCAGCCCTGGTCAAAAACTGTAAAAAGTTCAAAACAAGCCTTGAAAAGATCAAACTAATCCACAAGTAGCTTAATTTTTTGCCAGAAAAGGACCAATATCTTTAAGTGTAATACAAAACAATCCAAATACATCATCCAACAATCTAAAAGTCATAAGTTCTGGCATCTAATTAAAAATCAGTATATATCTTAAAGAAGTACAAAAGTGTGGCCCATAAATGGCAGGAGAAAAATGAGTCAAGAGAAACAAATACAGATGAAAAATTACACCAGATGAAGACTTAGATGTACATAATGGAACATAGAGTTCTGGAAATAGCAAATATGAAAGTAAATACAAAATATTTTCATTTATTTAATTTGTTTAAAAGACTCAAGGTGAAAGGGTGGAAAACAACATCCCATGCAAATAGAACCAACAAGGAAGCTGGTATAGTCAATCTTGTATCATATGATGACTTCAAATCAATGAAAATAAAAACAATGACGGGCACTATATAATGGTGAAGGGAACAATTAAACAGGAAGACTTAATAATTCTAAATGTTTGTGCATCTAACACAGGAGTGCCCAGATTCAAAAGTCAAATTCTATTTGATTTAAACAAAATGATGAACAGCACCATCATCAACACCCCACTGACAGAAGAGGACAGATCCTCCAAACAGAAAACAAGCAGAGAAATGAAACAGGCCTAAGGCTCAGCCTCTGTAGCTCAAGTGGCTGGGGTGCCAGCCACATACACCAGACCTGGAGAGTTTGAATCTAGCCTGCCAAACAACAGTGACAACTGCAACCAAAACATAGCCAGGTGTTGCGGCAGGTACCTGTACTCCCAGCTACTTGGGAGGCTGAGGCAAGAGAATCACTGAAGCCCAAGAGTTTGAGGTTGCTGTGAGCTGTGATGCCACAGCACTGTACCAAAGGTGACACTCTGTCTCAAAAACAAAAAACCAAGCTTAAGAGAACATGCCTAATAGAAACTTATAGAACATTATACCTCCAAACTACTGAATATGTGTTCTTCTCATCAGCTCATGGAATATTAAGATTGATCACTTCCTAGGCCACAAAATGTGTCTCAACAAATTAAAAAAAAAATTGAAATTATGTCATGTACCTTCTCAGACCACAGTGGAATAAAATGAGAAATAAATTCCAACAGAAACATGCATCCCTACACAAAGTCATGAAAACTAAGCAACCTATTACTGAGTGATAGTTTGGTCAATGAAGAGATAAAGGTGGAAATCAAAAGAGTGTTTGAACTAAATCATAAAGGGGACACAAGTTCTCAAAATCTATGAGATATAGCAAAAGCAGTCCTGAGAGGAAAACTTATAGCCTTAAATGCTCACATCCAAAAGGCAGAAATCACAAATCAACAATCTTCTCAAGGAACTGGAAAAGGAAGAGTAAACCAATTCCTAACTCAGAAGAAAAGAATAGCCAAAATCCAAGCAGAATTAAATGAAATCAAGAACAAAAGAACTATACAAAAGATCAATGCAGCAAAAAATTGGTTCTTTGAAAAGACAAACAGGATTGACAAGCTTCTAGCTAACGACTAAAAGTACTCTACTAAGTGCAATTAAAAATGAAAAAGGGGAAACTACAACTGATATAACAGAAATTTAGAATATCTCAGAATACTGTAAAAATATCTATGCTCACAAAATTGAAAACATGCAGGACATGGACAAATTTTTCAAAATACCCAACCTATCTAGGTTCAATCAGGAAGATCTAGAACTCCCCAACAGACCAATATCAAGCTGCAATAAAAATAAAATTGAAGCAGCAATAAAAATCCTTCCAATCCTTGGACCAGATGGTTTCACACCTAAATTTTACCAAACCTACAGAGAAGAGCTTGTACTTATACTGCAGAAATTATTCTTGCACATTGGAGAGGGAAGGAATCCTCCCTAACTCATTCTATGAAGCCAGTATCACCTTGGTACCAAAGCCAAGAAAGGATACAACTAAAAAAGCAAACTGAAATCAGCTGCACATCAAAAAATAATTTATCATGACCAAGTGGGTTTCATTCCAGAGATGCAAGGAAAGTTAGCATTTACAAATTATATATGCAACACACCACATAAATACATACCAGAATAAGGACTAAATGGTCCTTTCAATAGATGCAGAAAGAACATTTGACAAAACTTAGCACCCTTTTATGATAAGAATGCTTAATAAAATAGGCATAGATGGGATTTACCTCAAAATTATGAAGGCTATACATGACAAACTCGCAGCCAACATCAGCCTGAATGGTGTAAAAACTGAGAGCATTCCATCTTAGAATTGGAACCCGCCAGACAAGGTTTCCCACTCTCTCCACTTCTGTTCGACATAGTACTGGAGATTCTACCCAGAGTAATCAGGCAAGAGAAGGAAATCAGTGATATCCAAATGGGGACAGAAGAGGTCAAATTATTGCTCTTTGTTGACTATATGAACTTAAATTTAGAAAACCTCAAAGATTCAACCAGGAGACTCCTGGTGTTTGATAAATAAATATAGCAAAGTCTAATAAATGTACACAATAAACAAATGTACACAAATTAGTAGCTTTTGTATATACCAACAATAGTCAAGCTGAGAATCAAAGAAAATATGTAATATCTTTCTCAGTAGTAATAAAGGAAATAAAATGTCAAAACTATAACTAGCTAGGCTTTTTTCTCTATAGAGAAAACTAAGAAACACTGAGGAAAGAAATTGCAGGGGATGTAAATACATGGAAATTATATACCATGATGATAGATCGGCAGAATCTACATTGATAAAATGGCTATACTACCCCCAAGTGATTTATAGATTCAGTGATATCCCCATTAAAATACCAAGGCCATTTTTCTCAGATCTAGAAAAAAATAGTTCTATGCTTCATATGGAACTGGAAAATAGGCCAAATAGCCAACATAACCTTATATAATAAGAAAAAATCAGGAGGGATCACCTTATTAGACTTCATGCTATGTTATAAGGCTGTAGTAACCAAAATAGAATGGTACTGGCACAAAAACAGAAACATAGACATATGGGTCAGAACAGAGAATCCAGAGATAAAATGATTTTCATATTCCCATCTGACTTTTGACAAAGTGGATAAAAATATACATTGAGGAAAAGATTCCCTGTTCAATAAATGGTGCTGGAAAAACTGGATAGCCACACATAAAAGACTGAAACAGAATCTGTACCTCTCACCACTAACGAAAATTAATTAATTAATTAATTT
>NW_003852481.1:7629564-7632359 GCF_000181295.1 Otolemur garnettii | reverse complement strand
AGAAAAACAAAGTATGTAAACAAAACATGTGTACCCCAATATTCTGAAATTAAAACATGTGATTGATTGTTGACAGAAAAGTGATCGTTGATTATAAGATTTATAACATGTGAAAAATAAAATAGGTAAGAATAAAAACATAAATAATAGAAGGAGAGAAATAAAAGCATAAAATTCTTACTTAAATGTGAAGTAGTATAATACTATTACAGGTAAATTATAATTAAGTTAAAGATGCATGTTATAAACAACAAAATAATAATTAGAAACAAAATAAGGAAATACAGCTAATATTCAAAAGCAGTAGATAAAATGGAACCATAAAATGTACTCAATCAAAAATAAAAATTTTTAAAGACCCAGAAAGTATAAGAAAGAATAAAGACCAGATGGAACAAATTGAAAACAAGTAACAACATGGTAGATTTAAACTCAACAATATAAATAAGTATACTAAAAATGAAAGGTTTAAACTGCAATTAAAAGGCAGAGATTGTAAGACTCAATAAAAAGGCATGATCAAAGTATCTTCTGTTTAAAAGAGAATTAATTTAAGTATAAGGACACAGATGTACACTATTCAGATGATGGTTACACCAAAAGCCCAGATTTTACTATTATACGATATATCCATGTAACAAAATTGCACCTCTTAAATGTATACAAATGACAAAAGACATAGAAAAGTTAAAATTAAGTATTGGAAAAGCATGAAAATAATTACATAAGAAAATTAGAGTTTCTCTATTACTATTAGATAAAGCAGAGTTCAGAAGAAGGGATATTAGAGGGAATAAAGAAAGACATTTCATAATAATGAAGAGATAAATTTATCAAGAAGACATAACAATTCTAAATGTCTATGTACCTTAGAATATAGTTCAAAATACATGAAGCAAAAAGCGATAAAATTAACAGGAGAAAGAGAAAAATTCAAAATTATAACAAAAGAATTCAACAGTTCACTCAGTAGCTGATAGAAAAAAATAGACATAAAATTCTATTTTGTTCAGGATAAATTGCCCTGAATAATGTTATTAGCCAATATAACCTAATTGACATGTATACAACACCCTACCCAACAACAGAATCCACATGTCTTTCAAGGGCACATGGAGTGAATGTTCATCAAAACAGGCCATGAAAACAGAAGATGTGAGGAGCAAGATGGCAGACTAGAACCAGCTCATGCATGCAGTTCTAAAAGAAAGGATCAAAAATTGCAGGTGGATGCCTACCTACAGAAGGGCCTTCTTGAATGGAACATTGTAAAATATGGAAGAAACGATGGGGGGCATTCAGAATGAAGGAAAGGGTGTCAGGGCAATTCATTCTGCAAGATCAGAAGGTACATGAGGGAGGCACACTCAAGTGGGGATGGACAGGAGGAAAGAGCCCAGGGGCTCTATGGTCTTCTCACAGGCACTGTAGTCAAAGTGGTGATGGGGATCCCCCCAAAACACCACAGGCTCTGATTTGATCAGGGAGCTGCTTGAAGTTTATGCAGTAGCATTGCACTAGAGAGCAGGTGAAGCAGGGAACTGATGGCTAGCGTTCCTAGGGTATTGCAACTGATGCCATTCTGAGTTCTCAGGTACAGGGTTTCAGGTCTACACAGGCTTGGCTTTGTTTTAGCTACCACTGCATAGCCCTCACTGGGTCAAGGAAGGAGTAGGCAGAGCAGTGGCTGTCCTGAGCCCTGCCCTGTGATTGGGAGCTAAGCACCCCTCCCCTCCAACAAGCAATTTGAGCAGAATAGGTGCCACAGATGCCACCTGAGAAGATTTGTGAGGACTGTCTCCACTGGTCCCTGGGCAGGGGACATCTCTGGCTGAATGGTGGCCCTGACCCTGGCACTACAGCCCCACCCTCACCACTCCCATACATCTTGCATGGCTCCAATCCCATAGTTTCTGCATCACTGTTCAACCCCATGTTCCCATTCACTTAGCTCCTGCCCTACCTCTAGGCTACAACTCTGAGGCTCCCACTGCCACTAAACTCCTGGACCTAGCTCTGAGGCCAGCCACTGATATTGAGCCCTGCAACCCAAGAACAGGTCTCCCACTGGCTGTCTGGCAGGAATCACCACATGGTTCAAAGATTCACAAGGGACCCACCAACCTCAAACTATCATCATGTCAGGAGCCTGTTCAAGCAAACATCCATAGTCTGGACATAAATGACCACTACCCAGATAGCCTCACACAGATGCCAATGTCACCTCCATGAGAAAAATCTGGGCAGAGCTATTTCCCAAAACATATGCCTGCCTGGAGAGGGTCTTACCCACCTTCTAACTCAAGCCTCAAACAGCGGCTTGGGGAACAACTCACCACTCTGCATAAAGATTATTTAGCCCTGACTTGAAGTGTAACAATCACAAAGGAATGGGACAAAATAGAACAGCTGAATTATAGGCTCCTGGTATGCCTGCTCCTCCCCTGCTGGGTCAATCTTCCAGAGTAGGACACAAATGGTTCTTACTAGGTAGGAGAGTTCCCAGCACAGAAGAATGGGTGTACTGTAAATCTATCACCCTTGAGCTGAGACAGGAGAATTCAAATGGGAAGAAAATAGCAAAATAACTCTGGAAACATTTAAAAACAATACCTCCAAGTGTCTATTTGATACCTCCAAGTGGTTATAGCAATGGATCCCAACCAAAATAATATTGTTGAAAAATCAGAAATGGAAATCAGAATATGAATGGAAAATAAGATGAATGGAATTGAAGAAAAAGTTTCAAACCAACAAACAGAAACCAAGAAAATGCCAGAACATAAATAAAAAAA
>NW_003852481.1:7625997-7628619 GCF_000181295.1 Otolemur garnettii | reverse complement strand
TATTTTCCCAGACAAGCAAAACTAAGGTAATTTGTCACTACCACACCTGCCCTACAGGAAATCCTCATAACTGCATTATATATGGAACAGCACAATAGATACCCACAAGTGTAAAAACACCCAAAAGTTAGGGCTCACAGCTCTTATAAAACAATAGCATGAGAGGAAAAGCAAACAATAAGTATCACTCAACATGATGAACAGACTGGTATCTCACATATCAATACTAACACTCAACATGAATGATCTGTATGCCACAGTTAAAAGACATGGCACTTAGGCTGATTCCACATCTTTGCAGCTGTGAATTGTGCTGCAATAAACATTCAAGTGCATGTGTCTTTTTGCTAAAATGATTTTTTTTCCTTTGGGCAAAAAACCAATAGTAGGATTGCTGGATCAAATAGTAGGTTTATAAGAAATGCTGGCATGGATACAGAGAGAAAAGAACTCTTATACACTGTGGTGGGACTGCAAACTAGAACCTCTATGGAAAGACATACAGATATATTGTATTACTCTTATACCCAAACTAGAGACATCATAAGAAAACACACACACACACCCCCATATCTTATACACTGTTAGTGGGACTGCAAACTAGAACAATCTCTATGGAAAGCCATGTGGAGATATCGTATTGCTCTTATACCCAAATGAGAAACATCATAAGAAAACACACACACACCAAAATCCATCATGAGCGTGAATGCAAAACCCTTCAATAAAATATTAACAAATTGATCCAGAAATATATAAAAGGGATAGAACATGATGGCCCAGTCAAGTCTATCCAAGGGTGCAAGGTCAGTATAGCACTTACAAATTAATCAATGTAATTTACAATTCAATGGACTAACGATGAAAAACACTTGACCGTGGTAACATATATAGGAAAATTATTTGGCAAAATAAAGCTCAACATCCATACCTAATAAGAATTCTCAGAAAACTAGGAATGAAAAGAACTCCCTCTAACAGATAAAAGGCAAGTGTGAATAAAACCCTGTAACTAATATTGTAAAAAAAAAAAAGGCAAGAATGCTCCTACAACTATTTGTGCTGGAGATACTCAACAGTGGGAAGAAAAATGAAAGAAAGAAAGAGAGGGCAGAGTAAGAAGGTGGACTAGAGACAGCTTCTTTACAACTGGGTGTGGTGAGATTGGGGAGAGAAGACTCCAGGCACTTTGGCTTGTGGGCTGTAACCAGAATCATCCCTTCAGGGGCACAGAGAGGTAGCAGGAGACTTTAGGACCCCAAGAGGAGGATGAAAGCAGTGGAGAGCAATCAGTCAGAGGCAACAGCTACAGAAGTGGAGAGTGGTTGCAGACAGGGAATGCTTTCCCTGCAGAGTTTTTTGGACTTGGGCACTTGGTTGAGTTATGTTGGGAGACCTTGGGCAAGTGAACAAGTAACTCTGAATAGCTCCCAGAGACCGGGACTGAGTGGCAGGGGGGAGGGAATGGAGCTTTCATTGTTTGGCAGAGCTTTCATTGTTTGGCAGCAGGCTGGGCACAGCCATTGTAGGAGAACTGCCTTGCAGGCTCAGCCCTCAGGGTCCTAGAGTGAGGCTATTCTGCCATGCCTGATAAGCAGATAGCCACTTCTGGAGAGATCTGAGTGACACAACTTTTCCGGGGGAAACCACTGCTTAGCCAAGGGACACAGTTTGGAAAGATTGAAGTGTGTCTATTAAGCAGGCTGAAGAGAGATTCAGGCTCCCAACCCTGTGGGGGTTGAGGACAAAGAAGTGAGCAGAGGCTTCCAGTCTCCATTTTATACAACTGTATCAGCATTGTGATTAGCATATCATATCCCAGAAGATTACCTGTTGCTCAGGCAACATTCAGCAAGATCTCTCTCTCTCTCCATACACACACACACACACACACACACACACATCTATATATACATGGAGAGAGAGAGAGAGAGAGAGAGATCTGTAGATACACACACACACACACATATATATGGTTATTATTTGAAAAAAATTTTCAACTTTTCCTCCTAGATTTTTCTTTTTTTCTTCATTTTTCTTGTGTAAATATAATTTTTCATTGTTGTGTTCTTTAATAATAAGGGCTTCATTTTTTGATAGTTTTTTTATCCTTGTTACTTACCCCTCCCCATTTTATTCCTTAAGGTTTTTTATTTGGTTGGTTGGTTTGATTTATAGTATTTTTGTTTTTCTTCTCTATTTGGTGGAGGTCGGGTCCTGTGTCTGCTCAGGCTGGCAAAGAGCTGCAGATGTCAGGGAACCCACTCGACCCAGCCCCCACAGAGGTTGGAATTTGTGGGTGTTGGTCAAAGTATTGTGCACGAGTATTACTCCTGTCTCTTTCTGTTCCTCCCTCTCTCTCTCTTTTTTTTTTTTTTTTTTTTTTGGTCTATCTTCCTTTTTACTCAACCCCTTTCCTTTATCTTTTCTCTCTCTCTCCTTTTTATCTTTTATACCTTCTTGTTCTTCACTCTTCTTATCCATTTAGTCCTTTAACAAAAGGACAATTCAGAGGCATGGTAACTTAAAGAGCAAGAGGAAGTGAAGGGGAAAAGTAGGGCAAGGAAACAGGCAAAAAGAAAACACTCATGAGGGAGAAACAGCAGAAAAATCCTGCCAACA
>NW_003852481.1:7622093-7625831 GCF_000181295.1 Otolemur garnettii | reverse complement strand
AGAGATGAACAATATGAAGTTCAAATGAACTTTTCATCCCAGAAGACAATGGTCATCTTCCTTTAATCTACTTTAACAAAACAATTTTCAGCCCATAATTCTATATCCCACTAAGCTAAGCTTTAAAATTGATGGAGAAATCAAATCATTTACTGATATGTAAACATTGAGGAAGTTTGCCACAAGACCAAGACCAGCTTTACAGGAAATACTTAGACCTATTCTATACACTGACCCTCACAATGGACCACCAACAAAGTAAGCACTCAGAAACTAAAGGACAAAACCTAGCTTCCACAGTGATGCAAAAGATAAAAGCAAGCAATGGAGTTTCACAAAATAAGATGACTAGAATTCTACCACACTTGTCAATTATCTCAATAAATGTTAATGGCTTGAATTCTCCACTGAAGAGGCATAGGCTGACTGATTGGATAAAAAAGCACAAGCCATCCATTTGTCGTCTATAGGAAATACACCTCGCCTCAAAGGATACAGTAAAACTCAGGGTTAAGGGATGGAAGACAATTTTTCAGTCAAATGGATATCAGAAGAAAAGAGGGATTGCAATCTTATTTTCCGATATAAATGGTTTTAAAGCAACTAAAGTCAAAAAAGACAAAGATGGACACTTCTTATTCATCAAGGGAACAATACCACAAGAGACATTTCAATTCTAAATATTTATGTACCCAACTTAAATGCTCCCAGATTCTTGAAACAAACCTTAATTAGTCTGAGCACTATGATATCCCCTAACACCATAATAGCAGGAGTCTTTAACACTCCTCTTACAGAGGTGGACAGATCATCTAAACAGAAACTAAAAGATATGAGGGACTTAGCTATGACCCTAGAATGACTGTGCTTGATAGATATATATAGAACACACCATCCCAAAGCTAAAGAACATGTTTTTAATCATTGGCCCATGGAACATTCTCCAAAATAGAGCATATCCTAGGACACAAATCAAACCTCAAAATCAAACGAATTGAAATTATACTTTGGATCTTCTCAGACCACAAGACAATGAAGGTGGAACTCAACTCCAGCAAAAATTGTCATCCCCACAAAAAGGCATGGAAGTTAAATAACTTTATGCTAAATGACAGTTGGGTCAAGGAAGAGATAAAAAAGGAAATAATTAACTTCCTTAAGCATACCAACAATGAAAGCACAAGCTACCAAAACCTGTGGGACATTGCAAAAAGCAGTCCTAAGAAGGATTTTATTATTTTAGATGCCTACATCTAAAAAACAGAAAGAGAGCACAGCAATAACCTAATGAATCATCTTAAAGGAAAGAACAATCCAATCCCAAACCTAGTAGGAGAAAGGAAATAATCAAATTTAAACCAGAAATAAATGAAATTGAAAATAAACGAATTATTCAGAAAATTAATAAAACAAAAGGTTGTTTTTTTGTTTTTTTTTTTTTGAGACAGAATTTCACTTTGTTATCCTCAGTAGAGTGCTGTGGCTTCATAGCTCACAGCAACCTCAAACTCATGGACTCAAGCGATTCTCCTGCCTCAGCCTCCAGAGTAGCTGGGACTACAGGTGCCCACCAAAACACCCAGCTATTTTTAAAGATGGGGTCTGCTCTTGCTCAGGCTGATCTCAAACCTGTGAGCTCAGGCAATCCACCTGTCTTGGCCTCCTAAAGTGCTAAGATTACAGGTGTGAGCCACTGTACTCAGCCAAAAAGTTGGTTCTTTGAAAAGATAAATAAAATCAATAAACCACTGGCCAGATCAACTGGAAATAGAAAAGTAAACCTCAATCATAAATGAAAAGGGGGAAATAACCACTGATACCATAGAGATACAAGAGATTATTTCTGACAACTACCAAAAACTTAATGCCTAGAAATTTGACAATGTGGAGGAAATGAGCCAATCCCCCAAATTACACCATCTTCCTAGACTTAGCCAGGAAGAAATAGATTTCTTGAACAGACTAATATCAAGCACAGAAATTGCAAAAACAATAAAAAAACTTCTAACAAGGAAAAGCCCAGGACTGCATGACTTCACATCAGTATTCTATCACATCGTCAAAGATGAATTTCTACCTGTACTGTAGAACCTATTCCAAAACATTGAGAAGGAAGGAAACTTCCCCAACACATTCTATGAAGCAAGCATCACCTTGATTCCAAAACTAGGAAAGGACCTAACTAAAAAGGAGAACTACATCGATGCAAAAATCTTAGCTAATAGATTGCAGCTACTCATTAAAAAAATTATACATCCTGATTAAATAGGTTTCATCCAAGGGATGCAAGGTCAGTTTACTGTACACCAATTCATAAATGTAATACATCATATCAATATAAGCAAAAACAAAGACCATATGATTCTTTCAATAGATGTAGAAAAAGCATTTGACAAAATTCAGCATCCTTTTCTAACAATAACCATTAAGAAAATAGGCACAGGTGGCAGATTTAGTAAGCTGGTTGAAGCTGTCTATAGCAACCCACAGCTAATACCATAATGAATGGCGTAAAACCGAAAGCTTTTCCACTTAGAACTGGAACCAGACAAGGATGTCCACTTTCACCACTATTATTCAACATAGTTCTGGAAGTTCTAGTCAATATAGTCAGGCAAGAGAAGGGTATAAAGGACATCCAAATGGGGGCAGAGGAGGTCAAACTCTCCTTCTTTGCTGATGATAGGATCTTATACTTAGAAGTCCCCAGAGACTCAACCACAAAACTCCTGGACATCATCAGGAAATAGTAATGTCTCAGGGGATAAAATCAATGTCCACAAATAGCCTTTGTATACACCAATCACAGCCAAGTGGAGAAGCAAATCAAGGACACAATTCCCTTCACAGTAGCTTCAAAGAAAATAAAATACTTAGAAATACACCTAACAAAAGAGGTGAAAGATCTTTTCATAGAAAATTATGAAACTCTAAGAAAAGAAATTGCAGTAGCCACTTAAAAATGGAAGAACATACCATGCTCTTGGATGGGAAGAATCAACATTGTCAAAATGTCTATTCTATCCAAAGCAATCTAAAGATTCAATGCAATCTCCACTAAAATACCAACATCATATTTTGAAGAACTGGAAAAAATGCACTTTATTTTGTATGGAACCAGACAAAAACCCATATAGCTAAGGCTATTCTTAGTAATAAAAACAAAGTCAGAGGCATCACTCTATTAGACTTCAGGCTATATTACAAGTCTACGTTAATCTAAACAGCATGTTATTAGCACAAAAATAGAGACATTGACATATGGAATAGAATAGACAATCAAGAGATGAAACCAATCTCTACCTGCCATCTGATCTTTGATAAACCAAACAAAAGCATACGGGGGGGGGGGAGAATTCCTATGTAACACATGATGCTAGGACACATGATGCTGTAACACATGTAAAAGACTAAACCTAGACCCACGTCTTTCACCCCTTACAAAAATTGACTCTAGATGGAGAAGAGACTTATATCTAAGACACAAAATGATAAAAATCTTAGAAGAGAATGTGGAGAAAACTCTTGATAATGCTGGACTGGGGAAAGATTTTATGACAAAGACTTCAGAGGCCATCACAACAACAACAAAAATTAACAAATGGGACTTAATTAAGCTGAAAAGCTTCTGCACACCTAAGGACACAACAAGTAAAGCAAAAAGACAACCTTCTAAATGGGAAATGATATTTTTAGGGTATTAATCTGATAAAGGGTTGATAACTAGAATCTACAGAG
>NW_003852481.1:7617127-7621280 GCF_000181295.1 Otolemur garnettii | reverse complement strand
AGAGAGAGAGAGAGAGAGAATACAAATTAAAAGGGAAGAAATAATAAAACTTGTAATTCTCAAAACAGTATGACTTTGTATATAGAAAATCCTAAAGGAATCTACAAAAAAGTTACTAGACTTAATGAATATGCTTAGCAAATTTGTAGAATACAAGCTTTATAAAATCAGTTTTATTCTAACAATAAACAACTGTAAAGTTAAATTTATAAAAGGAGTACCATATTTAATACCAACATAAAACATCAGATAGTAAGGGACAAATATAATGAGATAGTTATAAGATTTTTATATGAAAAATTATGTAACACTGTTCATGGTAATCAAGGGAGACCCCAAAAATGGAAAAATGTATTTTGTTCACGAGGTCAAATAATGAATATTGTTACACATCAATTTATCAAAATTGATCTATGGATTGAATGGAGTCTCAATCCAAACTGCAACAGGCTGTATTTCTGGAGAGATTTATAAGTTCATTCTGAAGTTTATATAGATGGGCAAAGGATCTATGATTTGAATAAGTCCCCAAGATGACCCCTAAGGATCCTAATATTTAGGTTGATCTCTGTATGCCTACTAGAATATGGCATGAATAATGTTATGTCACCTCTGAATTAGGTTATAAAAGTCTCTCACTCTCTCTCTCTCTCTCTCTCTCTCTCTCACACACACACACACACACACACACACACACACATACACACACCACTCATTTTTGGGGGAGGCCAGAATCCATATTATAAGCAGCTTTATGGAGCAGTCTAAATGATGAGACACTAAAACCCTTGGCCAAAAGCCATTTAAGTGAACCTATAAATGAATTCTCTAGCCCAGTCAAGCCTTCATGTGACTGTAGCTCTAGCTAACATCTTTATTGCTATCTTCTGAGAGAAATTTATCCATAAAAACTCAACTAAGATACTCTGAATTCCTGATTTACAGAACTTATGAGATAATAGATGTTTGTTCTTTTAATTCTCTAAGCTCTTAATAAATTTGTAGGCAATTATAAATAATTAATATACAGAGAAACCAAAACAATTTTGAAAAAAATTAAGTGGGAGAATTCACTATAACACTGAATATAAAGAGCTATAGTAATCAAGATAATATAGCATTAACAAAAACAAGCAAAAAGACACATACATCATTGTAACAGATGAGAAATTACAAACATAGACCCAAAAATGTATGGCCAAGTAATTTTCAAAAAGTGCCAATGTCATTCAATGGAGTAATAGTTCTTTCAACAAATGGGGTTAGAATAATTAGGTAGACATATGCAAAACAAAAACCAAAGCCAGAAAAATCTTCAAACTATATCTTGCACTGCACTACACACAAAAATTGACTTGAAATACATGCATTTTATATGTCTGAATATAAAACCTAAAACTATAAAATTTCTAAAAGCAGACATCAGTGAACATTTTTCTGACATGGGCAAGGTAAATATTCCTTAGAACACAAAAAATAATTTTTTTAAATTTGGTAAATTAGGCTTTATTAGAATTAAGATATTTTACTCTTAGAAAATTATCATTAAGGAAATGAGAAGAAAAGTCTCTAAACTGAGAGAAAAATCTTTGTGCTCAGTACAGTTACAGGTAGTTCCATTTTTAATTTCTTTAGAAACTTCCAAACTGTTTTCCCTGATGGCTGTACCAGTCTACATTCTCACCAACAGTGTGCTAGGGTTCTCTTTTCTCTACAAACTTACAAACATTTGTTATCTATTGTGCTTTTGATAATAGCCATTCTAAGAGATGTGAAGTGATATCATTGTATGACTCAGCAATTATTGTCCTATGTGTTTACACAAAAGAGATAAAATCACTTCCTTATAAAGATACGTGTGCTCTTATATTTATTGTAGCATTACTTACAATAGCCAAGATATGGAAACAATGTAAGTACTGACTGACAATGGATAAAAAAAAAAAAAGTGATATATAAGCCAGATAACAGAAAGATAAATATTGCATGATCTCACTTACATGTGGAATCTTTTCTTACAAAGTGTCAAATACACAGAGGTAGAGAATAAAATAGTCCTTAGCAGAGGTTGGCAGGATGAGTGGTGGGGTTGGGAGATGTAATCAAAGGATAAAAAGTAGCATATATATAGGATAAACAATCCTAGAGTGTTGTAGTTAATAAAATTGTATTGTTTTAGGGGGTTTTGTTAAATAAGTAGATTGAGTTTCTCTTGTCATAAAGAAGTAACTTGATGATAATAAAGTTTTTTATTGATGATGGATATGTTAATTTGTGTCAGTGAAGCAACCATTTTATTATCTATATGCCTATATATAAAAATGTATATCCCATAGTATCATGTTGTAAACCTCATATATACACAATAAACTGTATTTTTGTTAGTCCTGGGGAGGTCCATCAGCACTAGACACGCCTTACAAGAAATACTAAAAGAAGTCTTGGGTTGAAATAAAAGGCCACACACAAAAACATGGGAAAGTATAAAATTCACTGGTAAAGGTAAATATATAATCAAATTACAAATACAGTCAATCCTGAAACAACATGGGTTGGAACTTCATAGGTTCACCTTTACACAGATTTTCTTTTGCCTTTGCCACCCCGAGACAGCAATAACAACCCTTGGTGTCCTTCCCTATAATTTTCTTCATAACATTTCCCTTTTCTAGCTTACTTTATTTGAGAATATAGATTATAATACACATAACATACAAAATATCTGTCAGTTAACTACATTATGGTAAGGCTCCTTGTCAACAGTAGGCTATTAGCAGTTAAATTTAGGAGAAGCCAAAAGTTATATATGAATTTTTCATTGCACAAGAAGTCAGTACCCCTAACTACTGCATTATTAAAGAGTCAATTCTACTCTAATATTGTCATTGTGATATGTAAAGCACTTTTAAAGCTGGCTTAAAATTTAAAAAAGTATTAAAAATAACTACACTACACTATACTAGAATACAATAATGTGTGAATGAATACATAATAGAAAAATATATAAACTGTGACATAAGTAACAGAACATAAAATATATGTGGTAGAGAGAATAGGAGTATAGTTTTGTATATCATGTAAGTTGTTGTCAGCTTACATTAGAATATTATTATTATAAAAAGTTTTATGTATGCTTTATGGTAACCACAGAAAAGCAATCACTAGTAGATGTACAAAAGACAAAGAAAAGAATCCAACCATACCACTCTTAAAATTCAACAAATCACAAAAGAAGATAGCAAGATTGGAATAAATAAATACAAGAATTATATAACAGTAAATAATTAACAAAATAGTATTAGTACATTCTTACCTATCAATAATTACTTGAAATGTAAATGAATTAATTCTTTAGCGAAAAGACAGAGTGGCTTGATTTTTTTTTTTAATCCAATAGTATGCTGCCTACAAGAGACTCACTTCAGATATAAGGATGCACATCAACTGAAAGTAAGCAATAGAAAAAGATATTCCATGCAAAAGAGAAAAGGCAGTGATGGCTATGCTTATATTAGATGCAATTTAACTTGCAGTTAAAATCTGTCACAAGAGACAAAGAAGGTTACCATTGATGTGAAATGTCAATTCAAGAGGATATAACCTTTTTAAATATACATGGACCCAACACTGTAGCACCTAAATGTCTAAGAAATATTAGGAGAACTGAGGGGAGAAGCAGACAGCAATAAAGTAGTAACAGGGTACTTCAATACCGCACTTTCAACAGTAGATAGATTACCCAGACATAAAAATCAAAATGAAACAGCAGACCTGAATAACACTATAGACCAAATGGACCTACAGTTATATACAAACAATTTCATCCAACAGAAGCAGGTGCCCATTCTTCTCAAAAGCACATGGAACATTCTCCATGATGGCTCATTTGTTGATTCGCAAAACAAATCTTAACAATTCTAACAAGATTGAAATCAACTCAGGTATATTTTCTGACTAAAATGTTATAAAACTAAAAGTAGTGGGAGACATTTTTAAAAATTGACAAATATGTGGAAATTAAGCAATATACTTCTGAAAAACAAAAAAGAAAGAAATCAAAATAAAATTAAAAATACTTTGTGACAAAATAAACTGGAAGCATAACACACTAAAACTTATGGAATGCAGCAAAAACTGTTCCAAGGGTTTGATG
>NW_003852481.1:7607147-7616592 GCF_000181295.1 Otolemur garnettii | reverse complement strand
ATAGCTTTCATATAAAAAGGTTTAAATTAGTTTCATAATAGGGGTGTGTACATTGGATACTTTTTCTTCCATTCCTGTGATACTTTGCTAAGAAGACTACGCAGCCATTAAGAAGGATGGAGACTTTACATCCTTCATGTTCACATGGATGGAGCTGGAAAATGTTCTTCTTAGCAAAAAAGTGTTTTTTAAAAGATGAATAAAATTGACAAAAATTTAGTTAGACTAATCAAGAAAAACATTCAAAAATACAAAAGACACAAATAAATAAAATTATAAATGAAAAGGAGACATTGCAACTGATACTCTATGAATACAATACTCTATCATCGTAAGAGATTATTATGAAAAATTACATGCCAACAAATTAGATAATTTAGAAGAAATGGATAAATTCTTAGAAACATAAAACCTACCACAAGGGAATAATGAAGAAATAGAAAATCTGAACAGACAAATAATGAATAAGGAGATTGAATCTGTAATCATCTGTAATTAAAAACTTTTCAACAAGGAAAAGCCAGGACCAGAGGGTGCTGTGGGTGAATTCTATGAAGCTTTTAACAGAGAAGTAATGTCAATCCTTTTCAAATTTTTCCAAAAACCTGAAGAGAAGGAAACACTTCCAAACTCATTTCGTGAGACCAACATTACTTTGATATTAAAGTTAGACAAAGATCCCACAAGAAAAGCAAATTACAGGTCAATATCCTTAATGACCATAGATGCAAAAATCCTCAAAAAAATGCTAATAAACTGAATATAACAGTACATTAAAAGGACCATATGCTGTAGTCAAATAGAATTTATCCCTGGAGTACAAGGATTCTTTAACATATGTAATTCTGTTAATGTAATACATTGCATTAACAGAATAAAGAATAAAAATCATATGAACATCTTAGTATATGCAGGAAAAGGTTTGACAAAATTCAGCATCCTTTTATGATAAATAAAGCTGTCACTAAATTAGATACCAAAGAAATGTACCTCAACATAATAAAAGCTATATACGACAAGTTCATAGCTAATCCCATACTCATGATGAGAAATTGAAAGCTTTTTGTCAAACAGTAGGAACAAAGAAAAGGGTGTCTACTCTTGACACCTCTATTCAACACAGCACTGGAAATTCTAGCCAGAGCATTTAGGTAAGAGAAATAAAAGGCATTCAAATTGGAAAGGAGGAAATTAAATTATGTCTGCTTACAGATGATATGGTCTTAAATATAGAAAACTATAATGATTCTACAATAAAACTGTTAGAACTAATAAAAAATTAGTAAAGTCACAGGCTACAAAATCAACATACAAAAATGAAGTTTTGTCTCTATACACTAACAACTATCTATACAAAAAGAAAATTAAGAAAATGATCTCATTTGAAGAATAAATTACTTACATAAATTTAACTGAGGAGGTGAAATATCTGTATACTGAAAACTATAAGACATGGGTGAACAAAATTGAAGAAGGCACAGATAAATCAAACAATAACTCAGGTGGCACCTGTGGCTCAAAGGAGTAGGGTGCTAGCCCCATATGCTGGTGGTGGCGAGTTTAGGCCCAGCCCTGGCCAAAAACTGCAAATAAATAAATAAATAAATAAATAAATAAAATAACCCATGACTATGAATTGGGAGAATATTGTTAAAAATGTTCATATTATCCAAAATGATATATAGATTCACTTCAATCTCTATAAAAATTCCAATGAAATGTTTCACACACAAAAGAAACCCCCCACAATACTTAAATTTGTATGAAACCACAAGAAACCCCCCAAAGCTGAAGCAATCTTTCAAAAGAAGAACAAAGCTAGAGGCATCACACGCCCTAATTTCAAACTATATTATAAAGCTACAGCAATCAAAACACATACACAGGCTAATAAAACAGAATAGATAGCACAAAAGTAAATCCATGTATGGTCAACTAATCTTTGATAAGGGCTCACAATAGGGAAAGAAAAGCCTCTTTATTATTTTATTTTTTATTAGATCATAGTTGTGTACATTAATTCTCTCATAGGATACAGTGTGTTACTTCTATATGCAGTTTGGAAAACTCTCATCCAGGTGGCCAACATAGCCATCATGTCTTTCTCATAATTGTTATGCTAAGACATTTATATTCAACCTTTAGACAAATTCACCTGTACCCAAATAGAATAAACTATAGGCGTGATCCCCACAATATCATTCTCTTCACCCACCCTCCCCCCTCCCCTCCCCCCTCTTCTTTCCCGTAAAAGCCTCTTTATTAAATGGTGGTGGGAAAACTGGATATTCAGATGCAAAAGAATGAAATTGGACCCCTGACTTTCACCACATACAAAAATTAACACAAAATGGATTAAAGATTTAAATGTAATATCTGAAACTGTAAAACTCATAGAGGAAAAAACAATGAAAAAACTTTTTGACATTAGCGTTGGCAATGACTTTTTGAATATGACACTAAAACCACAGGCAACAAAAGCAAAAAAGAAAAAAAATCAGAACTATAATCAAACTAAAATCAGCAAAGCAATGAAAACAATCACTAAAATGAAAATACAGCCCATAGAATGGAAGAAAATATTTGACAACTATGTATCTGATAAGAGGTTAATATGCATAATATGTAAAAAATGCATAGAACTCAATAGAAAAATCCCAAATAACTCAATTAAAAATGTACAAAGTATTTGAATAGACTTTTTTCCAAAGAACACATAAAAATAACCAGAAGATATGTATGAAATGGAACTCGTCATTGCTAATCTTCAAAGACATACAAATCAAAACCACAGTGAGATACATTTTACAATTATTAGGAAGACTATTTAAAATGACAAAAGAGAAATATTGGTGAGGGTATGGAGGAAAGGAAATCTTTGTAAACTGCTGGAGGGGAGGGATGAAAATTGGAACATCCATTATGGAAAACAGCAGGAAAATAGGTCCAAAAATTAAAAATTGAATTACCATAGATCCAACAACCCCACTTCTGGGTATATACCCAAAGAAAATGAAATCAGTGTCTAAAGCAGATATCTGCACACCCATATTCACTGTAGCATTATTCATAATAACCCATATATTGAAACAAACTAAGTGCCCATTGACTCATAAATGGATTTAAAAAATGTCCTATGGAATATAGTTTAGCCAAAAAAAAGAAAGAAATCTTGCCATTTGTGAAAACACGCATGAACCTAGAGGACATTATGCTAAGTAGAATAAGCCTGACATAGAAAGACATAGACTGCATGAGCTCACTTACAGGTGGAATGTAAAAAGTTTGAACTCACAGAAACAGAGAGCAGAATGGTGGTTGCCAATGACTTGGAGTGGGAAAAAACAGGGAGAAATTAATCACAAGGTGGAAATTTTTAGTTATAAGTTGAATAGTTCTGGGGATCTAGGGTATAGCGTGAGTATGATGGATATGTTAATTTGATTGTGATAATCCTTACACAATGTATAAAATGTATTAAATCTCCATGTTGTACGCCTTGAATATGTGTAAGTTTTATTTCTCCATTAAGTGTTTTCAAATGATAATGAAAAACAAAATATAAGAGAAACATCTCTATGGTGAACAGTAGGATACGGCTCAGAAGTGAAAAGAAATGATCTATTCAATAATGTAGATGAATTGCAAAGTAATTGTGTTGAGTGAAAGAAGCCAGAGAAAGAGTACATACTTTATACTTCGGTTATATAACATTCCAACTAATAGGAACTGCTCTATTATGACACAAATTATCTCAGTACTTCTTCTCAGGGATGAGGAAAGAAAGGGTAGAAAGGGGCATTAGAAAACTTCTGGGCGTGTTTGATATGTTCGTTATCTTGATTTTGGCAATGACTTGAAGATAGTGTATCAAAACTCTTCAAATTGTACATGAGTGTAGTTTATACCAATTATAACTCAATACAACTTTTTAAAAGGCATACAGATTGCCAACAGGTACATGAAAAGGTGCTCAGTATCACTAATCATCAGATAAATGCAAATCAAAACCACAATGAGATACCACCTGACATCTGCTAGAATGTCTATGCACAAAGGCAAGAGATAAAACGTGTTGACAAGGACGTGGAGTAAAGGAAACCCTTGTATACGGTTAACAGAAATGTAAATTGGTACAGCCATTATGGAAAACAGAGTGGAGGTCTCTAAAAAAATTGAAAATGTAACGACCATAGTATCCAAAACCTTGCTTCTGGATATGTCTCCAAAGGAAACAAGATCAGTATATTAAAGAGATAGCTGCACTCACATGCTCAATGCATCATTATTCACAGAAGGAATAACCTAAGTATCAGTGATAGATGAATGGATGGAAAAAAATATGATATAGACATAGAATAAAATATTAGTAATCCATTAAAAAGAAGAAAACCCTACCATGCCCAACTACGTGGATGAACCTGGAAGGTATTATGCTAAGTGGAATAAACTAGAGAAAGAAAAATACTATATGGTGTCACTTACATGTGGAAAATAAAAATAAAACAAAACAAAATGTCTTACTCATAGAAGCAGAGAGTAAAAATGGTAGTTGTCAGTTGGTCAAAGGGTATGCATTTTTATCTTTGAAATGAGTAAATTCTGAAAATCTGATGTACAGCATGGTGACTATAGTTGATAATACTGTATTGTATACAGGATTTTTTTTTTTTAAAGATCTATGAGGCAGTGAGTGTGTTTGATTATGGTAATCATTTCACAATCTCTCTCTCTATATCATGTTATCCACTTTGAATATGTGCAATTTTATTTATTTGTAACTCAGTAAAGCTGAAAAAATTTATGTAAAATATTTTAAAAAGGAAAAACATACTTGTCGTTAGTTATAAAGAAAAAGCGAAGCAAACCCACAATGAGGTACTACTATAGACCTACTCGGGTGGCTATAAAAGAAGAGAAAATATTACAAGTATTGGCAAGGATGTAGTGAAATTGGAATCCTTGTACTTTGCTGCAGGAAATGTAAAAATGTGCTGCTATTGTGGAAAGCAGTTTGTTCCTCAGAAAGTTGAACATATTATCACATGACCTAGCAATTCTACTTCTAGGTATAAACCCTAAATAATTGAAAACAGGTACTCAGACAAGCATATGTGCATCATTGCTGATAGCAGCACTATTCACGATAGCTAAAATGTGGAAACAGCCCCAACATTTATCAACAGAAGAATGGATAAACAAATTGTGATATACACATACAAAATAAAATACTATATAGTCAAAAAGGGAAGTACTGTAATAGGAATGAACCTCAAAAACATTATGCTACGTAAAAGACACCAGACATAGAGGACACTATAGTTAGGATATTTGTGTTTCCAAACCTCATGCTAAAATTGACCCCCAATGTTGGAGATGGGGCTTAATGGGAGACATCTGGGTTATGAGGGTAGATCCCTCATAAATAGATTAATGCCATCCCTGGAGATGAGGGTGAGTGAGTTCACACTCATTAGTTCCCTTAAGAGCTAGTTAAGAAGTGGTTGGCATCTCCCCACTCTCCTCTTTCCTCTTCTCTCTCCATGTGATCTCTGCACACACTGGTTCCCCCTCAACTTCTGTTATAAATGGAAGCAGCCTGAGGCCCTAGCCAAATGCAGTTGCTAAAAATCATGCTTCTTAGCCACAAAACCATGCGACAAATTGCTTTTCTTCAAAAATTACTTGACCTCAGGTATTCCTTTCTAGCAACACTAAAAGAATAAGACAAAAGGTTACATGTGTATTATATGATTCCATTTGTATAATATACCCATAATTTTGTAAATATGTAGAGACCGAGAGCAGATTAGTGGTTGCCAGGAGCTGCAGAGGGAGAAGGTAGGGTTGGGAGGAATAGGGAGTAATTGCTCAATGGATAGAAGGTTATATTCTGGGTTGATGAAAATGTTTTAGAACTAGATAGAGGTGGTGGTTGCATGACCTTTTGAAAGTACTAAGTGGCACCGAGTAGTACACTTCATAATGTTTAATTATATGTTATGTGAATTTTTACCTCAATTAAAAAAATGAAAAGATAATAATTTTAAAAATAAGTAAAGGTGCATAGTTTACAACAAAAGTAATACTATCTTTCTTGGCAGATGACATTATGGGATGTATAAAAATTTCTGAGGACTCTAAAACAAAAGCAATAGAAGAAATAAGTGAATTTAACAAGTTATAGACTATAAGGGCAATATACAAATAATTATATTTTATATGTGTGCAATAAATAATTTGAAAGTGAAATAAATTATAAATTATGTTACATCAGTATAAAATATGAAAAAGAGATAAATTTAATAAATTATGTTCAAGAGTGTGCCTTGAAAACTATAAAATATTGTTGAAAGAAATATAAAAATAAACAAAACAAATGCATACACTGGGGAAAAGAATCCTTATTTAATACATGGTGCTGGGAGAAATGGTTAGCCACCTGTAAAAGACTGAAACTAAACCTGTATCTCTCACCACTTGTAAAACTTGACTCAAGATAGACAAAATATTTAAATCTAAGACACAAATGATAAAAATTCTAGAAGAGAGTGTGGGAAAAATTCTTGACAATATATGCCTGGAGAAAGATTTTCTGAAGAAGTCCCCATTAGCAATTACAGCAACAACCAAAATAAATAAATGGGACTTAAGCTAAAAAGCTTTGGCACAGCTGAAGACACAACAAATAAAGCAAATAGATAGCCTTCAGAATGGGAGAAGATATTCCACATGTGACAAATCTGACAAAGGGCTAATACCCAGAAACTACCAAGAACTCAAACTAATCAGCTAGAAAAGAGCAAACAATCCTGTTTATCACTGGGAAGAGACATGTACAAAACCCTCTCTCATGACAGACAAATGTCCAAAAAACACCTGAAACAAAGCTCATCAAAGCTCATCAAAGCTCCCATCAAAAAAACACATGAGACAAAGCTCTGATCATCAGAGAAATGCAAATCAAAACCACCTTGACCTATCACCTAACCCCACTGAGAACAGCCCGCATCACAAAGTTCCAAAGCTGCAGATGCTGGCACAGAGGTGGAGCGAATGGATCACTTTTATACTGTTGGTGGCACTGCAAACTAATACAGCCTTTTTGGAAAGAAGTGTGAGGAATCCGCAAAGAGCTAAAAGTAGGTTTGATCCCATAATCCCATTACTAGGTATCTATTGAAAGAAAAAAAAATTTACTGCAAGGACATTTGCCAATTGCACTAGCATGTTTATTTCAGTGCAATTCATTTTCACCAAGATGTCGAAACTACCCAAGTGCCCAACAACTCATGAATGGATAAGGACATTATCGTCGATCTATACCATGGAATATCATTCAGCCATAAAAAGACTTTACATCTTTTGTATTTACCTGAATAGGTTTGGAGAACATCCTCCTAAAGTATCACAAGAATAGAAAAGCGAGCATTCAATGTACTCAATACTAATATGAAAACTGTAGAGGAACAACTACACACGCACACAAGAGAAAAACACAACCAGATTGAAGTAGAGGAGAGGGAGGAGGAGAAACAAGGGAGAAGGGAGGTGGAGGGGGGTTGGTGTGCTATCAGCCACAATCTAAGGTCATAAGGCAAACCTGGGCGAAGGGCTCAACTACAACTTGGACTTGACTTAACAAATGCAACCAATGTAACCTAATCGTTTGTACCCTTATAACAATCTGAAATTAATAAAAAGAAATTTTAAAAGACCTAAATAAATAGCAAGACATGCCATGTTCATGCGTCCAAAGGTTCAGTATTGTTAAGATCTCATCTGTCTCCAATTTAATCAATAGATGCAAACAATTCCAAAACATCTGTCTCCAATTTAATCGATAGACGCAAACAATTCCAGGTTTCTTTTTGTAGAAACGGGCAAGCTGATTCTAAACTTTTTAAGGAAATGCAATAAACCTAGACCACTCAAAATATTTTTTAAATAGCATATAAAAGCTTTATGTTACCCAATTTCAGACTTATGATATAGTTATAGTAATTAAGAGGTATTCAAATAAAGAACGGTTTGTTGGATCAGTAGAACAGAATATGTGGTCCAGAAATAGACCTTCACATATATAATAAATTAATTTTCAATCAAGGTAAGTAGGTAAATCAATGAAGAAAGAAAAGTCTTTTCTACAAATAGTGCTAGAATAACTGGATATCTATATGGGGAAAAAAAGTAAAGCTTGACTCTTACCTCTTAACATACATGAAAGTTAACTTAAAATGGATGATAGACCTAAACATAGATGCTAAAATTATTATCTATCTATCATTTATTTATATTCTTCACTTTCCATATACTCCATGAGTCAGACCTTACTGCTTTCACTATTTTACCAAACTCTGGTAAATCACTAATGACCTTTTAAATTTCAGTCCAGAGACTACTATTCTGTCCTTATTTACCTGAGTCCTCTACAGAATTTGATACTACTGATCACTCCCCTCCCCCGGATTCCTTGATGTGGCATTGTGATACAATGAGACATATGTGTTTGGCCTCTGCCCCCAGTTCCTGCCACAGAACTCCTAATCCCTGAGAATTTTCTGGGCAATAGGAGGCTTGCATTTTAATGAGGTGACTCTCAGTGGGCTCTTGGATTGATCTGTTCACAAGAAAGACCAAGCAGTGATTGTAAGCTTGGAACTTCAGCCCCACTTCCATTTTCCAGACGGGAGAGGGGCTAGGGATTTAGTCATGTCCACATCATGAAGCCTGCATAAAAATCCCTGACCTACAGTATTCAGAGAGCTTTCAGGTTGCTGAACATGTAGGGGTGCTACAAGGGAGATGTGCTGGAGAGGGCAGGAAGTCCCACGTTTCTTCCCACATCTGTTGCCATAGTACCTCTGCATCTATTTGTTCATTAGTATCCTTTGTCATATCATTAATAATAAACTGGCAAATGTTAGTAAGTATCTCCCTGAGTTCTCTGAGCCATCTAGGAAATTACGGAACCTGAGGAAGGGGTTGTGAGATCCCTGCTTTACATCTGAAAGATCAGAAGCACAGGCCACACCTGGGACTTGCACCTGTAACCCGAAGTGGGCCTGAGCCTTTTACCTACAGGTCTCCAGGTAGACAGTGCCAGCATTGAGTTAAATTGTAGGACACCCAACTAGATCGAGGTGTCAGAGGACTGGTCAGGAATAAGGGTGGGGAAGAAAAAATCCCACATATTTTGGCGACTAGGCGTGAAGTATTGATAATTGAGTGAGAGACGCAAACCCATTTTTCCATGTTCACTTGGCTTTCTCTATATCAGGCTCCCCTGATGCTTCTGTTATGTCTCTAGCTCGGCAGCTGGTGTCCTCTATGAAGGTCTCATTAGGCCAGCGGTTCTCAGTGCTGTGGTTTACGACCCACAAGAATGTATTAAAAGGCCACAGCATTAGGAAGGTTGAGACCCACTGTATTAGACATTGGTCTC
>NW_003852481.1:7606079-7607000 GCF_000181295.1 Otolemur garnettii | reverse complement strand
CCTCATGCATAACCATACCAGTCATCTCCCACAGCAGAGCAAACCCCACACGTCCAAATTCATACCCTGCCAAATGTTTTTTTCCTCCCAAATGCTCCAGTTTCATTCGTGGAGCCCTATCCTCTCAAATGCCCATGCCAGCAACCTGAAATCTGACTTTTCACTCTCCCTTTATGGACATCCAGTGAATAATCAAGTCTTAAGTAGACCTGAGCATTTCTCAAAAGAGGCAGAAGAATGTCATGGTTAGAAAGAGGGTCCCCTGGCCCAAAGTACATGAGTTTGGAGGTAGGCTTTGCCAATTACCAGCAATTGACCTTGGTGGTATTTATTTTCTCTGAGCTTCAATTTCCTCATATAGGAGAGAAGAATGACCATAATAGTACCTACTTTATAGGGTTGTTGAAGATTTAAATAAATGCATGGAAAGCATCTAGAAAGTAGCCCACAGTCAGCATTCAGTAACTTATTATAGTTATTACATTGTTCTTAATTTCTCACCACCTTCACAGCCACTACACCCATGCAGGTATTTCTCCTACCTGGGTATTTTTGGTCCTTCTCTTCTTCCAAGACGGCTTAAGATGCTGTGTCGAGGTTTGGTAGCCAGGTCTTGGTGTCCGAGTGGTCCGGGCTATCTCACAGCAAGCGGCAAGGCAGAATCCCGAATGACGCTAATTATTTGGCTTCTGAGTGAGGCCAGGCTGGGAAGCAAAAGAAGGTTCAAAAGGACTTCAGGAGAAGGAAGCAAGGGGAACGGAGGGCTGGCCACCCAAATTGGACTGAGACAAATGAGTGTTTGGAGGTGGAGCTGGAAATAGTCCCAAAGCAACACGTGAAAGGGAATAAAAAGAAAGCATATTTCAGAGCCAGTCTCCTAACTCAGGGCTTTGCAACCCATGCTCTATATTAACATCATCT
>NW_003852481.1:7587402-7605699 GCF_000181295.1 Otolemur garnettii | reverse complement strand
AACATAAGTTTGAAAGCTTGAAATCAACCGTGGTGTGAGTATGTTTACACCATAGAACTTGGCAAATGTTAAAAATCAGGGTTCCCCCATTCCTGCCCCTGAAAGTTTACAGTTAAAAATTTACTAATTTATCACTGCTTTCTTCCATATTTTTCACCCTGAAATGTTAGGCATACTCTCTACTGGAATGTTAGACAGCTTGAACTTTCTAGAACATGGCCTTTCAGATATTGTTTCTTCTGTTTACAATATTTTTGGTCTTTCCTTCTTAACTATGCACACTTTTAATTATCCTTTAAGTCTCAACTTGAATATCACCCTCCCTGTGAATCCTTTCCTGACGACTCTAAGCAGAGAGACCTCCTTTCTTTCTGGTTATCATTGCACGTAACTGGGGTGATATTTAAAATTGAGTTTTGCTGTATTTAATAACCTCAGTTGTTTGTGTATTTACATAGTGTTTTTCCTCATCATATAGCAGACCCCTTTGTGTCAAGGACCCTGTCTGTCATCTTTGGATCCCCCTAACCTACTATAGTATCTGGCATACAGCAGGCACTCAACAATTGTTTCTTTAGTGAATAAACAGATGAGTAAATGAGAAGTTGAATAAGTAAACTTGGATGGAAGACAATATTCAGAATAGACAAAAGCTTGGAGAAAGGCTAAAATGCCTCCTTTTGAAGGGTATTTAATGCCAGACTTGAACTTCAGCTCATAGTAAATGGAGAAATCTCACAGAAATCTTTCTGACAAGGGAAGTGACCTGTAAGAAACCGTGTTTAGGATGGTTAGTCTGACAGTGGTGTTCAGAGTGGACTGAGAGAGAAGAGGAATCCACACAGGAGACTCTGGTCATTGGGATCAGAACCTCTGGTGGAAAGGTAGACTCAGAGTGGGGCTCAGCAGAGGTGCACCTACCAGTCACGGGGCTCCCAGGATGTGTGCAGAGTGAATGTGATAGTGAGGGGCCCAGAAATAATGGGGACAATTTGGTCTGCTTGCCCTGAAGCATAGAAAATGTAGGGACATATGATGACTCTCTTCAAATCTTTGACAACCACTCCCAGGAGAACAGGAATTAGCCAATTTATTTCTGTATTCTGAGTTGCCCAGAGGTCAGATCTAAGACAAATAGAAGGAAGACTTTTTTATCTATTAGACATGTCTAAAAATGGAACAAGCTGCCTTAAAAAAGTAGTGAGTTCCTTGTCACAGGCAATGATCAAGCAGGGCAATTGGTGAGGCTGTTATAAAGGGAATTCAGGAATGAGATCAGGTGAGCTTTCCAACACTTAAGATTCTGTTATTGTCTGCTGGGCTTTGGCCCCGTGAGTTGGATACGATAGTGTGACTAGCAGGGGCACTGCAGTGCAGCTGGGATTCCCAGACACAGAGTTGAGGAGAACACTCAAGGGCAGAACTACTGTTGGGGGTCCAAGCCCAGGGCTGTTTACACTAGGCCATAATCATCCCGGTGCAGAAAGGTGGCCACTCTGGGTTGAATAATCTCTGGGCCTTCCTGAAACCCAGAAGACGTGCACGGACTGTGAGAGAGGGTATCAGGAGGCCATAGAGAAAACACCCCACAGAATCTTTCCTTCCCCCTTTCTTAGCTTCAGAGGATCATTTTCCCATTGGCCCAACAATGGTAACGTCTTCAAATTCTGCCTTTTCACTCTTAAAGTCCTCCTGTCTTGCTATGTGTGTCCTTGATCACATGTCTCTTCTTCCCCTTCCGAGACCTTGCTCCAATACTCTTGACACCAATCTTTCCTTTTTCCTAGTCCCAAGCATTTACAATTATTTTCATCGTGAGACAAAAAAAAACAAAAAAAATCTCTAAAATGACTACCTAGACTTTCTTCATCACTGAGATTTTTAAAGCAGTGTTCCCCTCTCACTGCCCTTGACCTTAGCCACGTTCTTGCACCTTGACCCTTTCCTACAGTCCCACTTCAGCCTCAAAGTGAGGTTGAGGCAATGATGTGACCATCAGCAGAAAGAGGTTGAGATTTGGAGTCCAAAGACTTGGATTCCGTTTCTGGATTAGCCACTTACCATCTGCACTTCCCTATATCACCTTTGCTGTGAGTATTCGATGAGCTAAAGGATGAGGAAGATGTTTTCTCCCCTCAAACTGAAAAGCACTATGTAGATGTTAATGTTCCTAAAACTACTGCCCCAGAGATGACTAGTGACACCTTTGATCACCTGAACCAATGGCCTTTTCTCAGTTCTTAATATCGTAACTTCCTGGCCACATTTAATCTTATTGGCTGTGCCCTCTTTTGTGAAATTCACATGTCGCCATTTTGCTTCAGATCTCCATTTTTTTTTAATTAAAAGATTGCAGATATAGGTAATGTCCTTACAGCCTTCATCCATCTCTCCAAATTAGCATCCACTAATTTGAAGTGTGTATTATATCTATTGTGTTTTATGATTTTACTAAGGAAGCCTCTTTCTCTCATTGTCTTTGGATGGAAGCTGCCATGACCCTTGTACTCACGGGAGGGCTGAGCCATCTGCCAATGGCCAAGTGGAGCTGCTCTTAAATAAAATTATGGTTTTCTCTTATTTGTTACTAAGAACGTAGCATCTCCTTTCTAGATCCTTCCTTGGATTCTCCTTATTTCCCAACATCAACATTCTTACCGGTTCTCTTCCCTTCTCTTTCACAGGGGTCCAACGATCCCTTCTGGGGACATAACCAGATCAGACTTCTCTCCCAGACTCTGGTCTCAGGTTTATAACCCTGCTGGATTTCTTCTCGGGTTTTCCTGCCAGGATCTCAAACTCTTTACTATCGTCACGAGATAAATCGATACATCTTTGTAGAGCCTCTGACAAAGTGATTTGAAAAGGCCACACACTAAAAGATTATTGGCCAGCCCTGCAAAGGACTGCATTTATCATCAGGGACCATCTCCCAAATGCCAATAAGGGAGAACAATCCCTTTTATATAAACTTCATGTTGTAAATTGCTGCATCTGCATGCCAAGTAGAAGGTGGTAATATCTACTCCCTTACATGGCTGGGTATTGTTACAGCATTTTATGGGTGGATAACTCCCCAGTATTACCCATCTCTCTTGGTTCTAGATTCCTGGCTTTTGAAACTGTCAATGTCTAAACTCTATAAGCTAACCTCCTGGGTGCCTCCTGGTACTTCGTTGATGGGGTGGACCATGTGATCATCAAAAGAGTAATGAGACCAATTCTTATCAGATGTCTTTTCCCTACTGTGAACCAAAGGAAAACACTTATCTTGCCTATCTGGCCTGGAAATTCTGTTCTGAAAAATTCTGAGTCTCATCAAACTATAGAAATCTGCTCTTTATATCACATGTGATCTATTTGTGTTTTTCTCTCCCGGTCTCTGTAATTTATTTTTTATTAGAAGTTTAAATAGTTTTCTGTCCCTTTTCTCTATCAGACTGTCTTTCAGTGCGTGAGAGTAGTGACTCTGTATTTCTCATTTTTGTCCCCACAACAATATACTTTATCCACACACACACACATACACGACATTGCACTTGCTAAATAAAATAAAAAAATATCTAGGTTATTTTTAAATGGGATCAAGAAGGATCAGGTATGGTGACTTTGGCACTGAGTGGTGGGGTATACTGTCCGTATGTTACGTGGTGATTGTGTTTGAATGTAGTACCCTCATTCCCCAACCTTTAGCTCCAAAGAACTTCCTCTAGTCCATCACTCTGACTGCCTGACCTCTTAGCATCAAGCAGCCCCCATTCCCTTCCTGCCCTTCAGTATGGCCAGGTGACTGCCAGTGGTGTGCTAGGAGCAGCTCACGTAGGTTTGTGCGAATCCATTGTTTGCATCTCTTCCCAAGCCTGTATTCAGGGATATCATGTTGGCAGCTATAAATTGGCAGTGTGGGAGTATTTACACCATGGAAACTGGCAAACACTACAAATCAGGGCTTTCTTTTCCCCCAGAGAGCTGGCTGTAAAACATTTACCAGTACACCACTGTTGCCAACAGTATCCCTCTTTATCTCTGCACATGACTAGCTTCTTCTGGTCCATAAATTTCAGCTCAAATATCGTCTCTTCTGAGAGATATTTTTACCCTACGTTCCCCCACCCCCACCCTATTCCCTTCCTATTATATCCTCCTGTCTTTCCTTCAGAGGACTTATTTCAATCTGCAACTACCTGGTGCGTGTATTTTGAGTACTGTTTTGTTGTTCATCCTCCTCCCTAGAAACCTTGTCTTCTTTCCTTCCCTGCTGTAGTCTCAGGATCTGGTGCAGGCCCAGACACACAGTTGATGCTGCAGAAACATCTATGGGAAGAATAAATAAAAAGAATACGTCATTCCAACAGGTCAGGCATCAGAAATGCAAAGTGCAATGTTCCTATATTTGTGTGTCTCTCCCAGTATACTTTGAGTGTTCAGAGGCTGATTTTCATTGCATTTCCAGGACCTAGCACAGTGCCTGGAACATAGTAGATGATCATTAAAGTTGTAGAATGAAAGAATAGATAACATTAGGGACCACCCAATTCATATACATTTCCCTGTAACGCCCCGGAGGACTCTATTCCTTCACCCTCATCGGCAACATAAAAGCACCACTGCTTCCTTCTGAGAAAGCAAAACATCTAATGCAGAGTTCATCCTCCCCAGAGCTGCGGGAAAGACTGGGGTGGCATCAATTTATCTCATTCAACCTGTATTTTTCTTCTCTGGCTGGGCCAGAGCAATTCATTATGTCACCCTTAAGCAAGTCACCAAATGGGAATGAGAGAGGCCATGGCCCCCGTCTCTTCCAGTGGGCTGCCGCAGAGATAGCTTTCCTTGCATGGATGAGCAGCTGTAAGTCACCTTTGCCCCAGCCTCCTGGAGAAGGCAAAAGAAGTTTTCTAAATGTTTTCCTGCCACACAGATCACTGAATTATGCATGAGGCCAAACCTAGGGAGCAGCGAATTTTTGTGGGATGGAGGGTGGAGGTTCATTCAGAAAGGGAAATCAAACCTTCTTGCCTCTTCCTTGTGATAGGTTCCCTTGATTGATAACCAACGTTATATTATCCTATATTGTTAGTATATTATTGGTGGCTTTGGCAGCAATATAATCCTGGTGCTGAGTGAGGGTAATTCTTTCTTTCTAGTCAATTGTATTTACTTGACTCAGTCCAGGCAGCTTGGAGATGGAGCCTGGCTGATCTAACTCAAATTAATTAGATCTACTACCTCCCTGGATGTTGACAAACAGTATGAAAGAAAGATGAATATTCATGATTTCCCCCCAAACCAGGGGAGGTCACAAGCCTTGGGGAGTTTACAAGAAACTTCTGGTGATAGAGCTAAAGGAGCCCCATGGTATCCATGCTCACTGTAGGGCTGAACCATCTATTGAAGGCAAGTGGAGCTGCTCCACCGACCAAAGTAGAGATGGTCGTCTTCATCTGGTGAGCACTGCACTCTCAGATGGATTTGCTCCCTGTTCCCATTCCTCTTTTCCTGCAGGCAGTCATGCTTCTGGACCAGAGGACTCCAGCCATCTCACAACGCAGAAGTGCCTCTGAAACCTCAAATTATACAATCAGGAGTCGGGGAAGGGATGGATCTGGAGTCTCTGGATATGGATCTTGGGTAGAAAACAAAATCTCTAAACGGAGCAGAGAAAGCCACTGAGGTTAGCTGCGTGTATCTTAGGAAATCCCAACAACTTACAAGGAAGGGCTGAGCCACGTCAGGACATCCCAGCCAAGGCTTTCCATCGTTCAGGGAAGCATCATCTTGCAATGAGAGATTCTTTTTCTGGAAACTCGCAACCATTCCCCTCACATCCTGCATAAGGGAATGAAATATGTTGAAATTGAATTGAAATATATTGAAATTTGTATTGAAATAAAAAATATGTATTTGGATTGAGTTCTGAATTGGACATTTTTAAAAGCATTGTGACATTGGTTACATGGGTTAATCTCTCTGAACCTCACATGTTTCCATCAGATTCAGTGGGAACCATTGGAAATACCCCTACATTCCTCACAGAGTTTTGTCAGAGGCAAATGAAAAGAGATGATTCTTATAGAAGATATTCGTATACATTCTATTGGATGTTTGATCTGACAGTACCTTTCCCTTCTTCCAGAAAGTGTCCCTATCCCCATCTTCTTGGAAATGTTCCTTCCACAAGACGAACCATGTGGATTGAGTAAAAGCTGCTATGTTGTTAATTCCCGTGTGAATATCTTTCCAAAGCGAGGCCAGTCATGGCTACCTACTCTCATAGCTGATTGGGACAGCTCCAAGGTGGGCATCTGAACTCCAATGAGGTATATGGACCCCTTCCCTAAGGGTTTTGATCTTGGTCTAAGAAAGAGTGTGAAAGAATTCTCTCTGAGGTAGAATTATTAAATGTGAGGCCTGAGGGTTTGGGGTAGCTCCAATTCTTTCTCATACATGGGGGAAACGGATCTGCTGAGAGAGGAAATGAAGTTGAATTCAATGAACAGGCAGATATGAAATACAGAAAGAGTTATGGTGATATATCTGGTTTGGGTTTTCCTGTGGGTCCAAATGAATCTCTTCTTTTTCTACAGCTTGAAAGGATATTATTGTAAGAGCATTCCAACACATTCCTCTTTTTGCCTAAGCCAGCTTTAGTTCTATTTCTGTCTCTTACGACCAAAGAAGCTCAACAGAGAGGTAGCCATTCATTATTCTGGTTCTCCGCTCTGAGGGGAGCTTGGATCTCCCTGATCTTTCTATCTATAGGCTGCCTTCTCCAAGGCCATCACCCTCTCCATGTCCTTCATTCATGCCACAAACAATTTATCAACTTTTCTCATGTGCCAGGCACCCTCTTGAGCCTCTAGGAAGACATGTGGATGCTATCCTGAGATTGCTAACCCAAGCACCATGCCTCAGAGGACTTGGTTAGAAAGCCAAGTCCAAGTATTTACTCTAACGTGCACAATGATTTATTGTCTTTTCTTTCTTTTTTTTTTTTCTTTTGCAGTTTTTGGCTGGGGCTGGGTTTGAACCCACCACCTCCAGCACATGGGGCCAGAGCCCTACTCCTTTGAGCCACAGGCGCTGCCCAATCCTTTTTGAGTTTACAAAAACCAATCCTATGCATTTACATAGGATTCTTTATATCCTTTGTGGAAAGAGGTAGGTTAGGTTAAAACTCACTAAAAATTGCTGAGCACCTACTGCTAGTGGGACCTATTGGGGGGGGTGGAACACGTGCCCTTGCCCCTGACATGCACACACTCTTGTTGAGCAAACGGGGCAAACCTAGAGAACACATCAGAAAAATCAAAGCTGGAAAATTAGGGGGCACATATCGTAAGTGTTTCAAACAATCAGAAAAGATAAGTCTTCGACTGACTAGGGTGTTCAGTGCAGAATTAATCCAAGGTGTAATCTGTTGGAATTGTTTTGTCAGACATGCACAGTATTGAATTTTTAAAATATCAGTGCTCATTATTTGAAAATCAGGAGGTTGCATACTTTTAAATAACAGATTTTTGGTTTCTGTTAAATGAACGTGTAGGTTTGACCACCGTTCCCTCTTGGCAGTAACCAGCTGGAACTGAGTAACTGCTACCTCCTTAATGCTGGGCAGCCATGCTCCTTTTGCTACCTGGCTTTATGGGTTTGGATCCTCCAGACTGGTTCCCAAAGGCATTTGAATTTGCTACCTGAGGCCCAAGTTGGAGCTCAAAAGGCCCCAGTCCCCCCAGAAGCTGGAAGGAGAGACATTAGTCCCAACACACATTTAAGGGTGATGCCCACCTTGACAAGGTCCCAATTCAGCATTTTTCACACTGTCATTGACCAAGATACCCGATGTCAGCAATTACAGGCTGCGTTCACCCACCAGGCTACAGGTGAACTGAAGTCAGGGGCAGGTTTCCCTGTAGGAACATAGAAAGGGAGGGATCCTTTATCAAGTCATCAGCTACCAAACACCTGCCACTCAGAGCCTCAGACTTTCTTCAGAGCCTCTTCCTTCTTCTTTTTAACATCTACGTTTTTGCACTTTGTTGCATTTGAATGTAGATGATACAGAATGAAATTCCTTTGGCGGTTGTGTGAGCGGGAGTGTGCAAAGTATTTATGAATCCTAAATGAAGCTGGCTGCAGAGTCAAGGAGCTCCAGCAGAGCGCCGGCGTGTGCGCCCGCCAGAGTCTGATCTCTTACATGGGAAGCTGCGTTTGATATCTCATTTGTTGGCTGTGTTCCTCGCAAAGCCACGCGCTGTTTAACCCTCTTTGCCATGGCAAAGAAAACGCTGCAGAAGCTCGCGGGGCAAGAGAAAGGCGATCCGGTGAAAAACGCCCTGGGATGGTCAGACGAGCAGGCTCTAGAGGCGTGTGGGAGGTGCTGCCACCCTCTGGCCGGGCGTAGCACCACATGCTCCCGGACCACTCCCCTGCAGGGACAGCCCTGCCCTTCAATCATCCTGAAGTCCCAAGGATTGCAAGGGAGTTGGGACCGGTTTGGCTTTTAGTTGGGTTCTTAGATAAACCCATGCTTTCTCCGTTTCTGGTTTCATAAGAAACTTCTCCTGAACAAACCAAGACCGCCCCCCCCCTCCAACTGTGGCCTAGGAGAGACACAGCATGTGGCCGTGGCTGAATCCGCCTCTCCCTGCTAGATATTCAGCCCACGCATGACAAAGTCTTTGGCAAAATGCTAGCAATCAGAAACCGGCTCTTCATAGACATAAAAGAGTCGGTACATAGGTCTCCCCAATAATGATAGTCTACATGCATTAGCATATATTTTCTTGAGAAATGAACTACCAGAATATGTCCCTAAAAGCAATTCATTCTATTTACAGCTTTTCTGAAGCCCCTGAGAGGGAATCATCTTGGAGCACTGCAGACACTACACTGAAAATAGTGAAAAACATTCAATTTGGAAACAATTTTACCTCGATTTATCTCCCCCCTCCTTTGTGAGTCAGCCCACGGCTTCAGTTCCTTCTCCTAACTGAAGGGGGTCCCCGATGTGCCTCTTCCTGGGGTCACAGAGGCAGGGATGATGTTGTTTCCTCACAGCGTGGCCAGAGTGGGCAAGAAGGACACCAGATCTGTCCTCCTGGTGGGAACACCTCATTCCCAGAACCGAGGGAGGCAAAGAACAGAGATTGCATTGCGTACAACAACAACACCATTGTTAGGACATACAGATTATTCTCAGGAGGTAACTACAGCTCTTTAAAATAGTGACAATGTGAATGTCATGTCCTATTACCCCATCCTCTGGGCTAATAATAAGATTCTGTAACCATGTCAACAGCAAGAGAAAGGGAGGGAGAAAGTATCCCTTTGATTACATAAAATGCCCAGGTACCTCGTACAGCCTTGTAAATCACCCAGCTGGTGAGCACGTGTAGCCTGGGAAAGGCACCAGGAGAGGGCGTGCCTACAGTCAGGGCTAGATAATCAGTAAATGCCTCCTGTGTGCCTACAACCACGCTCTGAACAGGAAACAAACAAGACAAATGTTACAAATGCCATTTCTGCTTCTGAGAGATGTTAAGGATCGAGACGGAGATAGGCTACCCCAAGTATGGGTTGTAAAGACACCGAATTTAGACCCGGAATGCAACAGTTGGGATTCTCCCTCTGCCTTAGCTGTGTGCCCTTGGTGGGATGGTCTCTCTGAGCCTCAGGTCCCTCCCCTGCAAAAGGTGGGTAATAATACCTAGTCCTACATGCCCTACAAGCTTCTTGTGAGGATGGAATAAAAAATGCAGTGGTTTCCAAATCAATAGTACAATCCTTTTGAAAGCAAAAAAGTTGTGCGTGAAACTGTAAGATAAAACCCAGATCAGAGCTGAGCTGCTGTGGTTGGAGGGGGTGGGGGCAAAAGGCTCACCCACCTGCTCAGCCTTTCCTTGTCCCCAGGGTGGCCCCTGAAGCACCCATGAGTAGCCTATAGCTCTGAGCAGCATAGTATGAAGACTAATGAGGAATTTCTTTGAAATAATATATTGATGTTTTTCTTAATATTATTTTATTAGTAATAATCCTAATTGGGCATTAATGGAGGTAATTGCAGAATTGGGGAGAAGGGAGGGATCAATGTAGGCTTCAGGATGTAAATGAGCAGTAGGACATGGGCAGAGAGGAGTGGTGAGAGGATCCCAGCTGCGGGAGTGAGCACCAGCGAAGGCATGAGATGAGAACGCGTGCTCTGTAGGGACAGGGAAGAACAGACCATTCAGAGCAGAGCACCTGTGCATAGTGGGGGTGGGCATGCAGGAGCAGGTGTGGTTAAGGCTGCCATCTTTGAAGCAGAATTGACTATGGGATATGTTGGGACTTATAGGGCAGGTGAGCCTGGGTGAGAACGGAGGATGTGTGATTCTAGTTGGGCTAATTCATTGGCTTGAATCCCACCTGTTCAGTGGGGTCAAATTTCCCTCATCAAAGACCATTTACTCTTCTGACAATGATCCTTGACTTTGGACTCTGACTGTGGTTCCTAATTGTTATCTCACAGCTCTCCCTGTGTCCTCTCCTCTTTCCCTAACTGATGTATATGGAGGCATTAGTCCCCCAGAAAGTCTGTTTACTCAGGATTTAAAGTCTACCTAGATCCCCACAGAGCATGATTGCTGAGGCACCCCTGTAGGCTGTGTGCCTGTGGGGAAGGCTGTCCTGGCCCTGCCTCTGCTGCTGTTATCTCTTCAGCCCCCAAGGATGACTGACCTTCCCTGCCTGTCTCAAAGCACCTTGTTGTCCTGTCCTCTTTGAAATGCCTGACAGCAGCAAATGCTCGGGTCTAAAAGCAAAATAATGAAATCAAATGAAAGCTCCCCAATTTCTCAACTGTTTGTCCTTGGTCCGTTGCGGTGCATGGTATGCATTATTCAGAGAGGAGCAGCTGCATTACCTGAAGCAGAAATTCTGTTTTTCCAGGCACCAATCTAAAGTTAATGCTGGAGTGGAGCCGATAGCTCTGTCCAGGAGCTTGTGGGTGCCTGGGGGCAGAGGAAGAAAGCCTAGCTTTTTCCCTAGACCTGAGGAGGTCATCAGCGTAACTGATGTCTGCTGCCCAGTCATGAGACAGGTCATCTCAGTGAGCCCATTCTGGGAGAAGGGAAGTCCTGACAGGTAAGGGCAGGCACAAAGGAAGCCAGCAGGAGAGATGAAGGAAAAAGCATGCAGAGTGTGTGAATGGCACAGAAGACCCCCAGAGATGTGGCATGTACTGCAAATCATTCCCCACTGAATGCACCAGATCCATGAAGATAATAGGACACAGACTAAGTGAGAATGTTATGGAAATGCGCGTGGGTGCATGTGGAGTGAGGAGGAAGGGGCCGGAGTCCACTGTGGTGGATTGCATAGCTACTCCAGATACTCCCTCCCTCCTATAAGAGCATTATGCATCCTTGTGTTTTCCCTCTGACTTGCTGTGGGCTTCAGAAAATAGAGTACATCCTACACTCTCAGCCCCCGTCCCTGTGTACCATCCTCCCCCTTGTCAGGATGAACTATGTGACTTCCTTGGACCAATGAAATGAGAGCCAGTTCAGAAGCTGCACAAAGCACGGCTCGTTCAGCCAGTTCTCTCGCTCAGGTCCTTCTATTGCCAAATCAGCAGGCCCCAAATTAGGGGCTGCCCTTTCAGCCTAAGTCCCTGAGTGAGAAGGCTCGTGGAGCACACCCACAGCTGCCAACATACGCTGTGAGCAAGAAATAAATGCTTGTGGATACAAGCCACTAAGATTTTAGGGGTTGTTTGTTACCATAGCAAAGCTGGCTAATATAGTTAATGTCAATCAATGATGAGGAAATTAATCACGTCTGCCTTGAGTTAAGCTTTTTTAAACTTGATTTGTTTATTTAATTGATTGTTGTCATCTTCACTTGGGGTGAATAACATTGATAAATAAGAGGGGTTGTTTGCTTTAATGAATCCACAGAAGAGTGTTGTTGATTTTTATAGAATCCATGTATTAGGATTTGACAAGTCCTATGTCTGGGCTTCTAGCTGGGTTTCCCTTCATTAGCAGTTGACGAGCTCTAAATGTGGGGTAGACTTGTCCATTCTCTGCCCTCAGTCTGTGAAGAACACACTCCCACCAGCTTTCCCCTGGACTCCTACCTACTCTACACGGACAGTTTTCTTTCAACTCTGATTCAGTGGGTATTAACTAAGCTCTCACTATGTGGTAGGCCCTGGAGATGAATGTCCATTATCTCATTTGGGTTCTCCCCCCCCACAAGACTTTAAAAATAGATATTTTGTTTAGACTATGATAGGAAAATACCATAGAATAGGTAGCTTATAGACAACATAAATTTATTTCTCATGGTTCTGGAGGCTGGGAAGTCCAAGATCAAGATAGATACAGTGTCTGGTAAGGGCTTACTTCCCGGTTCAAAAATGGTACCCTCTCAATATAGCCTCACGTGGTAGAAGGGGCTACCTGCCTCTCCAGGGTCTCTGTTACCAGGGCACTCTATCCCACCATGAGGGTTCTACCTTTGTAATTTAATCACCTTCCCAAAGGACTGTCACCTTGGGAGTTAGGATTTCAACATATGACCTTTGAAGGGACACCTATGTTCAGACCGTAGCAATTGTTATATGAAGAAATCAAGGGGCCAGAGTATTTGCCAAGGGCACAGATCTGTTAAGGGACATCTCAAGATTTTAACCTAAGTTTCTTCATTCTTATTACTACACCAAGCCACATGGATTGAAGGTTTTTGTCAGCTTGTCATCTAGGATTTCATTAGCCAAGGGACCAGGTACATGGATTCTTGGGCTGGTGGAAGGAAGGTGGGGTAGAAGACAAGACCCTTTACACTTTATACATTTACATTACAATGTATAGTTTCTTCCCAGACATAAGTTTATTCATATTATATTCCTAGAACAGACAGTCCAACAAGCTGTGAGACTGAACTCTAGGTAGGTAATTTACCTTTTTGGGTGGGACTTCTACGTCCTCCTCAAAGAAAAGCATTAGTGGAATTAAAAATAGATACTTCTGGAAGAGAGCCAGTCTCCAACGGACTGTAATCTTTGAAGAACAATCCTACTATCAATTCTCTGAGAGTAGTCAGGGTATAATATCAACAACAACAACAACCATGATAATAGAACAATAGTTTCAGTGTCAACAAATATTTTTCAAATCACTTTCATGTAAATCACCTATCTGCTGCCTTAGAAGCCCTCCAAGAGCCACTTGAATTTATCCTATCAATAGGCTGCTGATTATCATCTGTCCAGGGTTCCATAACTCTGGGAGTAATGATGACGGACTCACCCTACTGCTGGGGTACCAGCAGAGGTAATAAGAAGTAAGCCACGTCAAGAATAGACATATATGTTCCTACCTTGCCAGTCTTGTTTGGAAAGGTTGAAAGATTCCCTCCATACACCTAAAAGAGGGACCTTGGGTAGGAGATTCTATCAGTGCAAGTATCAGTAAGGCCTGGTATTAGAGGCATACCTCAACATACTGGTGAATTTATGTTGGTTCTATTGCATGAAGTCAGAGACAGCCTATGCTGACCCCAAGACCCTGCCAGTCTCTGCCAGATTAGAAATCAGTGGGGGCCAGGCCTGGCAGGGCTTCATGGAGTCATATCATGCTTTTCTTGCCTTCAAAACAACAACAACAACAATGACCCCTTGATGACTTGGGAAGCCTGGCAGTGCTGAAGAGGACCTTTCCCTGGTCCTTGTTCCATCCATTGACTGGACATTAGGGAGATAGGGAAAAAAGACAATAGTTCCCAGTTTTCCTATATTTAGTTCTCATACAATTTCATTTTGGGGGAAGCAGTTCTTATGGGACCATTGTTTTCTTCCCAGACAATAGACTTACAAATACATCACCTTTAGAGGTCCCAGCATACACCCATGTCTACTACTGAGAAAAGTGACTTCAACATAGTCATGATATGGAAGCAACCTCTATGTACGGGAGGTTGGCATGCTCCCTGAAGTCTGGCCTCAGGTCCTGTGAAGGGAAGAACTTAAGAATTGGACTTTGCAATAGCCAGATCTCCCTACCCAGGGCAAAGGAGAGAGGAGAGTGGACTATCTTGCTTTTCCTGGAAGCCTTCTGAATTGAGGAACACAGCTGGAATGTTCTCCACAAGTGGCACTGAGGGGCTGAAGAAACACAGGGGTGGGCTGACTTGACGCTAGTCCCCTGTCCTTGACTTTCCTGGACTGGGATGGCTTCCCTTTCTCTTGTGCTAGATTCCGAGTATGGTGGCCTCCTAAGCTTCATTACCCTGACATCTGTGTTCTTCCTGACCACTGCAAACTGATGTGCTCAACAGAAAAAGGCACTCTCTTTGAGGAGTTCTGATTCTTTCTCTGAGGTCAAGAGAATCACACACCTTGTTTCTGAATGACTGAAATTCTGAAAGGCTCAGTGTCTAGATCCTGATTCCTCCCCTGGATGTCTTCTTGTTCCTTAGTGTCCTGGAGATTATTGTAGGTAGCTGCCTTTCACACTGCCTCCCACTCCAGGGACCCGCCAGCCACACTCAAAGCTTTAACCCTCTTCTGAGGCTTTTTAATATGGGGGGTCTCCATGCCTCAGGCCATCTAACTCACCCTTTCACCATAGCTAATGGACCAAGAGTGGGCCTTGGCTCCCAGAGTATCCAACTTCTATCCTGCCAGTGGCCCATATAGGGGTCAGGATTTTAAACCTTTCCAATGAGGCCCTGTGCAATGGCTGATGCCTTTAATCCTAGCACTCTAGGAAGCAAGGCAGGTTGATTACCTGAGCTCAGGAGTTCAAGACCAGCCTGAGCAAGAGCAAGAAAGACCCCATCTCTAAAAATAGCCAGGCTATTGTGGCAGGCACCTGTAGTCCCAGCTACTAGGGAGGCTGAGGCAAAAGGAATGCTTGTGCCCAGTAGTTTGAGGTTGCTGTGAGCTATGACTCCAGGGACTGAAGTTCATTAAACCTTTCCAATGGGCAGTGGACAGTCCCAGATGGTGACCAGCCAAATCAGAAGCATGAGTGTAAGGGACATAAAGAACCAGAAGGTGAGTTCATTGATGGTGTCAGACCAAGGAGCAACCATCAAGTTGCTCAGTCTCTGTAATGAAGGTCCCTAAGTTGGGAGCAATGCCTACTGGGGTGTGATCTGACTACCCTGTCACCAAAGCTGGGTTGGCTCCTGAGGACCTCCTAAGCCTATATTTTTGTAAGACTTCATTTCTGTGTTCTTGCAATAAGCTCAGTAACCTGACTATTTTTCTTTTTCTTGAGTCTAAAACCCACACAGCATAATTTAAAAACCCAGATTTTAAGGGTAGAACAAAACAATTGACCAGGGTTTCTTTTGGCCCCCACTGGTCTAATTCTTCTTCATGTCTTCTATGGCTCAATTTGAATTCTGTCTGAGCAACCCATCCAGGTCAGGCTGAGGGTCTCTGGCCCTGCTACCCAGTGCAGTGGTCTTGGGGGGGGGAGGTTGGAGAACTGTGCTGAAGAGGCTTTGCCTATGGTCTAGGAGAGCAGCTCAGGAAGAGGCCAGAAGAGGCTGGCACAGTGGGAAGGGCTTTGCCCTTCTCCAGACACTGACCAGAGGAAGAGGGGAGATGGGAGAGCAAAGTGAGGATGGGGTAGCTATGGTGGGGGCAGGGGGCAGGCATGGTCATAAGGGAATAGAGTCTCAGCCTCCCTACGTCTCCTGCTCTTGGCTCAAGCACTGTCAGACAGTGGGGAAGATGGATTGAGTGGATGCCTGATATCTGGGCTGTGCTCCTTGTCTTTAATTTTGGCTTCTAGTCTAATGTCTTTAGCTCACCTTCTCTGTAAGCGAAGCTGAGTCTCCCTACTCCCATGGTGGAAAATCTAGTTCTGTGTGCCTAGAAGCCCAGTGTGTAGGGTAAATGGAGAGCCAGATGGGCTTCAAAGCCCACCTCCTCTAAGAAGCTTTTTCTGCTTAAAAAACACATTCTTTATTCTAAATCATGCTACTGGGGAATGTGAGAGTTGGTCTGTCCAACCAGGAGAAGAGGTACCATATCAGACTCACTTATTGACACACCCTAAATGCTTAACACAATGCTTGGTCCAGAGAAGAGTCTAACTATTCATGGAATGAAAGAAGGAAAGGAAAGAGGGATGGAGAGTGGAGTGGGTAGGAGGAAGGGAGGAAGAATGAAAAGAGGAGGAGGAGGAAAGGGAGAAAGGGAGAAATAAACTCTGCTTCTTTTAATTGTTTTTTGAAGCTAAAGTGCCTTTATTTAGTATACAACTACTGGAATGTAATGGTAGATAGCCAGGAACCGCTATGGAGGGATGGGAGAGGGTGCAGAGCTCTACCTGCTGGCCTCCCCTTGTTCTGTGCAGTGGTTCTCTGCATCCTCAGAAATTCAGAGTGAAACTCACTGCATTTTCCCAAAGGAAAAGTGGCCTGTCTAAGCCAGAGCAGGTGTCCAGGCCATCCTGACCACCTGGGCTCCGTGGAGACTGTATTAATTCACACATTCTAGGTGCATAGAGGCACTAGATGAATGAAGAACCAGGAGGGAGGGAGGGAGAGAGGGAGGAAGGGAGGGAGGAAAGATGGGAGGCACTTGCTGGTTCCCAGGCTGCGTGAGCCTGGCAAGTCATGAACAGCACCCGGCACAAAGGATGCCGCACCAAAATAAAATGTATTGTATTTAAATATTCCCCGAGTCATTTTGTGTATTTAAGTCTTAATTCATCTCCTCTAAATCTCTCCCGCTACATTAATGTGACGACTTTGACAGAAAGATGAATAACATTATTAGAGAAGCTTGTGAGCAAATTTCACTCATAAAAATCTCTCATTCACTCACGTGCTCTGCCGCTCACTCCACGTTTGTTCCTGTTGACTTCCCAGCTTCCCACCCCTCTGGGCCTCTGGCTGCTGGGGGAGGGTGGTAGCAAAGTGGTTGAGAGGATGGAGGCGTGGAGGCATTTCAAGCTCACTCTTAAATCTCCCCCCTCCTTCCATTACAAAAATAAATAAGGCATTTGAACCAAACTCCTGGTGTGGCAAGACTCAGGATGGAGAGAAGGAGAAGGGGAAAGCAGGATGGGCCACACTGGAGAAAAGCCTTGGAGCAGGGGCACAGAATAGTTTGTCAAACAGCAAGTGATCGGGGAGGATGTCCTCTTAGGGATCCACACATCAGGAGAGGAGGGACCCTAATTACAAAACTGTTTTCTGGGGATTCTTCCAAATAGACAGTTTTCAAATGTTGGCTAGGGCCTCGCCAGAGGCAGCTCTGGAAGCTGCCATCACATCCCAGGCCTCCACCCTGGGCCCTGCCTGGCCTCTCCGGCTGGGGATTTATGCCCCTCTTTGCCAAGCGACCCTGATGAATCGCTTCCAGGATGGCAACAAAGTCAATGGTATTCATCTCACCGATGTCTCAACCTTCTCCTTTAAATCATTGCTCCTGTTGGCAGCCGTTTGTTCTCTCCTGACAGCCTAGCTTGGGCCTGGCTTCTCCCTTCCTGAGACTTCCAGCCAGAGAAGAGTCTGCAGCCCCTACCTTGGCAGGGCTAGAGGAGCCCCTGCAGCCCCCCTCCAATGCCATGCCTTCCTCACCTGGCCACACGGCTGTTAACATCATCCAAAGTCTGGGAAGCCCACTCTGAAACCCCAAAGGACCCCCTATTGGCATTACTCTCACCCAGCACGTACCATATTATTTAAAAATCCCCTCTTGACATCATTCCTAGCCACTTCTAGTCCACGGACGTATCTGCTTCCTCTCAGTATTCCCAACGTCAAGTGGAGACCCTGGCTCATAATAGGTGCTCAATGGCTGTCTGATGAAGGAAACTTTTAGATTGGAGAGTGGATACCATCTCTTTGGAAAGGCATTTGGCAGTTTCTACTAAAACTAACCGTACATATGCTCTGTGACTCACCTGAGGGTACATCCAACAGGAATGAGTGCTTGTGTCTCCCAAAAGACATGCACAGGACTGTTCATGGCAGCCTTATTCCTAAGAGGCCCAAACTAAAAACAGCCCAAATGGCTATCAATAGTAGAATCAGCAGTAGTGTGTTTATGGTGTTAATGCAGCAATGGAAAAGGACAGGGTGGATGAATCTCATAGGTCCAACGTCAAGCCAAAGAAGCTAGACACCAAAAAGATATATACTACATGGCTACACTTATGTGAAATTCCAAGACATGTGAAACTTACCTATGGTAATTAGAAGTCAGAATGATGGTTATCTCTGAGAGGTAGGTGGTGTAGGATATCCACCAGAAGAAAACACAGGGAAGACCTCTGGGGTATCAGAAAT
>NW_003852481.1:7573826-7586797 GCF_000181295.1 Otolemur garnettii | reverse complement strand
TAAGCCACATGGGCTCTGTGACTTCACATGTGCCTGGATATACCTGGGAGTTGGCAGTTTGAGCCACTGGAGTCAGTCTGGGGGAAGAAATGAGCTGAGTGTGGACAAAGATGACAAAGTGTGAAAGCCAGGTCCAAAGACAAGGGCTAGGCCTCAGGAATGAGAGGCGATTGAGCTGGGTGAATTACAAGTTTCCCAGTGCTTGCTACCAAGATCTGATGAAGATCCTTCCCTATGAAGAGGACCACTGGGGATATCTTGAACTACTTTATAGAAGCATCAGATCAGCTTTGGTTGAAAACAACAAAACATAAGTGGAACTAGCAACAGCTAAATGGTAATAAATTATAGGAAGAGGAATTCAGGGTCAAGGTTACAGCTGGATCCCAGGAACAACTGGAAGGAAGCAGGGTCTTGACGGTCTCAGACCTCTTTGTGTGGGTGTTCCTCATCTGTGAAATGGGAATAATGATAATCCCCACCTCCTGGGTCTAACGTGACGATGATGTGACATGGTACATGTGACGAACTTAGCACAGCACATCATATGATAAGCGCTTAGTAAGTGTGGCTAGAAATCTCAGATTTGCTGAAGGTTAAAGCAAATTAAGACCTCTTGGCCACAGAGCTTTGTTTTCAAGGAGTTTGTATTCTCACAGGGGAAACAAGACAGCCCACAGCAAAGCCAGGAAAATAGCGTTTGTTGGGCAAACGGATGTGCTCCTTGGGGCATAGAAATGCAGCTTGGAACAAGTACTGTTTCAGTCCAGCCTAGAGAAGCAAAAATGGGATGGCCGAAAGGGAACAAAGCCACCATGGGCTATAACCTGCCCACACCTTAGAGAAGACAAAGCCACTTAGCTGAAGGAAGGGGTCTAGTTCCTGGCCTAGTTCCTGGTCGTTAGTGACCTTGAGCAGATGAGTTACATTCTCTGATTTACAGCATGAGGATAGAGGAACACATACTTTGGGCTTTTTGGTCAAGAGAGTGGCACACAGCAGGCAAGCCAACCCTTCCCAGATGGTCACTGGAGACAAAAGTGATACTGTGGGAATTTGCGGGACACTACTTTCCCTAAGCCTCTAGGAAGGGTACTGTGCCTCTGCCCTGCCCCGTCTACCAGGAGGAACAACCCAGGGCCTGGATCTGAGACCGTAAGAGATTTCTTTTCTCCTCTACCCCAGAACCCAGTAGGATACATCAAATATAGCAGAAATTGCAACAAAAATCAGAGCCCAATTGAACTAGACTTTAGATAATTCACTCACTATCTCTGAGTCTGTTTCTTTGTCTGTAAACCCAGAAAGATAATATCTGAAAGGGTAGTTGTGAGAACTAAGTTAGGGGTCATTGGTGCAGACCGATGGCCAATGTGAGGGGCCTTTGCCATGAATCCGGAGGGGTGGGCTTTGTTTCTTTATCTCAAGCCCTCGTGCACCCCCCTGCCATTCTCTAAAAGGAAGCCTTCCTGCCTGGGTACAGCACATTCTTGTCCTACCCAGGAGGTACGCTCAGGCCTTGGCCCCTGCGTGCACACACACAGACATCCGCAGGTCATGCCAGCACACACACAAACACCCACACACATGCACACGCGGCTTGCTTTCTACCGTGTACAGAAAGAGCAGCCTGAGTAAATTCCCCCTTCCTCTCTCCCCATGTCGCTTTGTTCTGCCTGCACAGGCAACAAATTAAAACAAGAACCCCCCACCGCCCAGAGCTGCCTGGGCTCCTGCCACACGGGCTCTAATAATAGCCGAGCGGAAAGGCCCCCTGTCCGTCAGGCCCCGCAGCCAGGAGGCAGCGCTTTTCATTGGCAGCCAGAGCAGAGAGGCTGGGAGCTTTTGCTGTGTTTATTTGGTGTGACTTTGGGGCGATTATATATTGTTTCTTGTCCTCTGTCTAAGTGCTTCATCAGAGATGGGGGGAGGAGACGAGGGGTGAAGGGGCAGTCGCGGGGAGATAAGCAAAAAAGAAATTCAACTTCCTCAGGAAAACACAGGCGGCAGGCTCAGTCAATGCAGGCCCCGGCACACAGCAAAATTGAACTTTCCCTGCCTCACAGTGGTCTTTGAAAGCATTCAATTATCTGTCTGCACCTATAGAAAATGTTGGGGATTGCTTCCAGAAGCCTTTAAAAGGGTCTATACATGACAGAGGTGCATGCACACTCTCAGCGGCAGGCTGGAAAACAACAACAATCCATTCATTTACCTTTGAAAAAGCCAAAAAGGTATAAATTCCGCCCAGAAATCAATCTCCCACTCTCTTTCTTTCTTTGTCTTTTGCCACATCCCTTCCTCAACCTCTCACCCCATCTCGTGCTTATTTATTTATTTTTCAGCCAAGGCCACAGGAGGCGGCCAAGAAGGCAGCGTTAACGCAGAGGCAAGAAGCTGAGTGTATTTTGATGGAAATGCTGGCTCCACTCAGGCAAAGCGGGAGCGAGCGCCACAAACTGGCTCCCCACGGGTCTCCCATTCCAATTGAAGGCATTTTCACGGAGCGCCCACCATGGCCTAGCAGCCAAGCACATTAGCGGATGCCAGTTCTTTGGATTCTCCAAATACATCTTTGAAGTGGATGGTGTTTCTCCCACGTTGCAGGTCAGGAAAAGTGAGGCTCAAATGGTTACTGAGTAGCAGGACCAGGAAGCCCCTTCTCATCTTCTGCCTCTCCATCCAGACCCTTCCTAGCCGTGCCATTTCTGCTTCCTTCCTTCCTGGGCTACTATGCTCACAATTGCTAGAGGACACACCACCGTGGGCTCAACAGATCATGTCCAGATTTGCCAGCAGTGACAAGCGGAAGCTGGTTTAGCAGACGATATTCATAAAAGACTGAGGACTTTTATGATTGTGATGAAAATAAGGATGAAGAAGAAGATGATGATGAAGTGTAGGCAATGACTTGGAAGATGAGGGCTCCAAGTACTAATCTCAGCTTTACTACACAGAGCCGTGTACTCAGCCCAAAGCCACATCACCTCTCTGTGACTCCAAGACAATGGATTAGATCAATGGTTGTCCAATCAGGCTTAATGGAGTTGCCAGGTCTCTAAGAACCTATTCCTGTAGGGCCAGGAAGAAATGAGTCGAGCTCAGAGAAGACCCTACCTTGTTTTTTTTTTTTTAAAGACAGGGTCTCTATCACCCAGGCTGGAGTGCAGTAGTGTGATCATAGCTCACTGTAGCCTCAAACCTCTTGGCTCATATAATCCTCTTGTTTCAGCCTCCTTAGTAGCAAGGACTATAGGTGCATGCCACCACGCCTGCCTAAACATTTTTATTTTTTGGTAGAGACAGGGTCTTGCTATCATGCCCAGGCTGGTCTTGAACTCCCATGCTTAAGTGATCCTCCTGCTTTGGCCTCCCAAAGTGCTGGGATTACAGGCATGAGCCACCATCCCAAGTCTAGCCCCCATCTTTTAAAATACCTAGATTCTGTATTATAATTCTGCATCATAGTTCATTAGAAAAAAAGGATGGGATATCAAGACACTTCCAGCTAGAATATTCCACGATATGATGGTGTCATGACATTCAGAGTCCAAGGAGCTCACTTCTCTTCTCAGAGTCTTAACAGCACAGAAGTCAATGGTAGAAATGCCTTGTGCCTGAATAAACAGCTTTATGGTGAGCAAGGGGATTCCGTGACTCTGCTGTTACCAATGAAGGAAGCTGGGGAGACAGAGTTGGCAGGATGAATCTAAGAAAGATCTTGGGTGGCACCTGTGGCTCTAGGAGTAGGGCACCAGCCCCATATACTGGGGGTAGCAGGTTCAAACCTGGCCTGGCCAAAACTGCAAAAAAAAGAAAGATCTTGAAGGCGAACTGAGGGTGTGAGGGCGTGAGGGCGTGAGGGCAGACCATCAGGAAACCAAGGACAGGTCAGTGATGGGTGGCTAGAGTCACAGAAACTGGATGGGAGCTGGACAACAAGATCAAAGTGGGGGCTGGCTAGCAAGGAGCAAGGGAGGTGTGGGGCTGTCACCACACACCTGAGCATCTGCCTCATCTTTATAGGCTGACGTCATCCCTTGTGCCTGACTTAGGGACTCAGGGTCATGGTGGATAAAGGATTGGTTGTAAAAACTTGATAGTTCAGGCACTTTTCACCTGTGCCCCACTTTCTCCTGTGGACAGAAACCCCTGAAATGCACCATTCCCAAGTGTGTTTTGTGAGGTCTTTAAGGAGCTAGTCAGTTCTAAATCTCTTGGAGCAGATGTACTTCACTGTATCCATAAGATCACAGGTCTGATATTGTACCACAAAAGCACGGGTTCACAGCATTCCAGAAATCTTACAGGTCAGTCAACCCAACTCCACTACTACCCAAAATCAGGGCTAGATTTTGGGGTCAGCTTGCTTTTGGAACACACATCTCAGAGCAGATGGGGTGGGCAAGACAGACTGTTCCCTAATACGGAGCCAATGCCTGGGAACCACACTCAGAGCTCTGAGCTGGGTTTGGATTATTTTGACTCACACTAATTTTGGGAGGTCGCTGAGAGGCCTGATTATAACCCATTCTGTTCATACCTACACACATCTGAAGGACTTGATGAACATGGACTTTTGTTTTCTATAATTATGTTCAAGAGATAACATCACTTTTAAGTTTGCAAAGAGTTTTATGTCTGCTGCGTGTAATGTCCCAGAGATGTCAATCAGTAAGTATTCTTAGTCCCACTTTGTAGATGGGTAAACTGAGACCCAGAGCACTGAAAAGGGAATGATTCAAAATATCCACTCTATGCTCCCTGCAAATCAGAGTGCCTGTGACTTGCCCCTGCTGAGCTCCCCTCACACCAGCTCAATCCACTGTACCCCAGGGGTTGAGCACCCTATTCTGACTTCCTGAAATCTTCCAGCCCCTGGAGCCTAGCTTCAAGCATTGAGGAACTGAAGGTAAATGAGAGAGTGATTTTCCCAAGGCGTGTGACTTGTCGACCAATTTGAAGAGCATTTTCTTGGCCAGTGCTCTAATTCCAATGCTTGAGTAATGCCCTGAGACCACATCGATCGGGATCCGGGAAATTCCGACCTGACCGCAGCACATTGTAATGGCCTCTGCCCAGATGACCTTCTCCCTGTCGGAAAATACATCTTTTCTGCAAGTCCCTGGCCTGCAAACATCACCCTCAGCTGGCTTAGCCCAGACAAAGGGCTTTGAAGTGGTCCAGATAATGCATCGAGGGGAAAACTGTTTTCCAAGTGTGTAATTCGCCCACTATTAACCTGCAGCTGCAGGGATGGCCCTGCCTTTGATTCCTGTCTCCAGCCAGGGCCACTCCTGCCGTGTAGTGTGACGCGTGCTGCATGGCAGTAACAGGGAGCAGGGGCTTGTCATATTTCCTGAATGCTAATGACCCCCTGGCCGGCTGGCTGACACTCGGCTGGCTGCCTGTGTGCACCACGGGTCTGATCCACCCTGGAACCTGTCTGCTACCGAGTTCTACCATGGAAGTTGTTCTGGTATTTGGCCAAGTAGCATGAGAAGGGAGGTGGCAGCCATGGCCATCTGGAGGTGTTTAGGACGGGCCTTGACACAAATACGAGGTCTTCTCATTTTAACCTTAGGAAGAGAACTCAGATACTCTGGGTTCCAGTTCTAGTTAACGGAGCTGTGAGGCTGTGTGTCTTTGGGAAAAGCACTTTCCCTTTCTGGGTTTCACTTGTACTGTCTACAAAATATAAGTAATAGGAATGTGCTGTTGGACTTGTAATCCCCAGATTCCATTTTTCTTTTTTAAGGTGATTCTGTTTGGGGTTAAATGGTGGGTTGAATTTAAAAAGAAAAGAGAGGAGGAAGAGAAGGGGGAAACAGATACTGAAGGCCTGGGGTGAATTATGAGTCCCAAGCACCAAAATCTATGTATAAGAAGCAAAGAGAGAGAGAGAGGGACAGAGAGAGAGAGACAGAGAATATTTTCACGGCTATCCTTTTTTCTTTTCCTTTTCAAATTATTATTCTGATCTCAGAAAGAGAGCTGGGGGTTCCAGGAATCAGGACTGAGTAACGAGAGCTCAGGACAGGCCCAGGCTCGGCCAGGCCAGAGGAATGGTGACTGTCCACCAGGTGAGAGCAGGCCTGAGAGGTGGCCAGGGGACAGTGAACAGGTGCAGGGTTGAGGCAGAGGTTTGGCAGTGTTGAAGGGATGAGGGAGCATCAGTGACATTTCCAAAGCAGTGGAAGAGGGAGGATGAAGCTCTTTGCATGATACTCTTTGGATGGTCACAGGGCCTGGAAGGAGCTACGATGAATCCCCAACCAAGTCAATCACTGGCAAATATATAACATTGGCCAGCTGATGTCTCCTCTACGACTGAGGGTCTGTGTAATATAATAATCCAAGAAACCATAAAACATAGGGTGAAAGCCTCTTTATTATTTTTAAAACTCTAAATAAAAGATAAAAATTAGGAAAGCAAAATTAACTCGCATCTCCAAAAAAAAGTTGTCTCCTCTTAGCCTGGGTTTTCAGCTGGCCATGGGCTGATGCCCTCGTAGAGCTTCTAAAAAATACGATGTCCAGACCTAACGAATCAGAGATAAGGCCTTCCCCGGTGAACAGGGGATGCCACCTACTTCTAAAACAATAGCAAGGACAACTCTGGGATATTCTGAAAACAACTGCTTGAGAGCGGTGCTTAATCGGGGCAGCTGTTTGTTCTACTAAATGTTAAATATTTGTTGAATAAATATTTCAAGACTAGACTGTGAGTTCCACGAGAATTCTGCAATCTTTTAGTGCAGAGAACATGTCTAAGTCATCATCGTGTCCCTAGTGCCTGGCACATGGTAGATGCCTGGTGCCTGCTTGTTGAGTGTATAAATAAAGGAATGAATGAATTCATGAATGCTGGAGGAGAGCTCCTGTCAGAATAGAAAGAGGCCAAGTTCTGACACTGGAAACCTTCATTCAAATCCCGGTTGCCTGGCTTCTCAGTATAGGCTCCTTGGGCAAACTGCTTCACCCCTTTGAGCCTCAGTTTCCACATGGGAAAAAACGGAAGCCGATACAATGTGTTTCCCAAGGCTAAATGAGTTAATTTATATGAACGGGCATATGTAATCACTCAAAGCACTAGCTCCAATTAATGGGAATGGAACAAAGTTCCATCTGGGGCTCTGTTGCCAGACGTTGACTCTATTTCCCTGATGAACAGCAGCTTCTAGCAGACCCCCACGGCCCAGAGGAGAGGCAGGAGGGATCAGGAACAATGGCCATGAAAAATCTCCCACGAGTACATCTGAGTCCCTAAACAAGACCAGAACCCAATCTATGCTTCATTTTAAGTGACCTTGATAAAAATGGCTCGTTTGCCTTTAAATTCATCATCAGACAAAATTCCTTTCTCCCAGAAGCTGTGCACAAGTTTGGGTTGACATGACACATCAATGTTGCAAGACAACATAATTTAAAGGAGCCCCATGGCTTTTACATTTGAGGCCGACTGTTTCCCAGCGTTTGAGCCAATGCTCAGAGAACAGCTGGGAGATTAGGTACTAACGAAAAGGAAATGATTTGAAATATCCACACTATGCTCCCTGCAAATCAGAGTGCCTGCGACTTGGCAAACTTCCTCTTTTCTCCCCGTCCCTGCCACCCCCATTGAAATGTGTCTCCATCCGGGGCTGTCTGCAGAGCTTCTGCGAGATGTTTACAGCTCTCCCGCTCTTGGCTCCCTTGTACACTTGTGTGATAAAGGTTTGGCTTTGTTGTATCAAGTGGAATCACAGAGCTGGATGTTTCCCTTGTCTGTCTAAGAAATACTGCAAATATTATATTAGGTTGTGCCTCTGCGTCCCATCATTTATCTCACCTACAGTCATACCTTTTGGGGACTACAGTGTGGTAGTGGAGGGGAGGGAGGGGGAGGAGGCTGTGGCATCTCACCTAGTGCACCACCCGCCTCCGGGCAAAGAGATGCTTCTGAATTGCTCTAGAAAGAGTTGGCTGGGCTCTGGGGACTCCAACCAGTGACCAGCTAGTTCTACTTGCCAATCCAGATTGAATCCCTGGATCAGCCAAAAGGCCTCCTCTCGGCCAGATCAATCCTCCCCTATTTTTGTTTCCTATAATCTCCAGACTTCTCTTCTTTGGTCTAGTCAATCCCAACATCAGTTTCCTTCTTAACTGGCCTTCTCCCCGAGACAATGTAGCATTCAAAAAGCAGTGTTTGTTTCCTGCTGAACTTCTCAGGGTCCATCTGCTAAAACCAGCCTCATTTATTAAAGAAGCTTCGTTTCATTCTCCGAGGCTGCGGCAAATGATAAGTAGAAAAGATGCCTGTGCTATTGCCTAACCCACTGCAGTAAGGTTAGGAACGGAGGAAAAGGCTCTCTCTGTCTGATTAGGATGTGATTCTCCAGGATGAGGTTGCACTGAGGCACGGAGGAAAAATATTCATTCAACAAACATTTTGGAGGGTCCGGACACTGTGGGTCAGGATAGCCCCTCCAGCTCCCTTGGTTCTCCCCTCTCCCCATTATCCTAGTGGCCAGAAGACAGAAGAGCTAAGCAGACAGACGGAGGATCTTTTTCAGAAGGCTGCAGAGGGGAAGCTGTGAAGACTAACTCTTTTTTGTTGTTATTTTTATTGCATTGGCTTCTCTAACTAGAGTCCTTGTACCCCTGAGGGTATGCAGTGGCAAACTAGGCGGCATAAAGGCGGAGAAGAAACAAGTTGTATCTTCCTGGGGCATCAATTTTACTTGAAGATTTGCGGTTAAAACATTCTTACATTAAAACAAATAGCTATATATTATGGGATGGAAGGCAACATTTACATAAATTCCTCCTCTCATAAAATATGAGATTTCAAAGAAATGTTGGGCTGTGGTCAGGCTGCTTTGGGCAGTGCCCCCAGGCCCCCCACAAGGGGACACATTCAGGATCCGCTGCCCAGAGGGCATTTTGTTAGGTGGAGAGATTTGAAAGGCTCTGGCATATCCTACCTCCAAAAGAGGGCCAGCTTCCTGGCAGATCAGGGCAAGGCGTCTCCTGGGCTCTGAAACCCACATAGATCATTGTGGGGAGCCCCAGAAACCAGGGAACAAACCCAGGAGAGGGGGCTCCTAATAGCAGAGGGGCCTGGCAGGCAACTGCAGGATAGCTCACAGTGTTATAGAAGGAATAAAATAGCCGAGTTTTCCCAGTCATGGAGATGCATCACTAGGGGGGGCCTGTCATTTCCCTGGAAGAAGTGGGATGGATTATGGTTATCAGGAAAGAAGCAACTAACTCACTTTTATTGCAGGAGAACTTAGTCCCCAGCTGCTCCCAGGGGACAGATGAACTCACACACACACCTACGCGCACAGAGGCTCCACGCACCTAGCTGCTGTCCTCAGAGTCGGCCAGCGAGAGGAGAGAGAGCAAATGTGATTAATGGGGCCACCTCAGGGGATTTGCAGGATGGCAGGCAAACCTACAGGTACCATGGAGCCAATTTCAGTAACAGGTTTAAGGGAGCCCTGAGACGGAAGGAAATGCAGCTGACTCAGCCATTCCAGCCTCCTCTAAGTCCAGAGGGAGCCTCGGGAGGCAAGGGGCTGGAGATTGCTGCCTAGGCCAGTGCCAGGGGAGGCCTCACGCTCACACATGGCAGCAGCAGGGATGACCAGGGAGAGATGCAGGCATTGTTATGGGATGGAGGACCTTTTCCATGCACAGAGGGAACTGCTCTCTGTCCTGGCCAATGTCAAAATAAAACTCGATACTAAATATTCCTAGAGGTGTTATAGTTTCAAAGTATTTTCACGAACATATCTTATTTAATCTTCATGGTAATTTTGCAAAGTGGGGTCAAATAAGCTTGGAAAATTTATTGATTCCCCCAACCCCCCAGGAGACCATGGAGTCAGGGCTGGAAATTTAGGCTTGGCTCTGAGGCAGGGTTGCTGAATATTGCAATAGGGGACCCCAGAGAAAGTCTAAAAGAGAAGGGACTTTGAGGCCAGAAAGGTCAGTGCCTGAGTCTAGGGGTTCCCCACTTGCTACCTATGTATCTGTGTGTTTTTGGACAAGTTCCTTAACCTCTCTGACCTTTTATAAAATGAAGATAACACACATGCATCACAAGGCTTAATAAAACAGCCTACATTACATGCTTGGCACACTCTCTAGCACATCATAAATTCTCAGTAAAAATGAGATATTATTACAACCGCTTTTTGAGAATAGAAAAAAAAAAAAAAACAAATTCATGAACTTGGGGAGGAACCAGACACTCTCTCTAGAGCCTGGTCTGTCAGGGATTTTCACAAGACACTATTAGTCAGAAGAAGGCATTAGGAAAAAGCTAAATGCCAGTATGAGTCATAAAAAAGTCATACTGGAACTAGCATCTGTTTATTTTTTTAAAAACACACATATGTATAGATATATATAGCTAACCCTTGAACGGCAGATGCACTGTTCACAGATCCACTTATGCATGGATTTTATCCTGCCTCTGCCACCTGAGAGACCAAGACCCATCCTTCCCCCTCCTCCTCCTCCTCAATGTGACAATTACAAGGATAAAGACTTTTATGACAATCCATTTCCACTTAACGAATATATTTTCTCTTCCATATGATTCTTAATAGCTTTCTTTTCTCTAACTAACTTTAAGACTACAGAATGTAATACAAATAACATACAAAACGTGTGTCAATCAACTGTGTGTATTATTGGTAAGGCTTCCAGTCGACAGTAGGCTATTTTCTTAGGAGTTAACATTTTTAGGGAGTTAGTTCTGGGTGAATTTTCAACTGCAAGGAGGGAAGGGTTGCACCCCTAACCTCTGAGTTGTTCAAGGGTCAATTGTATATATATATATACACACACATACTGAGGGTGCCAAAAAATAGATACACATTTTAAGAAAGGAAACAACTGTATTAAAATTGTAATCCTCACTGTACATTGATAATGTTCCTTATCTTGTATACTGTATCTTCTATCTCTCCTAATCGCAGAAGTCAAACGTGACTTGAATATGAAAATTTTGATACAAGTTTTTTTCCTTTCTTAAAATGTGCATATAGTGGGTGGCGCCTGTGGCTCAGAGGAGTAGGGCGCCGGACCCACATACTGGAGGTGGTTGGTTCAAACTCGGCCCAGGCCAGAAACTGCAAAAAAAACTCCCAACAAACAAAAAACGTGCCTATATTTTTTGGCACCCTCTGTATATAGATGCACGCAGATGAGAACCATGTTGAGTACATTTTTTTTTGCAGTTTGCACCTGAGCTCCCAGTTGCTAGAGCTGGGTAGCCGTGAGAGAAGGGAGCACAGCAGAAGCTTCTTTTAATACAAAAGAAGCAGACAGACCCCAGTGGACTGTGAGAAGGGGCAGGGCCTTCAGCCTGTCTGGCTGTGGCCTCTCTGGGAGCCCACCTAGCGCAGGCCCGCATTGCCCATCTCCAGGACCCAGGCACTTGTGGAAGTGTCTCCTGCGTCCCTCACACTAGAAGGGCTGCACTCTCAGGATGCCCCATGGAGACCTTCCAGAATCACAGGACGAGGGCACTCACACCAGGATTGGGAGCTGACCCCTTCTCCTTTACAAAGATGGAAGCAGAGAGAGGAGGGGCGCTGCCTTGGAGTCTCCCAGCTGCCTGATGTCCAGCTGGGCTTTCCCGGAGGGCGCTGCTGGCATCGAGGAAAAGTCGCTGAACTGGAGCTGCAGGCGCAGAGCAAGGAGGTTGAGCCTTGCCTGCTGGGGGTCCCTCTTCACCCCCGGCTGAGTGCCAGCCTGCAGGAAAGCCTGTCTTCCCCAGGCTCCCTGAGTCCTTGACCAGGACTCGGGCACAATGCAAACAGGAGAACAATAGGGAGTGTGTGAGGGAGCCCAGCCGGAGAGGGTATTGATCATGTTTTAAAAAAGCAACACACACAGAGGAGCACAGAAAAACCTCACCGACGCACCAGCTGGCCTGGCTAATTAGTGCGGGTGAGCGTGTCAGCCGCCAGCCCTGAGCTAAGCGGGAGGAAAACAATTCACCCAAGGAGCAGAACATCCGAGAGAACGAAAGGAAACAGCCACCGTCCCCTCACCTCTGGAGGATCCGTGTAGTCCAGGGATGGGAGTGCAAAGGGTTGCCAGGATTGAAGAGGGGCTGTAGGACAGCGTGGCAATGTCTAACTCACTGCAGGGTGAAGGGTCCAGGCGGCCTCTGGCCCTGAGAGGGGGGCCACCCCTTCCCCTCCATGGAAGGAGGGGGAACCCTGGAAGCAGTGGTGCTGAGCCTGCCTCTGTCTAGGGGAGTCTTTATTGCCAGGCAGTAAGATTTGGCTCTGGGTAGGGGTGGAAAGGCAACCTCTGGAAAGAGCCCAGAGCCCTGAGGCTGGGAAGGTGGCTCCCTCCCCCACAGCAGGCCAGGTGCACCAGGGGACCGTCCCAGTGGTCATAGATGGGAGGATGTCCAGGGTGCCACTCAGTTTGCAGGCGTGTGGCCGGGGCTGAATGCCTACACAGGGGCCTGGCCCGCAGACCTCTGCTTGTGAGAGGCTGTGACCCTACGGGCTCCATGGCGGGAGACCAGAGTGCTGTGTCCCACAGCTCAGGCTCCCCAGATGAGGAGGTGTAGATTATTTGTGTCCAAAGCTAATGACTAAGCAAGGAGAAGAAAGAGAAGCTAGGGGAGAAGAGGAAGGAAAAAAGGAAGGAAGGAAGGAAGGAAAGGAGGGAGGGAGAAAGAGTAAAAGACAGCAGGGAGAAGGGAAGGAAGGTGAGAAGGAGAACAGAAGGGAGGGAAAGAGGAAAGAAAGGAGGGAGGAAAGGGGGGAGGGAAGGAAAGGAAAAAGGGGGGAGGGAAGGAGGGAAGGGAGGGAAAGGAAAGAAAGAAAAGAGAAGGAAAGAGGGGAGAAGAAACGCCGTCTCGGCATCATATACCTCAGCAATCCTCTGTGAGATCCAAATTATCACCCATCTGTAAAGACAAGGAAATGGGGCCCAAGTAGGTTGCACGAGGA
>NW_003852481.1:7573211-7573521 GCF_000181295.1 Otolemur garnettii | reverse complement strand
TTTCAGAACACTCCCTGGAAACAATGTATTGAGTGGAGAAAACTCTATGACTGAGTTCAAGAGACTGCGCTTGCATCCCAGCTGCCCTCCTTCCTAACCATGAAGCAATAAGTCCTCTCAACCCCATGCACCTCAGTTTCTTCATCTGTAAAATGGGAGTAGTAACAGGTGCCTCACAAATTTGTGGTGAAGAGTATACATACCATTGTATGTACCCACAAAAATTCTTTTCCAAACCACAGAGTGCAAACATTATTAGGAAATATATTATTATAAGAAAATTCCACAGGGTGGAGCATTTTTTTTTTTT
>NW_003852481.1:7564847-7573085 GCF_000181295.1 Otolemur garnettii | reverse complement strand
CCCAGCTATTTTTTGGTTGCAGCCATCATTGTTGTTTGGCAGACCTGGGCTGGATTCGAACCCGCCACCTCAGGTGTATGTGACTGGTGCCTCAGCTACTTGAGCCACAGGCACTGAGCCAGCATTTTTCTTTTCTTTTCTTTTTTTTAAATTAAACAACAAATAGATCTTCAGTGGTGCTGTTCCTAGCCTTGGGCCACAAGGATCAGAATACTAAAGATCCAGGGCCTTCCCTGGTCCCTCAAATCCCATTGCCTGGTTATACCTCCCTTTCCCTTCTCCAGTGCGTGAGGGATGCTGGGCAGGGGCTATGAATTAAGAGGTCACTTTGAGGAACCCCTTCCTTTAAGTCTGGGTTTGATCATGTTTGTAAATGTACACATGAACGTGCCCACATTCATTTCCACCCATTTTTTGCTTTTATGTCTCAGTCAATAGTTTTTGGCAATGGCTTTGTAACACCCTGAACTGCAGACAGGAAATAAGACCCATCCATTTGTACTGGTACAAGCTAAAGATTTTCTATAAAGTGCCCACATTTCCAGGCTGGGGGAATGGATTTCACTGCAGGAAAAAAAAAATATTGTGAGGTGAGAGAAGTGCAGCAAAGGAAAATATTGGCCACTTTAATGATTTACAGAAGCATAAAAAACCTTCCTTGCCCACTGAGATTTCATATTTTCCCTCCTGCCAGTAAGGGGGCTGAGGGTAGGGGGTCTGATTTGTGCTGTGATGTGAGGAAGCAGGAGAAAGCCCAGCCTGTTCCTTCCCTGAAGTTTCTGTAAGCTCCAGTTGAGGCACTGTCTGGCCCCAGGAGTGAGGGCTGCTGATGGGCATGGGGGGGGGGGTAGAAGCGTGGTCTATGCTGCCGTCCTGGAAGACAAACTGGAGAAAAGAGGTTTCCTCATTGTGCAGATGGCACAACTGAGACAGGGCCAGAGATAAGAAGCTACTTCCCCAAGATCATCTGTCTAGTTTGTAGACAAACTGGAAAGAGAACCAGACCTTCCAGCTGCCAGCTCAAAATTCTTTCTGCCATAGCCCCTATTAATATTGTTACCACTATTGGTAGTATAATTACCATAACAGAAAGACCACTGAGGGTTTTCGTGTGCCAGGAACTAGGCTAACAACGTGATATACATCATCGCATTTAATTTTCATAACCACTCTAGAAGATATATGTTACGATTCCCACTGTAGATGAGGAAACTGGGACTCAGAGAGATTAAATCATTTACTAAGATCATGGGTTTGAACCCAAATCGGTCTGACTCCGGAAACCATGCCAAAATCACTTTCCAGCTGTATTTCTAGAAAGCAGGAAATATGGGAACACAGAGTCATAAATGCTCGTCCTCAGAGAAGCTGCCCGAACTCACCAACCAAGAAACGCAGGCAAAAATAACTGGCTTGAGCAGTTCAGAGGATGGTGCTTTAGAGCAAAGCCCAAGATGGTTAAATGTAGACGGTAAACAAATGGGAAGCGGCCCCTTTCCTGTACAGTCGCAGTAATTTGAATGGCTTGCAGCAGTGAGTGGTGGGAATTGAGCTATTAATAAAGGGAGCCGGCAGAATGATTTACAATCAGACATTAATATGGAGATTTTCATAAACACAATAATTCACACCCAAGCAGAGTCATAAATGTGAAGTTGCATTAACTATTCTAGTTGGCATGGAATGTCACACACAGTGTGAAATTGAACATTCCATTGTACCGTAATAATGGACTAATGGAAAAACTTTTCTTCGGGGAAGGGAGGAGGGGAAGCGTGGGGAAGTGGGAGACCAAATGGAGTACTTCGTATTTCGACTCTGCTTATTCCTTGTAGTCAACATCCCAAAGCTTTGCCCTTGCCATATACTTGTTTTAAAATAAGCTTTTTATATTGGAGTAAATTTAGATGCACAGAAAAGTTACAAAGATAGTCAGTATGGTCTATCCTTCCCCTGCTTTGTCCTATTTGAACATTGTATATATCCATGATATAGTGTCAAAAATTAACATGGGTACAACCCTGTTAACCCAACTCCAGATTTTATTCTGATCTCACCAGTTTTTCCATCATTGTCCTTTTTCTTCTGTTTCAGATCCCATCTAGGATGCCCCATGACATCTAGTCATCATGTCTCCATGGTCACTAGTCTGGGATAGTCGTTGCTTAGTTTTCAGGACCTTGACAGTTTTGAAGGGTACTGATCAGATATTTGGTAGGCTGCCTTTCAATTTGAGTTTGTCTGATGTTTTCCTCCTATTTAAACCGGGCTTATGTGTTTTAGGGAAAGACCATCACAGAGCTGAATTGCCCATTTTATCACATGATACCAGTGGTACATTATGTCCATGGGACTTCTCAATGGTGATGTTGACCTTCAGCCCTTGGCTAAGGTAGGTAATGTTGGTCAAGTTTCTTCGCTGGAAAGTCACGACCTTTTCCCTTTCTGTATTCTATTCCTTAGAAGCCAGTCACTAACTCCAGACCACAGTCCGGAGTTAGAATGGAGGGAGAGTATTAACCTCCATCTCCATGAAAGGGAAATATCTATATATACTATTACATATTTTGTCTTATATTTTATAAAAATTTAGTTTACATTGAAATTTAAATCTTATCATGAAATGTCCTGCCTTTTAAAACAGATTATTTTGAACATAATTAGACTTTTTTTCTTTGGCCAGGGCTGGGTTTGAACCCACCACCTCCGGTATAAGGAGCCAGTGCCCTACTCCTTGAGCCACTGGAGCCACCCTGGACTTTTTCTTGATTACTGCCTGCCATAAGTCAGCCACCCAGTTGTGTGACCTCATCTCAGTCCTTACCCTCTGTGCTCTCTCTGCAGAATTTGGCATTGTTGGGGACTCTGTCTTATGGAAGGCAATTTCCCCCTGATTTCCTGACCACTTGCTACTGTCTTCGGCTCCCTCTTCTTCCTTCTGAACTCACTGCCATTCCATATCTATCTCCATGTCAGTCTCAATCTCTGTTCTTTCCTTCTTCCCTCCACCCTACCTTATGTATTGTCAAGGCCGTCTGTGGTCCTCCTCTCCCCCTCTTGCTGGCGTTTCTCTTACCAGTCTCACTCACTAGATTGTTTCAGTCATCATCATTATTTAGATGACTTTTAAATCGATGTCTCCACCTCGACCATCTCTATGGCTACAGGGCTCCTGTCTAAACTCTCTCCTGGCCCCCTGCACCTTCTGTTATATCTCAAGTTCATCATCTCTCTATCAGCAAATGGTTTCAGCTGCTTTATTGTAAGCCAAGATTATAGTGGCCTAAATTACATAGAAGGTCTACTTCGCTTATATGTGGAAATCTGAGCTGGTACAGGTCTGAGGGAGTGGTGGGGTAGGGCCAGCTCTGCTAGGACCACATGTGGTTTGGACGCTGCTGAATACCACTGCCTTGGATGCTGCCCTTGCTGGAGTGGTGGAAGCTGGCTTCTCACACTATGTTTCTGTACAGACCTCCAGGAACTGGGAAGAAGTACAGAAGAATGGAAAACAAGTAGCTTATTTGCTTTTTTTTTTTTTTTTTAAATGACCTGGAAGTGGAACATATCACTCTGCTCACATCCCATTGGTCAGAACTTAATCACCTGGCAACACGCAGTCACAAGGGTGCCTGGGAAATGACGTCTCTAGCTGGGAGACCAGCTGTATAACACACAGAAGAATGAATATTGGGATAACTGACAATCTCTAAAACTGAAACCACATTGTGCTCTATTTCCCAACTCCTACAACTCCTACCCTGACCTATTTCTCCTTTTGTCTTCTTAATGTATTCTATTATGTTGTTAATAATTTGTAAATGCTCATTCCAGTAACTAGGATTAGAAACTTGGATATGTTTGATATTCCCGCCCCCCCCTTTTTTTTTTACCTTTACTTCTCTCATGTTTAAAATTTTTTCTCCCTTGTTACTAACACTACACACATTCAGACCTTTATTACCTCTCATCTGAAGTCATATAATGGCTCCATAAATAGTCTTCATGCTTCCAATCTCTCATTCCTCTAAACCATCTTTTGCATGGCTGCTGATTAATCTTAGTCAACACAGCTCAAATCCTCAGCCTTATTCATAAATTCTCAGTGGCTCCCTATTGCCAACTCAATAAAATATAAATGTTTTACTCTAGACCCTTTCACAATCAGTCCCAGACTCTCCAACCCACCTTCACTCTCTCCATTTTGTCCTGCACCAGACGCACTCCAGGACAGCTCCTGCCCTGACCCCCACTCTCTGTTACCTCATCACTAGCACAAACAAGAGCTGACACACATAGATCACTTACTCTGAGCCAGACACAGTTATGCACATTACCTCAGTAAATCCTCACAACAAGAGTGACGTCAACAAGACGGCAGAATAGGAAAGTGCTGGTCCCCTCATAGAAATATCAATTTGGACAATAACACAAACATGAAAATACCTTCCTAGAGTTTAAGGAGACCAAGGGAGGAGTGTAGCACCTGGGTATTGCACAGAAACAAGAAAAAACATGTTGGAGTGCGTAAGATAGATAGTTTATGTTACTGGCATCACCTCTCCACTCTCAAGGGAAGGAAAATGAAGCAAGTACTGGACTTGGCCTCAAACCCCAACACTGGGCCCAACCCAGTAAAACCAAGTGCCAGACTGGCCACTGTGACCTTAAACTCCAGTCCTGCCTCTATGCCAGGACAGCTATATCAACCCTAGGCTGGCCCACCAATAGACTCAGCCTCAGGCCCACCCCAGAACTAGTTTAAGCTCCAAAGTCTCAGGCTTCAGACCTGCCTCAAGGTCTAGGCCTGGCCCATGGTCAGACTGACATCAGTGGCCCCAGGCCCATACTACCCCTAGTACTGGACCCACAGCCTGATTCCAGACACTCCCCAACACCAGGATAGTCCCTACTGATCCAGGACTCAGGCTTCCCCAAGACCAGACCAGCCTCTGTAGTCCCAGATCTTAGACCAGGATCCACAGACTCAGCCTATAGACCCGTCCTAGTGTCAACTTGGCATCTATGGACCTCATATTTAGGCTAGCCTCATAGCCTGAGGAACTAGAAGACCCAGCCTCCAGACTGGTTCCTGTGTTTATAGTTTCCAGGCCTTCCCAGTGCCAGGCCAGCTCTTAACTAGCACCTATATTCCTAGACTCCAGGTCAATAGCCACAGACTCAGCTTCCAGCTCCACCCTAGTGCCAGTTCAGCACCTACAAATTCCAGCTCTACATTGGCCCAAATGGCCTCAGGCACTGGGCCAGCATCTGCAGATCCAGCCTCCAGGATCGCACCTGCCACCCCACACTCTAGCAGATTCAGGGCTCAGGCCTTCTGTAGCAGACCCAGGTTTTAGATCTGTCCCAGTAGACCCCAGGACTGGATCAGCACCCACAAACCAGGCTCCAAATTGACCCCTGTGGACCCAGGACACAATTCTGTCCCTATGGCTCCAAGTTTGCCCTAGTACCAGGCCAATACCAACAGACTCAAGTTCTAGGCCTATCCCAGGGCATCTGGCCAGCTCCAATAGATTCAGATTCAAGGACTTCGCTAGCACAAGGTCAGGCCCTAAGGATTTGGCTGTAAGTCAGCTCCTGTGAGTACAGATTTCAGGCCTGCCATCATGGACCTTAGCTCTAGGCCCATCTCAGCATGCCTATGTTCCAGGCCTGTTCTAGTAAGTAGATTTAGGATCTAGGCCAATCCCATGAAGTCAGGCATTAGACCTACCCATTTGCTTACCTGGGCATCAGGCGAGCCTGCCTGAGGACTCCAACAGTAAGCACACCTGAAAATCATGTCAGATGGCCTGCCTAGAATCCCTGGACAGGCTGACTGGTGAAGGTATTTCCCTGCTAAAACCAGTTTGTAAAGACTGGACTAGGGGTCTACGTCTTCAAATTGGCAGTTTCATGTGCAAAGCCACAAAGATCAAGAATAATCAAGGAAACATTATGCTACCACAAGACTAAAATAAAGCATCAAGAAATTTCCCTATAGAAGGATGAGTTATGGACTACTTGACAAAGAATTCAAAATAACCATCTTGAAGCTGAGCGAGCTGCAAGACAATATAGATAGATGACTTAAAAGAAAGTCAGGAAAACAATACATGAGCAAAATGAAAAGTTCAACAAAAATATAGACCCTGTAAAAAAGAACCCAACATAAACTTTGGAGCTAAAGGATCCAATGATTGACCAGAAAAATTCCATAAAAAGCTTTAAAGAAGACCTAATCAGGCAAAAGAAAGACTCTGTGAGGTCAAAGACAAGTAATTTGAAATTACGCAATCAGAGGAACAAAGAAAAAAAAGAAATGAAAACAGTAGAGAAAGCCTATGGGAATTTTGAGATCCCCATCTAGTGAGCCATCATGGGCATTCCAAAAGGAGCAAAGAACAGGTATTTCAATAGGATCAGCAAAAAAGATGAGACCAAAAGTTTACCTAAAGAAATAATGACAGAAAACTTCTGTTTAGAATTCAGATAGTGAAATGAACATCCATATCCATTAATCCTAATAAACCTGAAATAGATCAAATATAAAGAGATTTTCATCAAATCACACTATAATCAAATACTCAAAAGATCAAGACAAAGAGAATTTTGAACATAGCAAGAAAAAAGCAACTCTTCACATACAAGGGAAACGTCATAAGACTGTCCAGTGGGGTTTCTCCGCAGAAAATATTGCAGGCAAGGAGAGAGCAGGATGATCTATTCAAAGTACTAAAATTAAAAAACTATCAACTAAGAATACTATACAAAAGTGTCACGGAGAAGTGAAGGAGAGGTAAGGACTTTCCCAGACAAACAAAAGCTATGGGTGTTCATCATCATTAGATCTGCCTTACAAGAAATATTAAAGATAATTCTTCAAGCCAAAAGAAAAGGATACTAATTAGTAAAACATATGAAAGTATAAAATTGACTGACAGAAGTCAATTTCATTGTAATCAATAAATCAGTTTTAATAACAAAAAGTCCTCATACCAATTCCATAAGATAAATGGTAATTATAACTCTTATACTAATGAGTAACAGAAGTTCTGAGGAGTAAATTTCCTCTAAGTCTACAATTAGAATTTGGAAAGGGTAAGAGTTTGGTCTCAGCCTTATGTGACTCCAGAGCCTGTGATGTTGTCTCTAAGTTATATCACCTTATATCCTGTGTCTCTGCTCGAGATGCTCTTCGTAGAAATGCCCTTTCCTCTTATCAACTCATAGTAAAATCTTATTTTATTTTTTGAGACAGAGCCTTAGGCTGTTGCCCTGGGTAGACTGCTGTGGAGTCACAGCTCATAGAAACCGCCAACTCCTGGGTTTAAGCAATTCTCTTGCCTCAGCCTCCCAAGTAGCTGGGACTACAGGTGCCCATCACAATGCCCAGCTATTTCTTTTCTTTCTTTTTTTTTTGGTTGTAGTTGTCATTGTTGTTTGGCAGGCCCAGGCTGGATTCAAACCCACCAGCTCTGGTGTATGTGGCTGGCACCTTAGCCGCTTGAGCTACAGGCGCCTAGCCAGTAAAATCTTAACTATCTTTCAAGATCTGTCTTGAATGCCGTATCTTTCATGAAGACTTTCCTGAAATACCAACTTGGAATGTATACCTTTGCCTTAATTATCAAAGCCACACGTCTTTGTATTTCTTTCAATACTTAGCGTCTCCTATCTCATATTATAGTGCCTTGTCCTAATTTCTCTAGACTGGATTCTGAACTCAAGGAGGCTGATGTTTATTGTGCAGTTTGGGGCAGTGTTATTCACTTTTTGTCCCTGAAGTAGAGCATTTTATCACCTGGCCTCAGTTCCCATATTTAAATACAGCATCAAAGTATATTTCAAATCTACCTTTTCTTCTTCAACCCTATTGCTGCTTCTCTCATTCAGGTCTTCACCACTGCAATTGTTTCCTAACTTATTCCCTCTCTCTACTCTTAATTTCCTCTTCCATATGGTTGCCAGAGCAACCAGTCTCCATCAGTGGCTTCCATTGGCCAATCTACAGTACTCTAAACCCCTTAATCTGGTATAGAAGTCTCTAAGTGATAGGGACCGTACCTACCTCTTATGTCCAGCCTGGACTTACCTTTTTAATGTTCTATAAATATTGTATACACTATGCAAGTTTTCACACCCCCATGCCTTTGTCAGGCTATTTTGTCTTTCTAAAATTTCTTTCCCACTTTTCTTTCTTAACTCTTACATCAAGACTCATCTTAGATAAGA
>NW_003852481.1:7542331-7564408 GCF_000181295.1 Otolemur garnettii | reverse complement strand
TTTTAACATCTCCTAGATGTCCACAGGCCTCTCAGAATCAACGACCCCAGATGAATTCATTGCTGTCCCTTCAAACCCCCTCCCCTGCTGTGTCAGCGAGGGGCACCCCCGTTCACAGTGCCATCCAAGCTCACACTCTGGGAGTCCTTCTAGTCTCCTCTCTGTCTCACGTGCCTCGACAGCTAATCAATTGGCACATCCTGTCAATTCCGCCTCCGCTACACCCCTTGATATTGTCTGCTCTGCCACTTTCTTAGTTCACAGCCTCATTATCTCTCATTGAACTACTTCCTCCATTATCTCCCTCCTCCAGTCAATCTTTCACGTTGCTGCCACAGTTTCAAAAATGCAAAATCTGACCAGCTTGGTCCTCTGTGTAAATCGTGACAGAGTTTGCTCAGGTGTACCTGCAAGCCTCTCCAGTCTTCTCACTCCTGCCTCCTTCCCCCCTCCCTTCTCCCCCTCCCAGTCTGCTCGGGTTTCCCTCCGTGGCAGGGGTGGACTCACCAAGCTCCAGTGCCCCTCCCAGGGACTGCACACACGGTCTCCTTAACCTGGAATGCCCCCTTCTTGCTTACCCTCAGCCACTTGCCAAAATTCTAATTCAGGTGTAACTCTCTCCTGCTGCCTCCTTGGAAGGTTTTCCTTCCTCAGATTCAGCTTCTGTGTAGATATTCCTGGGTGCACCCATAGCTTTAGGACATTCCCTAAATACTTTATGCCTCTCAGATCACACTAGATTATAATTGATTATTTGCATTTCAGATTCCGGCACTCAACTGCGAACATCTCAAGAGTTAGAATTACGTCTGATCCACTTTCCCGTGCCTAAGGCACTGGCATATAGTAGGTGTTCAATAATGTTTGTAAAATAAATGAAGTCTCAGTTCTGCCATTTACTGGCTGTTACTTTGAGCAACTCCCGTAACCTCTCAAGCTTCATTTTCTTCCTCTGTAAGTGGATAGAAGCTAAAGGTTATTGAGTGCTTTTGTGCATATGTCTGTATGTATGTTATTTAATTTTCACCACAAACCTCAGAAATAGAGATAATTCCCCATCTCATAGGTAAGGAAAAGGAGAGTGGAAGAAATGAAACAGCCAGTCGGTGGGTGGACAGCCAGTGGGGGTCAGAGCTAGGATTTGAACTTAATTTTGTCTGATTCCAGACCTCTTGTCATGACATCAAACTGCCAAGAAAATGAAGAGACCATCAACCTCACAGGGATTCAATGTGATAACGTCTGTGAAAGTTCTTGGTAAACTGTTAAAAGCCATCAAAATGTGCGGGGATGTTATTATCATTAAGATCTGCCATGGTTTACAAATCATGGCCAGAATGTTCAGGAACTGATATTGGAAATCACTCAGTTGTGACTAGCTGCAAAGGACCAGGAAATAAGACCCCTCTTTGGGGGCTATTTCCACAAAATATTTGCCCCCCTACTTGGGGGTGCAAATAAATGGCAATGATGCAACAGGAGGCCCAGTGGAGCACTAGGTATTGTGCTCCAGTGGAGAGATGATGGTGGGTGTGCTTGTCAGTTACAGGTTACAGCACCCTATGAGTCTCCCGGTGACACTATTATGTTTTAGAATCTTCAGGTGGCTTTGTTGTTGCAATATGCCATTGAGAATCTTGGCATCACACTTAGGGTCGCGAACTGCACTGCTTTTAGCTGCTGCCACCAGTTTGTGAATCATCCTGTTTACAATCTTTCGGATGCTATCTGGGTGGCGTGCTTGCAGAATGGCAGTGATATATGGCGTTGCCTGCATCAGGGCGGCAACAGGGAACTGCTACAGGAGGCAGGATTCACAAAGTATATTGCACGGTAGCTGTTTAGTCACCCAGAGCCATCACGTAGGTCCTGAAAGGATAACTGGCCAATGGCATGTGGCAGCCACTGGCTTCTGGCCCAACAGAGTTACTTTCTCCCACGATGGCAGGATGGTGGAAATGCAGCCTTGTGTTTTTACTGACTGGGTAAACTGCCTGGGGAGTGGAAGTTTAGCTTGCTAATTTCCCCTTTCATCATTTGAATGCTACTTAATTCTCTTTAACATCATTGCCTGTTAATGTCTCTTGTTTTTTACGGCTACAAAGAAGCATGCTCTGATCAATCCGGACAAACCCATGGCCATATTCCTAATTTAATGTCTTGCTGACCCCAGTTTGTGGCCTTTTTCAAGCACATTTTTCCTGGGTCTTTTAAAACCCTCACTAGTGGCTTGTGTCTCTCCAGTATCCCCTTCCAAACTCAAATCACTCTTTTCTCAAGTTATTATAATTTTTAAAATGAGGGTAGAACTCTACAATGATTGCTTAAAAAAAAAGGCTGTGGAGAGAGAGTCTACTGGATGGAATCAAATCTTGAAAAAAATGTTAGCCTTATTTCTCAGAAACTATGAACAGCAATTTTCTATAATGAATAATAACTAATTCAACCCTGGGCACTAAGGAAAATGCCTCCCAATTTTATCCCTTCAGAGACAGCCTCCTCTGAACATTCTCGAGTTTGTCTTAAAAATGGTAGCCGTGATCAATTTTAGACTACAATAAGTGAGACTGAATTTGATTGATCTTAAACATTGCCAGCTCACTCTAGAGAATTCCTAATGTCCTAAAGAGTGCTAAGATATTTGCAACCATACCACGAGTAGATAATCACTCATCCCGGTTCATCAGCAATATGTTTAGCTATCAACTTATTGTCAATTTCTTTAGGGGCAGAGGCAAATAGGAACCTCCTTTCCTCTCTTTCTTAAGAAGGAGATGTTGGATTGTGGCCCCTCGGCAGGCTATGTTGTCACCCCTTACAGAATGGGCAGAAGAAATCAGATCAAGAGATAGAACACACCTAATCATTACCATTTTCATCTTAAGAACTTAACGTCTCTGCCCGCTGGACACCTGTGCTTACTATGGAGAGGTGTACGTATGTGTTGCCCCTTTAAAGATGGCAGGGGAGAGGCTTGAAATACAAAGTGAATTTGCATAAGCTGAGCAGTCTGTTAGAGGGAGGACTAGAACTCAAGGGGCTTAATTCCCTGTACCGGCTCCACATTGGCCCAAAGTGCTTGCCGACATGCTAAAGGGAATAAACATCTAAGGTTCTCTGGTCTTTGGCTTCCCTATTTGATAGCTCTTTTTGTTGTTGTGGAGAGCTAAGAGCATCTAGAAGGCGTGGTGCCTCTGGGATGCTGTAACTGCACAGGTAACAGGGTCTGGTTGAAGCTAATGGCCCAGCGTAGCTCACGGCTGTTCCCGAGCTTACCTACAGATTCACTGTGGTGTTACTTATGGAGATGACAGATTTACTGCAGCTCACATAATAAAACAGCATTTGTGGGAATATCTGCACAATTAGAGCACACTTCAGGTCATAAATACATTCCAGCAATGTCATGTCTACAGGTTCCCCTGCTTCTGGACACCGCTGCTCTTTGGAGATTGACAAGAGCCCTGGCAGGTGAGGAAAGGAAGGCCCAGAGAAGTACAGAAATGTGCTCGGAATCATACAGGTGAGAAATGAGTATTCCCTTGTCTGAGTTCAACTGTGCCTACCTGTCTCCACTGACAGTGGCCATGAACCAGAAGACCCCCAATATCATTCAGGTACTTAAGATGGTAATATTCAGAGGAATGGGATAGGAAGTAGCATTATTTCCTAAGAACTGAGGAGCTTCTCCTAATCCTTTTAGGTCTCTTCCCTTTATCCCAGCTGGTCTTTACCTGCCAGGGAGTTGGGTGAATGATCTCCAGAAAACCGGAATTAGAAGTCTGTTTCTTTGGAGTCATTCAGTCCACAGTCTTGAATGGAAGCAAAGCATCTATTCTCATCATTTCAGAGGGGTGATCTCAGGGCTTCATTGCTTTGACTCTCTGTCTCCCATCCTCGGGAGTAGATATTACCTAGAACTCCAAGTCACCAAGTTTCCAGACATGGAACTCAAAGGCAGTAGGAATGGGGTGGTACCCTTGTTTCTCTTGAAAATATCTCTGGTCGTTTTCTATGGAGCCTCCATAGAAGAGAGGGGATAGAATTAGTATTGAGGCAAAGAGTCGAGTGATTTATTTGACTCTGTTAAGTAACTTACCAGATGGTTTTAAAGCTGGGTAGACACAGTCCGGGTCAAAACTGTTAAAAGCATTTGTGTAAGCAAGCCCAGCCTCAGAGCCACAGTGACCAGCTGGAAAGTGAAAAATGTAACCAAACAATAGGCTGCTTTCTTTTCATCAAGCCAAATAACCAGTTTTACTGATTTTCTTTTCCCACTGACTTAATTGTTTTTGCAACTGATGTGACTCACTTCACAGATTGTTTCCAATCATGCGGCACAGCCCAAGTTGCTGCGTGTTGTGGTTACTGCTCCCGCTACCCCCGGGAGGTGGGCGTGGAGCAGGCCAGTGACTCACACACGCTGCCAGCCATGTGATGGAGCTTCATCACATCCTCCTTCTGGGTGCGGAGCAATTTGCTGCAGACGTGGAAGTAAACAGATGCTGGGAGACAGCCACATGCACGCACACACCCACACAGCCACCCCCTATCAGGGAAGTGTGGTCAGAGCACCATAAAACTCAAAAGGCGAGGCATCTTGAAATTTTGTAAATAGCCATTAACCCAGGACAAATTGGTCCCATTAATAAAGGAAAACGCCAATGTCATTGATTTGCCTGTCTTACAGTTCACTTGCTTCTCTTCTCAGTATGACGAGCTCGACCTCCAATCATCCTACTCTCTCCAACAGAGGGACGGAGGGGCCAGAGACTGGGGTTGGTCTGAGTGAGTTCTGTGGAGCCCGAACCATAATACTCCTCGTCTAACTCTGCAGATTAGGTGTGGGAGAATAGTCAAGAGTTTAATTGGGCATAACCACTGGTCAGTAAGTCACAGAAGCGTCTAAGTCTAAAGGGATCATCAATGCAAAGAGGACCTGGAATGCGTAACAAGTCAGGGTCCACAAGCACTAAGATATAGGAGAGGAGGGATGTGGGAAACCAGGTGTTGAAACAGGTGATCATGAGTGCAGTCCTGCAGAACGCCCAGGACCGGCAGCTGCTGATGGTGGCTGGTCTGCCATGAACTCCTGGGCCTCTGTGCTTGACAGTGGGCTAGTCCCATGATCTCAGAGCTGAAGCATGGCACTATCATTGTGTAAAATGCTTTCTATTAAACTGTTTCTGCTAAAGCGGAACATCCCCATACCCTGTGATTCTAACAATTTCACTCCTGAATATACGGAGGGCGCCAATAAAATGTATACACATTTTAAGAAAGGAAAAAAAAACCTGTATTTAAATTTAATACTCCGGTCATGTCGGGCTTTTGCAATTATAAGAGGTGCTCAAATGTGACTTGTATCCATCTTTTGTTATTGGTATATATTGAATATTACAATTTTAATACAGTTTTTCTTTTCTTAAGTGTGTATACATTTTTGGCACCCTCTGTCTAGAGACGCATACTACACATATTAAAAGACCCATTAAAGTTATTAGAGCGGCATTATTCATGCAACCCCAATCCAGAAACAACCCAAATGTTTATCAGTGATGGAACAAACCATTGTGATTCCCTTAGAAGTGGGGTAGTATACAGCAATAAAAAAGAACAAAGGATTGCTTACCAACCTGAGCAAAAAGAGATACATATACCATAATGCATGATGTATAGTTTCATTTACATAAAGTTCCAAAGTAGCTGAAATGAATCTGGTGATTGAAGTCCAGGGATCACTTCTGGAGAGGAAGGTGGGAGTTAGTGGCTAAAATGGGGCCTAGGGGGAGATTCTGGAGTGCTGGAAATTTTGTATTTCTTGTTCTGGGTGGGAGGTATGCTGGGGTGTTTACTTTGTATATATAATATGGTTAAATAAAAATATTATACAGACTTCTAGGAGATTATGAAAAGGGAGACAGGCCAACCAGATACTAGGATACAAAAGTCTGGCTGGGCACAGTGGCTCACGCCTATAATTCTAGTACTTTGGGAGGCTGAGGCAGGAGGATCACATGAGGCTAGAAGTTTGAGACTACCCTGGGCAAAGTAAGACCCCATCTCTAGAAAGAAAGAAAAAAAAAATATATATATATATATGTATATATACACATATATATACCAGTCATGGTGGCTCATTCCTGCCATCCAGCTACCAGGAGGCTGATATAGGAAGATTGCTTGAGCCCCAGGAGTTTGACATTTCACTGTACTCATTCACAGAGGTGATGCCACTGTACTCTAGCCCAGGCAACAGAGCAAAACCCTGCACCTTCCCTCCCCCTCAAAAGCCCTCTGCCACCAGGTGCATTTCACACAGGAACCTGATGAATTTACTTATGGGTCATATGGATTTTGCCTTGTCTGGTGTTTGAGGGTTTCAGTCTGTGTGAGCATCTCAGAAATGGACTGAGAAACTAAAGGTTGGGAGGAGAATATCCGTATGTCCAGGCCCTTTACCTGGAGGGGAATGTCTACAAAGGGGTGGGAGTAGTGTGGAGGTGAAGGTGAAGGTGAAGGCACATGCTTGGGACAGGAGGAAAAGCATGAAGGGCTGTGGGAGTAGGGAAGGCAGGGCCCACTGGCTCCTCACATCTGGACTCTGAAGCCACCATCTGACGCGATGCCCCTCAGAAGCACCCATCCTAATCACCACCAGCTGACACCCCCAGTCACATCTGGACCACCCCAGCTAATCGCTGCCCACAACTGCCTACACCTGTCTTCCCCGCCCGCCAGTTCCTGCCACCTGCCTGCCTGCCACTTTCAGTCCTCATGCTAAATCAATAACAAAGACCTCTGAGGGCTGTCCAGCTTCTGTGCTGGGGCCCCTCCCCTTAAACACCCCCGCCCCTCTCCAAGCCTGATCCATCTGCCTAAGTGCAGATCTGCTTTGGCAGGACTGGCAGGCCAGTTCGCATTGCAGTCAGCACGGCTCTGCCTGGCCCTAGCAGCTGCCGATGCTGCAGTTTAAGAATTGCCCTGTCTGGGGAAAGTCCATTAAAAGACAGTAACAATGTATATTGTGCAGTGACCCCTAGGGGCACCCAATTCCACCTTGTTAATGATCTCTTTGAAATAGCCAAAGGCTATGGAGAGAGACAGGATCCAGAGGTACCCAGGACTCTGTTGTTAGGACATGGCCGCATTTGCTATGTTTGGGCAACATGTAGGAATCACTCTCATGCTAATGGAGGGGAGGTCCTCAGAGACCCACTCAGCCAATTAAAACGCTCCTCAGGGTGTGCTGAATGTCCAGTCGCTGGGCAGATCCGTGAATACTCAGCCCGGCAAGGAGAAGCTAAAGATCTGGCCACCTATTCCGTGTTGAGGCACAAATGTTCTAGCAGTGAGTCTCATAGTTGTTTCTCAGTCTGGTCAGGACACTTGGGGGAAAGTTTAATATGCAAAACACACCTGCTGCCTTAATACCCGTGATACACAACCCCCTGTAACCCAGCTGTGACTCTCCCCATTGCCTTCCCAACTCAAGGAAGCAAATACAAGTACAGCGAGAGAGACATTATGATAAGCACTCTCTTAAATGTTCTCTATTTTTACAAATAAAACCTTCTCCGGCTTGATGCTTTATTACTGGCAACAAATTACTTGCAGTGTACCTCAAAACAGATGAGGCAAACCACTGTGTTTTGACACGTAAGCTAAGAACTGCTGCTAAGGGAACATAGAAACCAACATAGAAACTAACCACACTGCAAGGCGTACGGGGCGGCAGGACCCAAGGAAGAACTTCGGGGTAGGAAAACTTGTTGCGTGTTCAGTAATAACTAAACAAACGCCAATAGGTGCCTACTTGGTGCCAGGCTCTCTGCTAGGTGCAGGGCGTGCCTGGCCATCTGCAATCTGTGACTCTCTTTCAGGATGCTCTGGAAAACCACCTAAAGCAGAGATTAACAGGAAATAATCAGGGCCGCTGACAGTCTGGGATATTGCATTCTAAGCACTTCGGGATGATTCTGTGATGGTAGTCAGTCTTCTCCTGTGTGTCTGCTTCCTAATCTCTTCTCATACGGGATCCCGTTGGATGAAGGCCCACCCATAGAAGCTCATCTTACCTAAATTTCCGTTTTAAAGGCCCTTTTTCCAAATACAGTCTCATTCTGGAGTACTGGGGGTTAAGACCCCAAGAAAATTAATTTGGTGAGGAAGGGACACAGTGCAGCCATATCAGGTACCCTCAAAAACACAACCTTGTTGGCTGGGCACAGTGGCTCACGCCTGTAATCCCAGCACTCTTGGAGGCCAAGGAGGGTGGATCGCTTGAGCTCAGGAGTTCGAGACTAGCTTGAGCAAGAGTGAGACTCTATCACTACCAAAAATAGAAAAATGAGCTGGGTGTTGTGACAGGTGCCTGTAGTCCCAGCTACTCAGAAGGCTGAGTCAAGAGGATCGCTTGAGCCCAGGAGTTTGAGGTTGCTGTGAGCTGACACCACGGCACTCTACCAAGGGTGACAGGGTAAGACTCTCTCAAAAAAGGAAAAAAAAAATGACCTTGTTTTCTGTTTTTCAACAGATCAGAGCATCTGCTCTGCCCTCCTTAGCTGCCCTGCTCTTTGCTCCAACTGTTTCTCAGTCTTCACATCTCTTCTCTCTCTTCCCTCTCTCACCTCTAATTAGTTTGAATAATAGCTTTTCTGGGAAGTTTTACTTGGAGCAGAGTAAAACTTTTTTCTTCCTCTGCAGTACTATTGTATTTTGCCCCAATAGTAAAGACAACTAAGCACTGAGAAAGGCCCGCTGTGTGCTCATCACCGTGCCAGGCCTTTCAGCACAATATTTTCATTTGATTATTGTAACACCCAGGGGAGTAGTGGTCAAAGTTAAGAAAACGAGGCCCTGAGAAGTTAACTTCGATCGCACAGGGGGTATGTGGGCAGAGGTGCTACTCAAAACAGGAATGTTTCTTTCCTTTGCACCATAAGTATTTCCATCCAGAACCTAACAGGTTTCCGGTGATTGTTTCTTTCCGCCCCTTCCCTCCTGGAGGGGAGTGGCTACACTTTCCCCTCCCCTTTGTGCTGAGTCCTCTGGTGCAAAGGAATAAAGTCCATCCCTGCTGATGAGTGACTGGATCAATCCTGTTTATTAAAACTAACCTCTCTTGCCCCTCTTGTCTTTCTAATCCTTTCTCCTCCTCTGAGCTCCTCTCCAGGTCTTATTCCCTTCCCCTTGATCCTGCGGGATCTTCCTTTCCACTGACTTAATCCTTTCTTCCTGGATATGTCCCTCCTGCCTCTCCTCGACATCGATGCCTTGATGCCTCAAGCTACAAGAATATCACTTTTCCTCCCTTTCTCCTCCATCTCACTGAGAAAGGAACACCCCCTCGCAACCCCCTGGACATTCTAATTCGGTCGGTGTATTGTGAAATGTGGGTGTTTTTGAAAAGCCATCACCAGTGCCAGTTTTAGGGGCCCCCAATCTGTGCTGTGGGCCTTTATTTCCTTCCCTTTTTAATCCTTGCAGCTGGCTTTCACTGCTGGCACCAAAATCACCCTCCCAAGGTCTTCAAGAACCTCCTCAATGCCACGTCCTCCTTGGGGCTCTGCAACATTCATCTCTGATGGCCACACTCATGATTGCTGCACTTGTGCCACGACCATCACCCTGGTCCTGTCCTTATTCTCTGTCTACTCTTTCTGTGCTTGTTCTATTCCCACCTACCAAGTGGAGAACTCGCCAAGGTCTGGTCTCCTCCCGATCTCTCTTTGGGTCCATACTCCCTCCCCGGACAATGGCTTTCTCTTCCCTCATCTCCACCACCTCGTTCATGCAGATGATTCCTAAATCCATATCTCACACCCCAGCCTCTCTCTGGAGTCTGGACTCCTATTTACATTCGCCTTAGGAAGCAAGTACCACTTGTATTTCTGACTTGGGTTCTCCCAAAGGAAAACTTGAGACAAGAAATGGGGGCAGGAAGATCACGTAGGAGGGGACCCCAGGAGATGGGAGTGAGAGAGAGGGATGGGTGAGTAGGGAGTGGAACTCATGGATCTGTGCTGTGGGCGACAGAGCCTCCATGCCACTGGACCTCCTGAGACATTGCCAGATGCCTTCCAAATCGTTCTCCTAAGGGGCTGAAGATGCAGCATGACCCTGTTGCCTACTAGTTGAGAGTTCACCATGACATTATTGCCCCTACACTCAGGCTACTCTTGTGGGCAGGCCGGGAAGGGAAACTCCCTTGGTTTTGAAGACAGCCACGGGGCACAACACGGAAAGAGGCACCGGGACCATGCAGGTGGGCAATGCGCTGGGTGAGTCTGCAGCCCGTGCAGCTCTGCACTGCACCGTGCTGCCATTAGGGGGAGCAAAGGGAGATTGCCGCCATCAGCCTCCTTCCTCACAAATCAGCTCAGCCACACACCAAGGCACAGAACTGCGACTGGCTTTTGACTCTCCAGTCCTCATTTTGTGAGTAATTATTAGACCTCTGTCCTATTTATCCTGAGCAGACTAGCTTTTCAGCACTGTTCCCTCGTGGCTTTCTCGCCATGATCACGGCAGTACACGCTCTTAATTGCCATCTCCTGGACCGTCTCATATTCTATTAACTTTTATCTCTACGGCCCATCTTGCCCTCTGCCAAACATCCTCACACACTGACTCTAGATTATCCTTTCTGGCTAAAGATTAGTTTCAATATCATTAACCTGCTAAGAAATCTTCAAGGGCTCCCAGTGGATGATCAAAATGTGTCCAAGCTCCTCCACCTGACATCTAAGACCCTTTTTGCTCTGACACTGTTTCATCAGGGCAAGACTCTTACTCTGATCACTCTTCGGTCTGTATTTTCTCTCTCTCTTTGCAGAAGCACCATGGACTTCTTTGCACAGCCTATTTTCTGCCCTTGTGTCATCTCCATTCTCCCTTTCCTCTAACTTACCAGATGCCCAACTGTCTCATGCACTGTGACCGTCCTACTGTCAGCTGTCCTTCCAGGCCTGTGTCTCTGTGTTACTTATCGCCGGATGAAACTCAAATAAACATCTCTCTTTCTTCCCTCCTGAACTCTAAACACTTCATCTCTGCTTATCTGTACGTAGTTATCTGCAATATGGTGACTTTTGGTCTGGCTGTGTTTCTTACATAGAAAGTACCAGGGCCTTGAAGGAAGGTAGAGCTTGGAGCCGCATCCTCTCTGACTGTTCTCTGGCATCAAGCGAAGTATCGTGCACAGTCAATGAGGAGAGGAAAGAAGGCAAGGAAAAGGGGGAGAGAAGAAAGAGTAAATCTGATCCCACACCGAGAAACAAGCTGGTACAGAAGAACAAACGCTGGAAGCCAAGTAGGGCTTGGCATATGCTAAGCAACTCACCCTGCAGCAGGCTCCTACCATTTTAAAAAGGACTTTACTATTGCTCATTATCTCACCTGCCCTGGCTGCTGAGCGCCCACCTGGAGTCAATCTCCTTCTGCCTGAGACAGCTGTTTCTAATGGCTGGGTAAAGGTTGTGGAGACTTCAGCTGGGGAGTACTGGCAGACGGAAGGCTGCCCTTTCCTCCATACAGATGGCAAAGGTGAAAAACACATAAAGAAAAACATGCCAAGTGTTTCCCGGCGACCACTAAGGGGTGTCAGCATCATGTCCACCACGATCGTGTGAAATGAAAAAAACAAATCAGTCCATCAAACATTGTTTTGACTACATAATGTATCACTGAAGTTGCAGCTCCCTCAGACTGTCAGATTGACTGAATGCACCTGCGCCCTTCCCTTTAGGGATGAGTTTTAACCAAGCCGCCAGTGTTTTCCAGCATCATAGAGGGATCGGTGGCTGTCCATACGTCCTCAGATATCCCAGATGACCAGGGGAGTTGGTCCAACGTGAGGCTGGACTCAGCCGTCAATGACACGACCAATTCACCTGTTACTCTGGCTCTGTGCCGAGCCAGCCTCTGTCACAGACTAGCCACACTTAATTAAATCAGCAGTCAGAAAGATTCCACCGCTCCTCAGTTCCCTGGCTCCATACGTGGCAAAAGGCCAGAAATAGGGCCTGTGGGATTATTCATGAGCTGTGGCAAATCACAATGCCTAACTTTTCCTCCTTCCCTCGTGTTCCCGTTAGGAGAGAGACAGGCTTTGATTTTTATTGCTCTCAACATGCTTTGCTTAAAAACCGACTGGCCCTGGGAAGCCCTGGAAGGGAGAGGAGTGTTATTTTCAGGGATTTTTAACCTTCCCCTCCGATGGTACCCTCCTTCATTTTGGATCACCCATTTCAGTCTCCTGTCCCTGAAAGCAGGGTCAGCTCCCCTGAATCTCATTTCACAACTGACCCTCTCACTCCTTTCCTGCCCCTCTTCTCCTTCCTTTCACACTTACCTACTCTGTGTTATCATTCACCCATCCTTTCATCTATCTAGTTAACAAATAGACTCTGAGCAGACCTTACGTGCTCAGAGGTGCCCCATTGTATGGCAAAAGGGATGCACACAGTAGTGATGTGGTCCATTTGGACATAATCGTAATACCCTCACATAAAGAACTGATCCAAAGGGGCGGCACCTGTGGCTCAAGGAGTAGGGCGCTGGCCCCATATACTGGAGGTGACAGGTTCAAATCTGGCCCCGGCCAAAAACTGCAAAAAAAGAAAAAAAAGAAGTGATCCAAAGGATGGGGATTATGGGCACCAGGACAGGCCCAGGGATTAAGTCACTATATGGAAACAGACAGGACTTCAATAACTGCATGAAATCAAAAAAGGAGGTAATCCATCCTTCACTCCTCCCTTGATTGAAGCCTGGCCCTACCTTTGCCATTCAGACAAGACTTTGTGTAGCATGAAAAGGATGAAGGTTCCCAACCCCTAGGACATTGTGAGTGATGGGACCCCTTGCCTTAGTCACCCTTATAAACAGGAATGAAGGACAGGACCATACAGAAAGGAGATTGGTCTCCTCTGCCCCTCCCAAGGAAAGCAAAAATCACAGCTCTGCCCAGGCCAGCAGTCCCCGTCATAGCATCTGTTCATGGTGTCCTATCTGTCTTGGAACCCAGTGAGTCCACCCTGTGATTGATGGTGTTCCACTTGATAGGGAATGGAACGAGCAATGATTTGTCATTCAACAGAAAGTACTGCTATTTCATCTGCTCCCATTCCCGAGGACGCAGCTCGGCTGTTTGCTCTATGCATCAATTTATAGTTTATCCTAAGACTAATGATACTGTGTTTAAGCGGCAAGGTGGGGCTTTGTTTTTGCGTTCTACCAGCAGAGGATTACATTACAGATTGATCGTATGAAGTTGTCTGAGGCAAAAACATTTTGAATTGATACCTGGATTTGAACTACAATCAACTTCCTCGACAATTGCCTCTTGGTGCTGAATAGATCAAGGAGCTACAGCTTTCTAATAGGGCCTCGAGGAGATTTTGACAATCCCTGTTAGAGTGAGCAGTTTGTTGTGGTGGATGGGAGGCAGATAGATCATCCAAAGGGCTGCCTCGCGGCTTTCAGGAGCCCAAGGACGTTCTCCACGACCCTAGAAACAGATGAAATGGGCAGGAATAGTGCTGTGTTGTTCTAGGTTGAACAATCCTAAGGGGAGAAATAAAAACGACCCGATTTGTAGCGTTACCAATTTCTCTGGTGTAAATATTCCTGCCACAGCCAATTTCAACCCATCAACGTGATGTCATTGAGTACAAATTTGGGAAGGGAGGCCTACCAGCCTTTCCCGAGCTGGTGCAAGCCAGCGCTGACTACTACTGGATGAGAACAAGTATTTGCTTATTATATACTGACCTATTCTACGAATTTTTTTTTTTTTTTTTGAGAAAAATGAAGGCTCAGAGAAGAAATGTGACTTGCCCGAGATAACACAGCTGTAAACAAGTTGAGTCTTCTTGCCCAAAGGCTGCTCCCCTTTGTTACCCCCTGTCATCCGGGGCATGGAATAGAGCCAGGTTGTTAATGGCAGGCTCTGACTTCCAGACTCATGCTCTTCCAGTTCACCGTGCTGCTGCGTGAAGGAGGGTGAGATCCGAGGAAGTCCACCGTGTGCCTAAACTTGCCTGGCTAGTCCTGTTCTTTCCTCCTAACTTGCACAGGTGAGGAAATTCAGGTCTGCCTCTGACCTCATTTGCTAATTTCTCGCAGCCCCAGTAACTCTAAGGAAGAGGATATGAGCTTTCCGGGGGACTATTGTCAGCCGTCTGGGAGAGTCAGTCACAAGATGACCCCTAAGAGATCACACTCCTAACCCTCCAAGAAGCCACTTTAACAACTAATTTGGTTGAAAAACTAAATCACTTCCCCCTTGGATTTGTTTTCACCCCTTTTAATTTTCCATCCCCTGCCTTTGCTAGTTCATTTCCTTCCTGAACTTCTGAAGCAAATGAGGCAATGCTGCTGGGTGAGGGGGGTGAGCACGGGGCCAGGGCAGTGGCCTGCCCTGGTGCTCCGTCTGGCAGGCTCTGGTGCAGTGCAAAACAGTGGGGGCATTAATGGCTATTAATATCCACAGAGGAAGTGCTGAAAGGCCAACCACATAATTACTATTTATTTATCATATCAACTGGTCCTCAGCTCCTTCAGGCAGTGTGTCAGATTGTTCTGAATTGGGGGTTTGGGAGAAAGGGGGAGAATGAAAAGGAGACTGGGCAACCCCCTCCCCGCCTGGCTCCGTCTCCTACTGTGATGGACGGCGGGTCACTACAGCTCTCCATGTACAGGCGTGAATAAGAAGCTTCTAGGCATGGTCTGGATGGCAGAGAACAGTGGTTAGCTGCCAGCGCAGAAGGCTGTGTGGGGTAAACTCACATGGCACGGACCAGAGACACAGCCTGCAATGTCCTCCTCCTGACAAGTGTGTGTTTCCTGGACTGCTCATGAGACCAAATAATTTCCAGAGGACGCAAAGAAAGGAGGTGACCCAGCCCTTCTTTTTGGCACCTGCACCCACAGTTCCTGGGGCATCCTGCTCCCCGATCCCGTAGCATGAGAATGGAGCAGTTTGCCTTCTGGCGACTCCAGATCTGGACAGGGATGGTGGGGAAGAGATTAGTGTTGTGTTTCTTCCTTCCCCCGTGGTACCAGCTTGACTGGCAGCCTGGGCAAAGAAGAGCCCATCTAAACGCTCCCCGGGGTCCAGAATGGAACTCATTACATCGAACCTGCCGGTAGCCAGCAGCTCTGCTTTGTGAGCTGTGAAACAAATGTTTATCCACCACTCAGTGCGGTTCAAAGCTATTTAAGGAGCTCAGGGTGTTGAGCTGCAGGCAAGAGCTGTGTGTGCAAGGCCAGCGTTGGCACCGCACTCGGTGGGCAGATCTGGGGACTGGAAACTCCAGACTGTGGGCTGCAGGACTCAGCTGAGGACAGAGTGATGGGAGATGGACTCTTTCTCCTCATTTCATTTGGATCTTAAGCCCTGGCCCCTCCTTTCTTCCTTTTTCTTTTTATTTGCTTTCCCTCTCCTTGTCTTTCTCTCTTCTTTTTTTCCCTTCTTTTTCTTCCTCCTCCATTCCCTTTTTTCTTTCAGTCCTGTCTTTCTCCCTTCGGTTCTTCCTTCCCCTTTTGTCCTCCTCTTTTTCCCCTTCTCTCTCCTTGGGTAGATGTGTGGCGCCATCATCATGCTCCAATATGCATTATCCAGTGTTTTATCTTGGGGATAAAATCCACAACGTGCATAAAAGAGTAAAAAAGAAAGCTCAGCCTTTGCCCTCGCAAAGCCACAATCTAAGGAAAATTCAGCACAGTGTGACTTCCAGGTGTATTTGCCAATAAAGGGTCAAGGTCAGCAGAAAAGCAGCCTCAGCGTGTGCGCCACAGGGTTTTCTGGACTACAGAGGGTGCCAATGACCCCTGTCTACACACACCTGCACCTCCATCCCACGGCATCACAAGCGGCTCTTTCTGTTTTGCAAAGGGAGAAGCTGAGATCCACAACATCGGTTGTCATAGTTTTATTGAGGTGGCTGTTCAGCTTTTGTTTTAAGACAAGTTAAGAGGTATCAGTGAGGGCACCCCAAGAGTGTAGATGGAAGAGGGGAAGGGAGGGGGCCTCGGCGTGTCATGAAGTGAGTACCGTATTCTGACCATCTACTACTGCATAACAGATGTTCACCATCATTTATTTCGCTCTTAAACCTGGGAGTTGCCCAGGCCTGGTGTGGCCGTTCTTACTAGGGGTCTTTCTTATAGACGTGCTGCTTCTTCAATCCACATGGCTGGAGCCTGGGCTGGGTAGACACCGACGGCGAGGACTCCTGAGCATCACACCCTGTCTCCAAGGTTTCTCCATGTGGTGGCTTCAGGGTGGCTGGGATTCTCCCACAACAGCTGAAGGCTCCCAGAGCAGGTGTCTTGGAGAGGCTGCAGAAGCTGAAGGCCTTTCTGGGGCTAGCCTCAGGAATCGCGTGGTGTCATGTCCACCACGTTCTTGTTCTTTAAGGTTGCCGCCTAGTCTATCGGGGACTCTCAGGGTAGGGAGAAGACCTAGATTCTGCCTTTTGGTAAAGACGTATCAAAGAGTTTGTGGACAGGTTTTACAGCCACTCCATATTGTTTAACTGTTTCTTCCCATCCACGGTTCAGGTGGTTCTCCAGCCCTGCTGAGAAGCACTGCAGTGGTTAAACACAGATGCTGCAGCCAGACTACCTGGGCTCAAATCCCATATTCCTTCTCCACAAGCTCCATGATGCTCAGCAAGTTACTTAATAATCTGAGTCTCAGTTTTCTTATCTGCTAAATGGGGATAATATTCCCTACTCATGAAGAGATTAAATTAATGCATAAAAGTACTTAAAACAGAGCCTGTCATCTTGCTGGCATTTTATAAACATTTGCTTATTACTAGTCTCATTTTATAAATGAGAAAGTTGCACGGAGAGAATAATGAATGGCCTCTGTCACATAAGTAGGATTTGAACACAGTCCCATCAGATTCCAAAGCCAAAAATCTTCCCTGAGTTCCTGCTAGAAGCACGTCTTTTCTATATAGAACTTCTCCCAACCTTCAAATCTTCCTAAGTATGGAAATTAGGAATTTCAAGGCCCCCAAGGCCTGGACAAAAGGTCCCATGCAGGAGCTAAGTCCAGGATTTGTGACCCACCCTCGTGTTGACCCATGTAAGTTCAGGGCGAGGGCCATGGACTGAGGCCCCTCCTCTGGCCTTCCCTGACCCTCAGAGGTTGAAAAAGTAGCAATGTAAGAGGAGATAGCCCCACGTAGAGGAAACAGTAGCCAATCAATGCCACTTGTGGGCAAAGAAAACAAATCTGGATCTGGCTTCAAAAGGCAGGAGCTTTTGAGAGTCCACGTCTTGGTCCCAGTTTCTGTAGAGGGAGCTGTTCTGCACACCAGCTGGGTTTTTCTGAGGATCACAGGAGAGGCTGAGGTGAAAGTCTCTAGCCAATTTCTGGGTCCTGGATCCGTGTCAGTCATGAATTCCGCCCAGCAGAGAGCAAGGCGATGACCTTAAACAACTGTCCTGCATAAGCTGGAGAGTGGTCGGCACCTCCCCAGCACAGACAGGACTGTCATTTCGGCCGTTGAGGCGTGGCTGGTGGCCAGTCGTAGTTTCATGTTGCTGGAATGCATTTTAGGCGAGTATGGACGCTGTACATTTAGAAACACAGATGCAAATGCGTGCAGTCTGCACACTGAAATCTGCAGGTGCCTACACACACACACAAATACACACGTGAGTGTGCACACACCCTGTCCTGGTCTGATATCCGCCCCTTGCTGAGGTGCTTCAGATAAACACCTGTTGCCCCCCAGGCCAAGATAAGGCATACGGATGCCCCTGTCCTGGCCCCTGAAAGCCCAGCATTGCCTGAGGTCCCTGAAGCCTCTGCTGGAAGATAGAATGTCTCTGTTGGCTTCTAGAATACACAGTTTTTTCTCAACAGTGGCTGCCAAGCAGCCTCCAGCCCACACACTGCAGGAGCCCAGCTCCTGGGTACATTGCCATGTACTCAGACAGCTGTCTCTTGATCCCTTGTAATCTCCTGGCTTTTCCTCCTTTCTTCCCCTTTCTGCTCCTTCATCCCCTGCTTTTCATCCTCGGCCACTGTCTCTCTGTGGAAGTCTCCAGGGGCCTGCAAGCCCCTCCCGAAGGCCTTTGAGGTAGGCACCCTCCTCTCTCCCCATGGAGGGGGCAAGGAAGGAAAGGAGGAGGGGAGAGGGTCTCTGGGGTCTGGTATATGAGAAAGATCTGAGCAGAAGGAGCACCTGCTTTCCAGTTCCGAACCCTGAGAAGAGAAATTGAAAACACCAGAAAACACAAAGCAGAGCTGTGCAAAAGCAGCAATGCGGAGGGCCCTGCTCCCCACCCCCCATAAAGGGCTGCTCCCTCCCAGGGGAGGACGGCCAGAGTGGCCTGCTCCCAGCCACACCCAGCACCCAGCTGGCTCTTCTCGGGAAGGAGGATGTGTTTCTCTCTGAGTAAGAATCTGCTTCCTCTAGGAGGCACAGTGCTCAGGCTTGACCACTGGCTGGGAGTGTGGGGAGCAGACTGAGTAGAGGAGCTGATACAGCCCCAGTCCACAGTGGCACATGCACGGTAGCACAGCCCTGCACAGTGGTCGAATGCTGCCTGGTGGCCCAGTGCTGCGTGGTGACATGGCACTTCATGGTGATACAATGCTGCTCGGTGGCCCACAGGTACTAGAGGCAGAACAGGCAGTCCCATGGGCTCCTCCCAAGTCTACCCCTCCAAGCTAATTTCCACATCTGGCCACTGCAGCATTAATGAAATCAGCTCCCTATATGGGGTGTGTGGACTCCATCAGAGGCTTGTACACACGCTGTCCACTCGGTCTTGCCCTTGACGTGGAATTGCTTCTGTTACTGTCGTTATAATTATCGCCACCACAGTGTCTCAAGGAAAGAAGGTTCGCGGAGTTTCAGGAAGCTCCTCAGAGTCCTGAGACAAGTAAGTGGCAGGGTTGGGCAGAGAATTATGGCCACAAAGATCAGCAGCCCTGCCACCTTGCTGCTGGTCCCCTTCAGTTACTCCTGGGCTTACAAGCCAATGGACCTCCCTTTAGATTTCCAACATTTTTTGGAAGCTGAATTTTGTTCAAAGTTGAGGCATGGCTGGCTGTCATGAAGCCAGGTCATCTAGGACAAGGGGCTGAAGGGCCGGGAGTGGCAGTCCAGAGCCACCTGCCCCTACAGCATGTTTTTGCACACACATATGCGCCCTCACAGATGGGACAGCTCTGGGCTTCCTGCTCTCTTTTTGGAGTCCTTAGGGATTTGGGTCGCCGGGAAGGGATGTGTGAGAACAGACAGTGTGGGCCAAGAGTAGCAACCTCCAGGAAAATGGTAATGCCATTTCAGCTCAAGCTTTCCTTACAAATAGCTAGTGGAGGCTTTGTGGTCCCTGCAAGAGTCTCCTTGCAGGTATTGGCTTTAAGTCCCCTGAGCTCGCCTCCCATATGCTTAAACCACATAAACTCTTTTAACTCCAGAACAGTAGAGGGCCCTCCCCTTGAAGGAGGCTCAGTTAATGATTATCCAGCCGTGCTTAAACCCTTCCATAAACCCTGACTCATCTTTCTTGCAATCCTGTGACCCATGTCTGGGCATGTGTGATGAACGTCTATCCACCCTCGATGAACTTTGCATTCTGAGATATCGGGGCAATCCCTCTCAAAATCTCCCTGCCCCAAATTCTTCCCCACCAAGCCTATTTCTGTTCCTAGAAACCCCCAGTTTGCAGCTCCCCATACAGGTTCATGGTTGGGCCTCCACGGGGCTACTTCAGAGTGCAAGTGAAAGAACTGAGGGCAGGGAGAAGGATGGGGCGGTGTACTCCCCTCCCCCACACTTGCAGCCTATTGCAGCCAGGGCTCAGTGGAGGGTGGGGAAGGTTCTGCTACAGAAGGAGATTCTGAGCTTCACATAGGACAAAGCAAAGACAGAATCATCTAAAAATAGACTCACCACTGCCCAGGGGCTAAGTGTGGGCTGAGTGTCAGATGACCCAGACTTGGAAACCCAGCCCAGCTGCTGACTTAGCTCTGTCCATTCCCAGTCTCAGTCAACTCCTCTGAAACCTGGAGATAATAATAATACTACATCATGAGGTTGATGAGGATTAAATCAGATAATTAATGTGAAGTCCCAGACAGGTGCTGGGAGCGTAGAAGGTGCTCAATAAATAGTAATTGTTACTATTAAGCCCAGAAAGCTCCACGCAGAAGAGACAGAACGAACAGATAGTAATGGTAATAGCTAACAATTACGAGATGTTTATGATGCAGCAGGCGGTCTCCTGGGAATTTTATATACATTAACTAACTGAATTCTAACAATAACCCGGTGAGCCTGCTACTGGTAGTTCCCTTATTTTACAGATGGAGAAGCTGAGGTAGAGAGAGCCGTGAGGCACCTGCCCAGCTATAAACGTTCGGCTTTCAAGAGGAAGGAAATTCTGACCCGTGCTAGATCACGGAATGAAATTTGACAGCATTATGCTAAGTGAGACAAGTCAGTGGCAAAGCGAAAAATACTGCGTGATTCCACTTACATGAAGTTCCAGGCGTGGTCAGATTCACAGTAACAGAAGCCAGAAGGGCCGTGGCCAGGGTGGGGAAAGGAGAAACACGGAATTGTTGGGTAATGGACGTTGAATTCTAGTTTGATGAAAACTTTCTGGACACTTGTTTCACAATGATGTCAGTACCCTAATACTCCTGAACTGTATACTTCACCATGGCCAAATTTATATTACTTTAACACGATTTAAAACAGTACGTGTATTGTCTCATTTTTAACATTATAATTGTATTTCGATATATAGCTACGGTCATTTATGTGTGCACACGAAGAGCCCAAACCGGAAGTATTTATCTCAAAGTGTTCACAGTACTTAATTGGGATAGGAGAGATTGGAGTTATTTTTTGCCTAAAATGTTCTGTGTTTTCTGTAATGAGAACATATTATACTGTCATAAAAAATAAAGTTACAGATAATGAGAGAGTTAAAAATATTAATGACACACCATATAAATAAATACATAGTTTTTCACCCAAGTAGTGTTAGGAGCTTGTTGTGGTCCGAATGTCTGTGTCTCCCCAAATTCACATGTTGAAATCCTAACCCCTAATCTAAGGTATATTAGGAGGTAGGGCCTTTGGGATTTGAGTAGGTCATGAAGGCAGAGAACCCATAAATGGGATTAGTGCCCTGAGAACAGGGACCACAGAGAGCGCTCTCTCTCTCTCTCTCTCTCTCTGTCTGTCTCTCTCTCTGTCTCTCTCTCTTTCTTGCCCTCTCCACTATGAGGATACAATGAGAAGATGGCCCTCTATAAACCAAAAAGCAGGCCCTCACCAGACACTGGCTCTGCTGGCTTCTTGATCCCGGATTTCCCTGTCTCTAGAACTGGGAGAAATCAACGTCTGGTGTTTTAAGGTGCTGTCTATTGTATCCTGACTGACACAGAGCTGGGGCCCCATCCTGACCTGCCTGGCTGCAGCAGGATTTAGGACAGCTAAAAGCATGCCATGGGCTGGACACAGGGGAAGATGATTCTAGAAGAGGAGAAAATTAGCAAGCAGATGATAGGACATAGGGCAGCCATCAGTCAGAACTGGGTGTGGCTGAGAAGAAGGAGAAGCAGTTCTTGCAAGTATCTGGTGGGAGGGGTCCAAGGCGAGGGCAGACTGGGCAGAGCAGCTCAGCCTCCTGAGCTCAGGTGGTAGGCAGAGCTCCACGGATTGCTAAGGTCTGACCAAAACTAGGGGCCAGGGATAGGAGCTGGCTTTGTAACTGGAGCTGATGGGCCAGAGCAAGAAGCTTCCATTCAGGGCAAGGAGCATTGGACAACCCTGGGGTCTTGAGGAAAAGGGTTCAAGTAAGGAGTAGACGCCTATTGCCTGCACTGCAGAAGCCTCAGGCACCTCTGTCCTTGAATACAGAGCATCCAGGAGGTGACTTATCAATCAGGTCGTTTGTGGACTAGCATTCTAGGGGAGGTGCTGGTGCCCTTTGGGATAACCAGGCACTCAGTAGAAGCCACTGACACAGAGCCTAGCCACAGTCAGACCATACACAGCCACCAACTCACACCCTTCCTCTCCAGGG
>NW_003852481.1:7540224-7542086 GCF_000181295.1 Otolemur garnettii | reverse complement strand
TGGTGTTAGAAAATTCCTTCACCTACTTAGGTCTTAGTGACCCCCTCCGTAAAGCATGGCCATCTACCTACCTACCTCTTGTATAATCATAAGGATTAAATACAACTGTGGGTCTACGTGGTCAACTGTAATATCTAGTACCCAGCAGGTGCTCACATGAATGTGAGTAGCCCCTGGCAGGGTGATTCTTCTTTTTTTTTTCCCCCCAGGTTCTTTTTTCCCATTTCCCACTGGACTAGAATGTTGTCAGCAGAGGGTCACCAGCTAGCAAGGGCTTGGAGAGATGGGCAGCCAAAATGTTCTCCTGATCATGCTCATAATTAGGGCTGGTGCGAATAGTCTGAAGACAGGCCCTGTGTGTTTTGTGCTTAATTGAGAGAGAGAGAGGGAAGGACTTCAGGGCTTGGGAGGCAGGGGGTGGACCAGATGACCTCACTAAACCCATTTCCATCTTCTCTACTCTGTCTAAAGTGGCACGTTTCCTTCCCCCATCCCAACTACACCCGCAGGCAGCTCTGTTCTATCCCTGTTGGATGCCTCGCTCTGCCCAGAGAATTGGCTTCATCGCTCCATTCCCCCCCTTTGCTGGAAATGCAGAATAAATAAAAGCAAGCTTCCTGCAACTGTCTCTCTGAAGTTTAAAACAATACAGTGCAGGCCCTTCTCCTGCTCTGAAGCCCCAGTTCCTGGCTCCCCACCCCCTCCCTCTCCTGCTGCTGTCTTCAGCTCACATTAAAATTCCTCTCCAAGGGCTGCTCTGAAGGCAGGACGGCAGGGGCAGTGATATAATAACGGACAGCAGGACCCCTGGGCAGGAGATTCTGATAGCCATTCGCTAAGGAAGGCTCACAGAGAGAGCAGGGAAGCCAGTGTCTCTCTGCCAGCCAGAACCCGGCTAATTGCCACCGGGGAGAAGGGCAGAGTTCACGCAGGTAACAGGTGTGTCTTGTCTTAATGAAGACTGACTTGTTTGCCCAGAGCAGCCTGCAGAGGTAAGAGGAGAAAGAGGGGGGATGTGGGCTGCTTGGCTCTGCTCTGGATTCCACCAAATTAGAGGAGCTGGCTTTGTCCTCTTTGCGACCCACCCTGGGGTTGGACATGTGGGAAGAGGGGGAGATAAGTGGTATCCCCAACCTAATGCTTGCCTAAGAGAAAGGTGGCAACTCTTGATTATGGGCAGGTGGTGCATTCTTTTCGTGAGGTGTCTCTGGCCTTGTTACTGCTCAGAAAAATGCAATTAGGGGACAGCAGGGATAGGGATGGGGCAAGGGAGGGGAGGAAGGAGGAGAGAACAGGCCAAGAGACCACTAGTGTGCTACGGGAAGGGACAGGTGGGACAGGAGGGCTGGGGTGTGCACGGTGCTGAATGCAATGTGACAACAAGTGTTTATTAATTGTCTATTATGTGCCTGGCACTGTGCCGGGCACTGGAGACGTGGAGAAGAATAAAATCCTGTCTCTGTCCTGAATCTGGCAGAGGAGATTCCCCAGTCCATAGACAACTGTTACGTAATTCAAGGTACCGCCACAGAGGCAGTTGTGTGTCCTGGGAGACGAGAAGAGGAAGCAGGGGAGCAAAGAAAGAAGAGTCCCTCAGAGAGCACAGGGCCCCGCAGAGGAGCTTGGATCACCTGGGGGGCTGTGATGAGGCAGAGAAGGTGGAAGGGAGGACATTCTGAAAAGAGATGACCAAAGCGGGGAAGGGATAGAGTGTATTCATGGAAGAGGAGGTGGGCCCGGGGTGAGGAAGGGAACACAGAGATGCCACGACAGTGGTCTGGTGGGACCAGAGCAGCACCCCAGAGGCAGCGCCTTTGTCTAGGAGACATCAGCAATCTGGGACACCCTGCTGCTGCGGCAGA
>NW_003852481.1:7535619-7539850 GCF_000181295.1 Otolemur garnettii | reverse complement strand
ACGACCGAAACCATCCCAGTCTCAGTTTGCCGAGAGCTCGCCACAACAATGCTTCTCCAGGAGCAAACTAACACTCAGAGAGTTTACACAACTTACTCATCCTCACACAGCTAGTGAGAGCCCGACTTGGGGTTTGAAGCCGGGTCCAGCTGGCACAGTGGCCCGTGTTGTTTGCCATCATCTCTCAAAACAGCGAGAGTTCGGGCAAAGACGGGTGGGAACGGATGGAGGTGGCATCTCAACATTGATCCAGTGCCAAGGACTCGGATCTCGGTTAATTCCACCCTCTGATGTGTTAGTTAGAAACCAGGGAGTGGGAGAGGACAACCCAGTTGTGTTAGTTTTGTGTTGTGATTTTTTTCTTTTAATCTCGGAGATGTCCCAAAATGTTGACTTTGTAAATTTGTTCAGCAGGAGGTGGGTAAACACGAGCATTCCGAATGGGAACAGTATCATCCAGCCTGAACAGGTTTGCAGAGGTTGAAGTAAAAGGCTGCAAACAGCACGCCGGAGCAATGAGCCCTCCCGGAGCAGCAGCTCAGCCTCAGCGTGGAACTTGCAGCCCCCCAGAAGGCTATGGCATGCTGAGATAGAGGGGGGCTGGCTGCCAGGCTGCCCAGCTACCCCTCGGGGTCTGCCCCTCAGGAGGGCAGGGCCATGCAGTTCACAGCACACCCATCTCAAGCTTGCTGCATTCAGTGAAATGCCATCTCCACAGGTCAGCCTTTTACATGGCACCAGCCCAATGTCGCTGTTCAATAGCGGAGCATTAACTGGGGCTCTGCTCAATCAAATGTGCCATCACAGCATCACGAGATGCATCTGGGTGACTGCGGGACACTCTGGGGAGGGAGGCTTGCACTCTGCCCAACAGGGCAACAGGCAGCTCGGGAGCCCCTGAGCACCCAGAACCATCCAGGAGAATGCAGGATGGGCACCTGCTGTGCACAGTGCTCTCACCAAGGGCACAGATTCTGGAGTCACGCTGGTCTGACTTGGGATTCCGGCTTCACCATTTACTGGCTCAATTTTTTCCAGCTTCAGTTTACCCATCAGAAATGGGGGTTCATAATGGGATCTATTCCATAGCATTGTTATGAGATAACGCAAGACAACGGCTCAGGGGCCAGCTGCTCACAAATGAGTGAGGTGAGGAATGGCTTCTGGGAGTCACACTATAGAACACCCCAGTTTGATGCCCCAATTCTGCACAAAACCCTAAAGCACCAATTTTCACCTGGTCTGCTGCAGTCCCCTGGTGTGCTGTAAGAGGATCTTAGGGGTGCTGCAAAAATTTTTAAAGACCAATAATTAAATTATTTTCAAAAGTCTTTCAAAACACAGTGAGTATACTCTTCTTTTACTCTTTTTTTAAATCAACATAATTTAAGTGTACCATGGAAGTTTAACTATAAGTTCAAGTGTGCCATAAGGTTAAAAAAAAGGTTGAAAATCACTGCCCCTGGGCAGCACTCTGGCTCAGTGGGTATGGTGCCGGCCCCATATACCAAGGGTTGTGGGTTCGAATCCAGCCCCTGGCCAAACTCCAACAACAACCAAAAAAAAAAGAAAGAAAGAATAAAATCACTTCCCCAAAGAGAAGAAAAGCTGAGAAAGTTATCCTACAGCAAAGCCCACCCAGACCTTCCTGCCTCCACTGTAAGGCAGGCTCATTCAGCCCTCTTATCCCTGCCTGCGTTCTCTCCCTGAACTCACAGGAAGTCAAATGCAATTCAGCCAGTTCAAGAACTGGTTAATTACTAACTCTTGCAAACCACCACCTTATTGGCTAGAAGGGCAGTGATTTCAAAAAGATCTCCCGGTAACTTCACTGTTGGGAGAAGTAGAGGTTCCTAAGTCGTCCCCTCCACCCTCCTCTAAGTATGAAGCTGAAGCCCCTCTCTCCCCTGGGGAAATTCCTTCTTTCATTTGCTGTAAAGTGACTTCTGCTGAAGTGTGTGTTTTTGAAGTGGAAAATTGAAAGCGCACAATTCATTCCGAAAGAAAACTGTTAGTTCACAGCTGAGAAATCACTTTGCTATTTGTCCAAAAGGGTTGCTTCTCAGATTTGAAGGGGGCAAACGTGTAACACCATCTCTCCCTCTCCGAGTATGGAACTACTCCACTAATAGACCAAGAGCTCGAGAAATAAAGATTCAAAGTAGCCTCCTTATTACTGATCATGCTAAATAGGACGGTGTGACCGAAATGACTTGGTCCTCTACCCCCTGAATCGATCTGATCCTCTAAAACTTCAGGCTTCTATGGTGGGTGCCCCACTGATCCTACCCCGTGACTGACAGCAGAGATTGGGTGTCCTCGGAAGGCGAGAATATTCCAAAAGAGAGGGAGGGGGAGGAATAGAGAGGGCCACACGTAAACTCATGAGTGGAGGATCTCTCCTCGCTGGGCGAGGAAGGGAGAAGAGAGAGACCAGGCGGGGTGGCTTCAGGACAGTCCCTGGGTGTGGGAACTAAAGTAGCAACAGGATAAACATCCCCCCGCCCCAGCTTTTTGTTTTCCTAGCCTACTGTGCTTGACTCTTAACTCCTGGGGTCATATTGCTATAGGAAGGAGATGAGCCAATTCTATGAGCAGTCCTCCCCCTAGTTGAGGGGCTCCCCAGCACCAACCTTGGCTCCCTGCTACATCTTTCTGGGACCCCCACAGGGCACTGTTGACTTTGTTCCTCTAAGGCTGTGAGGTGGGCCAGAACAGTATGTAAATAAAATTAACTCCAAAGCTATGCTGTGTCCAAGGCTGAAAGTTCAGAGCCCATTCTATTTCCAGTCCAAATTTATGTCCAGCCACGTGGCCCAATAACCTCATCAGAGGTTCTGTAATGAGATTTAATAGGAGCATGAAGATACTTCAATAATAAAATGCATAAAGAGCTAATAAAAAATGCATAAAGATTCTTCAATAATAAATGCCAAACTAAGATGCCCCAAATTTGGATATAAACCCTTCTCATTACCAAATTCCTAGGGAAAATTTAGAGATGAAAATCCCAAGACGATTAAAGTCCAAAAATCAAAGTATTTAGCCCTTGAGAATTTAGTAAGGCCAAAGTGCCCAAGTTACATTTAAATTCAAAGAAGTGGAGGTCCCCTCCAGTGTCTCACCCAGCTGGTCTCAGGCAGAGATGTCTATTGCCAGGTCTGGTTGACCCTGGGGGATTCCGTGTGCGGCTGGATCCTGAGTTGTCATCACTGGAGTTCAGTCTGTGTTTGTCACGCACTTCCTTTTTAGAAGAGCCTGAAGAATTAATAGCACATTAATGATTATCAAAGTTCTATCCCATGCCCATAACATATTTAAAACAGGCAATCTGAAGCCCCTATACCAGTTGTACCAGGCAAAATTATATTCCCAGCACCAATGTTCAGTTTTGCAAAGACCTGAGGGGAGCATTATGGTGCCTGAGGAAGGAGGTCAGAGATGGTCCGAGTCCAGCCCCAGCAGGACCCTCACCTGTGCATGCAGGTAGGAGTACATGAGCTTTGCTCTCCAGCGCACAGAGCTGCTCACGGCATCATTATGTTAACACCCTGCTTCTCAGCCAGGCAGGCACAGTGGCTCACATCTATAATCCTAGCACTCTGGGAGGCTGAGGCAGGTGGGTTGCTTGCGCTCACTAGTTCAAGACCAGCCTGAGCAAGAGCAAGACCCTGTTTCTAACAACAGAAAAACCAGCTGGGTCTAGTGGCAGGGGACGGTAGTCTCAGTTACTAGGGATGCTGAGGCAAGAAGATTGCTCAAGCCCAAGAATTTGAGGTTGCTGAGAGCTATGACACCACGGCACTCTACCCAAGGCAATAGAATGAGACTGTCTCAAAAAGAAAACACCCTGCTTCTCCCTCCAAGAAGAAGACCACCACATCCCCACAGGCCTGGAATCCCTCTGCTGGAAATGGTCTGTCCCTGCTGTAACCTCCCAAGTCAAGGCCTGGAACCCAGGGAGCCAGAACAGAGTGGAAATGTTAAAGGTAATAACCAGAAGTAAATTTCACAGCCCTGAAACTCTCATGCTCATCAAGGGGTATCAAAAGATAAGTCTGTGGGAAACTGAGGGGAGGCAGTTGTGAAGGGGGTTTCTCTGGAGAGAGCTGAGCAATGAGTTCTTCCTCCCTGGGCGAAAAGGGGGTGTGACTGTCCCTTATTCCAACAAGCCTAGGAAGGATCTTCCGTGGACCACAGCAGCAGAGTACAGGGCCTCTGTTGTGTGGGA
>NW_003852481.1:7528119-7530619 GCF_000181295.1 Otolemur garnettii | reverse complement strand
CACCGTAACCACAAGTCATTTTCTCTGGCCTATGTGAGCAAACTCAGTGGAATTAGTGAGGCTGAAGAAAGAGCGTGGAGGATTGGAAACCATCTCCCTGTCTTCCCCATGCAAATCTAATTCATTCAGGAGCACTGGACCCATGCTGCGAGAGCAAAGCTCCCCAGGGTTGGGAGCGGTACCCAGATACATCTGAAGCCCAGGGAAGATGTGCCACATTGGCAGCTGGAAGTCTTTGTCAATCAACAGAGAGAATGCTCGGACACTATTGGACTTGCTGCCCCCACATCAATACACAAAATCGCCAGTCTTTCTAGTAAACCTTCACCACAGGCCTATAAGGCAAACCACCAGAAAAGGGACTTCTAGCAACTAAGAATAGAACAGAAACAAGTCTTACATGCTGTAATGCCAGCACTTTGGGAGGACCACTTGCGCTCAGGAGTTCAAGGCCAGCCTGAGCAAGAGTGCGACCACATCTCTACCACAAATGGAAAAATTAGCTGGTGTGGTGACGGGCACCTGTGGTCCCAGCTAGGCAGGAGGATTGCTTGAGCCCAGGAGTTTGAGGTTGCTGTGAGCTAGGCTGAGGTCATGACAATACATACATACATACATACAAAAAGACTTGCAAAGCCCCTTAAGAGAAGAACCCTCCCTGGCACTGGCTAATGCTGGTGGTGCTGCCCTCCGTAGAGGTGAGGAACGTGGAGGTTTATACTGGTGTAAGACGTGTAAGAAAAGAAAGAGTGAAGCAGAAGGAATAATAAATGTGGTTGAGAAAGGATTCGCCACACCTCACCACTCACTCAAGAAATATTATTTTTAATTTAATTTAATTTTTTTTTTTTGCAGTTTTTGGCCAGGGCTGGGTTTGAACCCGCCACCTCTGGCATATGAGGCTGGTGCTCTACTCCTTTGAGCCACAGGCGCCGCCCACTTAGGAAATATTTTTAAAACCCACTGTATTTCGGGGCCTTAGCTAAGTGCTTAAGAGTTAGGCCGACCCCTGTCCCTAGCTCTTCTAGAAGCTCCAGTCCTGTTTGTGGGCCGACCTCCCCTGTTCCCTGCACATCCAGGAGGCTGAAGCACAGCCAGACTCTCGTCCCCCAACTCAGAAAAGTGAAAACGACTGCTGCACACGGCACGTTGCCACCACCAGAGTGGGCTGTCGCTGTGAAATAAATTGCCTGGGTTCAAGTCATTTGCCTTTGTTTTCTGATTCCAATCTTCAAGTTAATTCAGAGCAAAAGACAGTTACTTAAACCCAGATATTTTATCTTCACGTGGGTAATTCCCATCATATCATACATTAAGATGTCTGATGTCAGCTGCCACCCAACAGGCGGCAGGGATGTCATTTCAGGTCTGTTTTATCACTGCGTGTGCATATGTTTCTATTTCGTTTATGGCACATGAGAGGCTGTCACCAAATCGGTCTTGCAATCAAAGTGTGAAAATAGAAGCAGTTAGGTCCCGGCCTTTACGTAAGGTAGGAGCTTTATGGGCTGCGCCTGTGTGTGTGTTTACGGCAGAAAGGAGGCAGGAGGCAGGAAAGAGGCTACAATCTCCCACCCCCATCAGGGACCCCTGTAGTTCATCCCTACGAATAGCAACTGGAGAGATCAGGTCTTAGGGAACCAGTGGTCCATTGCATGTCAAAAGCCCCAAGGAGGCTAACCCAGTGGCTTACTGCCGAGCCCAGTTCATCAACAGTAAGAAGGTAAATTGCAAGGAGTACACTTTCCTGCTCTCAGCCCTCCTCACCCCACCTCATCATCTCAGCCAAATTAGCAACGCTTCACGGGGCTGTTTGTTTGGGACCGATGCTGCTGCCTCGGCGCTGTTGTTCACTAAGATCGGCTGGGAAGCTGCCAAGCGATTAAGCGATCGTGGTTAGCCTGTTCCTTGAACTGCTTTCTTCTGGAATATTAAAAGTTTCACAGCCTCGAGCAGTGCACTTTGGCGCCTAGTAATTAATACCGATTTTGCCATAATATCTTATTTTTATGGGCATTATCTTGTTGTTCATGAGCTGAAAAAAATATAGCACCGCCGCTTATGAAATACGTTAGACTATCGCGCTTTGAACAATCATATTTGTGCCATTATCTGGCCCCTGGAGCAGCTCATTTAGCCCACATGGTACAGAGCAATATTTATTTTCCTACTGATTATTTGAGGGGCACTCTTTTTACCATGTTGCACAGATGGGCAAATCTAGCCTTGATCAGAAATACATCCTTCAAGTCTTAGCTCCTGGGCAGCATTATTGACTTTGCCCATCAACGCCTAGTAAGTCTAGCTCCCTCATCCCCTTGACTTTAAAAATATACATATATTTTCCCATTCTATCTTTTAATATGTTATGTTGTGTTTTTGCATTTTTCTCCCCATAGTACTATCTATTTTTGTTTTGGTATTTTGTTTGGTATCTATTTTGTTTTGGCCTTGCTCCATCACCGGGGCTGGAGTGCAGTGGCATAATCATGGCTCCCTA
>NW_003852481.1:7525327-7527780 GCF_000181295.1 Otolemur garnettii | reverse complement strand
TTGTTTAATATATTAAATAAGTTTGTATAGGCAAAGAACTTAGCAGAAGTCTCGGCATAGAGCAAATACTCAATATATGTTGATCGCTATTATTAATAGTAGAGGGATTTATGTGAAGCCAACTGTGATTCCCTATCATTGGCATCTGTTGGTCCTCATTCTACCCCTGGGGTTCTGAGCCAGGATTGTTAAATGTGAAAACACTGTTCTCAGCTGTATCTGAGCTGCTGTCCACCTCTAGTCAGTGACCAGGAGAGGAACATCAGCCCTGCAGGGTAACGGGTTGGTGGAGAATGGCTCCACATACCCATTTGCCCTGGGCAAAAGTACGCACATCTTTGCAGTGTGTAAATGTTTCCAAGGAATTTTCATCAATGCTGTTTTACTTGAGCCTCTTAAGGAGGCTGGTGGTGTAGGTGAGGGTGTATCCTTTTCTGGCCACATTGTGTTGTCCTGCCTAAAACCATAGTGTCTGTGAATGGTGGAAGTAGAACTAGAACCCAGGCTTTCTGACCTCACTGCAAAGGCCTCTAGGCATATATCCCCAATGTCCTTTAAAGTGGGCCTTCATAGTGCTGGCTTCAAAATGGCATAGATAGACCTGGTTAGCCCAGAGTAGCTCCACCCAGCATGATGTGGGGCAGAAAGCCTATACTTCCTACCCCCACTAGACAACTGGATCAGAGATCTTGTCTTCCAACCAGGCCTGCCTCTCCACTTTATGCCTTTGGGCCTGGCTGTGGCCCAAAGTCTCCCTGGTGCTGTCTTCTCTTGATACCTTAATACATTCATGGAGTTGACAAGCATAAGAGATGGAGCCCATCCCCTCCAGCTATCAGCTGATTGGACTGCTGGGAACCAGTGGGTCAGGCCACACTCACAATCAGGAGACTGGTGCTGGCATCACAGAAAGTCCCGGAAAGTGGGGACTGCATTATATTATACCCCACCTCTGGGGAGAGGGGCCCCCCTCCATGTACAGAAAAAGTGCTGTTGGTCTCCCACATGGTCACAGTATCCAACACCGGAGGTTTCATCATGTTAAGGAGAAAGTATGTTCCTGTTCTACCACTGGTTAATGGTGTTGGTTTGGGCAAATGACATGCCCACCTAGAGACTGAGTGGCCTATTCAATAAAATAAATGAGGGGGAAAAAAAAAACAAGTACCTTAAAAGAGCCGATGAGATAATGGCACAACTTTGGAAACCAAGGTGAATATAATGGGAGAGATTACCTGCCTAAAACTAATTTCTGTAAGTTTTCAAGTTAGGGCTTTAAGTTCAAATTTAACCTGGCTGTGACTTGTAGGCACCCATTCTGTGTTTTAGCAGCAGAACCACAGTGACTCAGTGGAGGTAAGGTACACGAGGGGGTGACTCGTCCTGCAAGCTGGCTTCAGTGGGGCCTGTGGCCACCGTGAATTCGTACTGCCCCTTGGACACTCTGTGAAAGGCAAGGACAGTCCAACATCTGACCTAGTGACATGGAAGCTGCTCAGAATCCAGAACAGTCCAACCATCGTCTTGCTTCTGACACCAACTCACTTAAAACACGTGTTCTCCAAAAGCCCTTGCCTTTAAAAACATTGAACTTTTAGATCTCAACAACATCAGGCTGTGGCTAGCATAGAGACTATGTGATATCTGCACTTAAATCATGATGACGTGGAATCTCAGAATTAAGGAAACTTGAGAGGTTATCTTTCTAACTTAACCCTCATCCAATTGTTAAATTCGGTCATCCTTCTCTCCACGACACAAACGTAATTATAACTTTTCTAGTGGTGGGAAACAGTTCTTGTCATCTTTGTATCTCCTGTAATGTGACTTTGTGTCTCTCATCGCAAAGACTTGAACACACTCAATGCTACATAGTTGCTTTTTGAGTGAATGAATAAGTAAACAAACTGAGAACAAATGAACAAAGGAATGAACTTTCCTCGCATAGCTAATAGGATTTCAGTTCAACTAGTACAGAAGCAGCTTTACTTGTTAACGGTGACTTGAAATCAATTTTCTCAGTCAACAAATTTATCCATTCAATCAGTTTCTGAATAAATATTTATCATGTGCCCATATACGCCAAACACTGCTCTAGGCACTGTGAATACATCAGTGGATTTTAGACAAAATCTGCTTTCATGGAGCTAACTTTCACATGAGGGAAAATAAACAGCCATTCTGACAGATTGATGTTTAATAGAATAAGATGACTATGTATTTTGCCACTCACGTAGCTATCTTAGCAACATTTGGGTAAAATTTTTAAGTGAATTCACTTTCTTTATGTATTGTTTTTCTGTACAGATGGGGTCTTGCTATGTTGTCTAGGCTGGTCTCAAATTCCTGGCCTCAGGCTATGCTCCTGCCTCAGCCTTCCAAAGTGTTGGGATTATAGGTATAAACCACCATGCCTGACCTAGATCCAATTTTTAAAAATTAATTTGTTAGCC
>NW_003852481.1:7495680-7525210 GCF_000181295.1 Otolemur garnettii | reverse complement strand
GTGAGGCCTCATCTGTAATAAAAATAGAAAAATAACTAGCTGGGCATTGTGGCAGGCACCTGTAGTCCCAGCTATTCTGGAGGCTGAGGCAAGAGGATCACCTGAGCCCAAGAGTTTGAGGTTGCTGTGAGCTATGATGACACCATGGCACTCTACCCAGGGCCACATAGTGAGACTCTGTTTCAAAATAAATAAGTAAATAAATTTGTTGACAACTACTATCTTCAGACACTCTTTTAGGCATTTTAAAGAGAGCAAGTTGATTATACACAAAAAGAAATCAAAATTTTTGCAATGTGAATGAACAGTACTTTTGCCACAAACTTTAAAGCACTACTTACAGATTTTTTTTCTACCCTACCTATGACCTGGGTTATTAAATTTTTACACTCCACAAAGACTTTATGAAGATAGTGTATCTATGTGTGAGCTACTTAGGTTTGTATTTATCTGTTGTTTATTTTAGGGAATGGTGATAGCGACAATAACTGTTATCTGTGTGTGTGGCCGTGGCTGAAAAGACCATCCTGGGACCAACTGTCCTTTCCACACTGTGCACATAAGACGATTACTCTTTGGTTTAGGAAAGAACACACTCACTGTTTGCAAAGTCAACGATTGTTTACGGCTTAACTTGGACTCTCAGCTTGGAGAACTTTTTGCTCCAAAAGAGTCCCAGGGGTCCTTACCAGGCCCCATGGCCCTTCCTTAGCACTGAGCCTCCCGGCCTCCTGTCTGGCTGCTGCACATACTTCTCAGTCCTCAGTACTTTTGTTCCAAGGTTGGTGTTGGGGCCGAGGGTGTCACTTGAGCTGTCCTGTGCCTTTGACTGTGCCTCTTCTAAAATCGCTCTTTTCCTATGTATATACTCACTTGGTAGATAGAGACGATATTTCTGTTGCTTTCCCTAACAACGGCTTGTTTTTATACAGGAAAACCAGCTACAAATCAAGTGGGTTTGAGTTTTATAAGATAAAGAAATGGAACTTTGTGCTTTGACAGTTTTGGAATCATATAGCTACATGTTTGCCGAATTTATACAACTTGAATATGATGGCTATAACACAACTGTATATGATAATCTTCCCTTACATAAGGAAACATTTATTTTATTTATTAGTTGTCTGCCAACTTATCTTTCTCCCTGAAGTATAAGATCGTAGGACGGGGGCCATGGCATTCTTTCCAGGGTGGTATAATACTCTGTGCAAGGTGGGCACTCATGGCATATTTATAGAACTATGAACACATTTTTTTTTTTTTAAGAGATGGGGTCTCACTATGTTGCCTAGGCAGGAGAGCAGTGGCTATTCACAGGCACGATCCCACTACTGATCAGCACAGCAGCTTTGACCTGCTCCATTTCTAACCTGGGCTGGTTCACCCCTCCTTTGGCAACCTGGTGGCACAGGGAGGTCCCGGGAGGTCAGCATATTAATGATGAACTTAGTGCAGACAACCGATCAGCATAGCTCACTATAGCCCAGAACACCTGGACTCAAGTGATCCTCCTGTCTCAACTTCCCAAGTAGCTGGGACTACAGGCATGGGACTGTAGGCATGTACATGCCTGGGACTACAGACATGCCTATGAACACATTTTTAAAACATAAATTATCAGAAATACTATTTCTAAGACTGAGACCTGGTCCTAAATCCTGTATGCATACAAAGAAAAATCATAATTTTACCCAACAACCAAAGGTTTTAACTTAATCCTTTAACATTTACAACTACGCTTTACACTAGGAAATCTAATTTTTCCATCCCTCATAATGGATTAAAAAAGAGAGACTACAAAGGTGAGTTCATTTGTCCAAAGTTGCATAGCCAGCAGGGGGCAGAGGAGGCAGGACTGTGGCCCAAGGGACTTCCACTTAATATCTTACAAAAAGAATTTGTGCACTAAATACGTAACTAATGAACAAAGTACTTAACGCACACCTCGTATGTATTCAACAACCTGCAGAGAGCTTTGGGAACAGTAAAAGTATAGGACATGGCTCCTGCTTTCATGGACTTACTAACTGGCTGGACAGTTCTGGACACCAGAAGCAAACATTGACCTTAAACATAAGGCCGAGAGGAAGAAGATTCAAGATAAGTGCCAGAGACCCTGTGCAGTATAGAATTTGGGAAAAGGTAGAGGGTATGGGTGGCGGTACTCAGGGACGATGCTAAGTGTATCTCAACGATGTCAGGAGCATTGATTCCCACCCTGGCAGAGGCTTAGTCTGCAGGACTGAGAACTTAACTAATGCCTGGGGAAGGAGGGATCTTTGGCACTGCAACCCTTCTCGTCCCTCTCATTCCTGTTTGGTAGAAAGGCAGGTAGCGCAGCCACCTGGGGCACAGGGGGAAGCTGTTCTCTCCTGAGTGACCCCACTGTAGGTACAAATACTGCTTCCTGGGGCTACAGGTGGGGCCCCTCTATTAACAGGGCCCTGCTGCTCAGGCACCACTCCCTGGAGGAGCCCAGGGAGGGAAGGTTTAAGGGGCAAACTCCTTCATCCCTAGAAAGTTGCCTGGACCCTTTAATTAGTGTCCCAGCTTGTTACATCTGCCACTGTTTTCCCCCAAGGGATGCAGCCGGGCCTCCCCTGTGCTGACTGTTATCTTTCAAGAGCTCAGAGCAGAGTGCTTTTTCAGTAACCTCATCAAAGGATAAGCTAGGATTCAGATAAGCTTTTCAAGGAGGAAGTCGGGGTTATAATTTTCAGAGACTTCTGAATGTCACCTCCAATTTTCAACTCTTCAGTTCAAATGCCAGTTTGGGGGAGCTGGGCAGCCTCAGATATTGAAATGGCAACCTCTGACCCCGGTCCTTCTCTATTCCTGGTCATCTTAGAGCCAGGGGGATCCAAGAGTTGAAAGTGCTCGAGATGTCTGACTTATAATAATTCTGCTTCTCAGAAGTGCAAATTACACAGGAATTGGTGCTAAACTCGCCATTAACTACCGAGTCCAAGGAACCTTTCGTTCCCAAATTACCTGTCAGTTTCTCCGTGACGCCATATAATTCTGTCGTTTAAGGGGAAAAATGGTTGTAATTTGAAATTTCAGTGAAATTTCTAATTGAATCTGCATTTAACTTTGAAGACTTAATGTTCCTCCATTTCAGCAATGGGTTGAGTCACATTTGAAATTTCAGTTTCATCTTCCCCTAAAATCCACAGCTTCTTTCTCCTGTCTCGGCCAGGAACACCCATTTTGGTCTCCTGGCGGCTCATCCATCATCATATGATCTTCATTCTGAAACAAGACCTTCAGAGACCATCGAAGCCCACTACCTCAATGTGGGGAAGGAGGAAGTGAGAATTAAGTTCAAATAAGGTTTAAAAGAAAATTGCTTCCACTTTAAAAAAAAAATCTCATAAATGATAATATACTACAGTGATTCTTAAGAATAAATTCTGGTAATTCATGGTTATCATAGTGATCAAGTTATCGAATATTTTGGTTTTGTGGCTTTCAAAGTTTTTTCCTGAGGAACCTATGGAGCAGACACCATGATTGAGGGGTCTTTGATTTATTGTCTGCCCTCATGTCCACCAGGAAAAAAAAAAAAAAAAAAGAGCTCATCTTAATGTAATCAATCCAAGCACTCTGGGAGACTGAGGTGGGTGGATTGCTTGAGCTCAGGAGTTTGAGACCAGACTGAGCAAGAGTGAGACCCCATCTCTACCAAAAATAGAAAAACTAGCCGGGCATCATAGCAGGCACCTGTAATCCCAGCTACTCAGGAAGTTGAGGTAAGAGGATGTTTAAGTCCAAAAGTTTGAGGTTCCTGTGAGCTATGATGATGCCATGGCCCTCTACCCGGGGCAACAGAGGGAGACCCTGTCACAAGAAAAAAAAAATAAAAAACCTGGCTGAAATTATCTATTTTATTTCTGCATTAGTATTCACTTAAAAAAGAAGAGTTCCCTAGTATGGGGGGTGGGAAGGAATTTTGAAATGCCCTGAACAAGTATGTCATAGCTAGGGAAACTGAGAGATAACCTGAGGTCTAACCATCTCCTCATCCACCCCACACATATGTATTGGGAGCTTTCTACGTGTTAGGCATGTTCTAGGCATTGGAGTACAGTCCTGGCAAAGCAAAGCTCTTGTCCTTGTGGAGTTCAGACACCAATGGGAGGAGGTAGACAATGAACAAGAAATCGGTGTATATTATGTCACGTAGGGCTAAATACTATGGAGGAAACCAAATTGAATAAGAAACTGGAAAAAAACATTGGAAAGTAGAAAGGGGTATGTTGCTTTATAAAGGATGGTTAAGGAAGGCATTGTGATAAGTTAGCATAAGCTCGTTATGCAGATAACCAGAAAGCAGGCATGGAGAAGATCAAACAGAGACGGGACAAGGCAAGTGACCAAGGCTGTGGCTGAAGGGCAGTGAGTTGGGGGAGCATGGGGAGAGGAGGTCGGAGGGGTCGGGGTCCTGGTGGGGTAGGATGCTGTGGAGTGGTACAGGTCATTTGGACTGCATTCTGAATGAGCTGGGAGCCACTAGAGGCTTTGGAGCAGAGGACTACAGTGGCTGCCGAGTGGACAACAGGCTACCATTGGGCAGTGACAGAAATCAGGACACAGGTGAAGAGGCTCTGGCAATAATCCAGCCAAGAGATGATGGCAGCTTGGACAAGGTGGTAACAGTTGGGGTGATGAAAACATGACCGTGTCCTGAATAGTTTCTGAAGGTCAAACCAGAATAATTGGCTGATAATTGGAATTTGGGGTGGGAGAGAAAAAGAAGAGCAAAGATACACCAGCATTTTGTGGATTGAACAGCTGAAAAAATGGAATTGTCATTTTCTAAGATGAGGCAGGCTAGGGGAGGAGCTGATTTGGAAGGGAAATACAGGTTTTGCTTTTGGATAGCTGGAGGTTATGATACAGGATAGACACCTCTTATTCTGGAAACAAGAACAAAAACTTTACCCAGCACCAAAAAGCTTCACCTTTCAGGAGAAATACAAAAATAACAGGGAACCAATTCAAAGTTTTTTACGTGTCACCTTCTCTGCAGGTGGTAGCTCATCCATAACTTGACTTGCCTAGTAATTTCCTTTCATTGAATAATATATGCAAAGGGATACAGGCTCATTTTAACAATAGTCTATGCAAAACTGTAGTCTGCTGAAACTTGACCATCACAAATGTCTGCTTAAATCACGGAGAAAGCTTGCTTATCAAAGTTGCAGATGGCACCCAGCTGGGAGGGATAGCTAATAACTCTGGATGACAAAATCTAGATTCAAAAGACAGGCTAGGAGGATGGGATAGAATGCACAAAATGAAATTTATCAGAGATACATGTAAGGTCCCACCCCTCAGTCCAAAATGAATTGTGAAAATACAGAATGGGAGAAGTCTTAGTTTTCCAGAAATTCATGTAAAACAAAGCCACAGGGGATTAGTTGACTGTAAGCTCATTATGTCATAGCATGGTACATGACTTTCAACAAAACTAATGTAACATTAATGGAAATGTAGTGTCCTGAATAAGAGAGTTAACAATCCCAACCTATTGTGCACTGAACTGTCCACACACATGGGGATAATTGTGCTCATGCCCAGTATCATATTTGAAATAGTGAGCACCAACAGGGAGGTAGTCAGAATATGCATGTATGCCTAATGGGCTTGAAATTTCCATGGCTTTCAGGGTGTGTATCTAGCTATTGCCTTGGGGATATCCGTATGGAGAGAACTGCCTTTACATCTCTCTAACTGGGAAATTATCTGCCAGTGGTTATTCCTCATTTTGGATTATTTTAAGTTGAGGGTATGGGCTTATTAAAGAATATTCCATTTTTAATCCATTCTGACCACCATTTAGTCCACTTTCTTACTCAAAAGACATTGGATCCCATTGACATTTAAGTGGTTCCTTTGTGAAGGAAAGTGATCTGCCCCAAAGCCATGAAAAGAACAGGGAAGGAGTAGAGGAGAAAAGGGAAATAGAGTGTAGGTTCATCTAAGCTTGTTGAGTTCCTAGCACCACACAGAAGGGTGGAGCCCTGGGCATCTCACATGGGGCTCTCATTTTCCTGCATTCACTTCTTCATTCATCTTTTTTCTTACAGTCCTTAACCTTTGACTACTCCCTGAGGTGGCACTTCTGTCCTATGTACCTATTCTAGAGATTAGAATAATTTATGGGTCAGTTCTCACTTCATTCTTTGCCCTCAAATTCTTCTGCCTCATCATACTCTACTCAGTTTCTGCTGTCTTCCCAATGTAGGGAGAGAGAAACTTTATACTGAAAATTTGGTGGAAGATTAGGAAGAAGTCCCTATAATAAAATAGAAGGTGTCACAGTCACAATTTCCCTCCAATGATCATGTAACTCTTAAATGCATATTATTATTACTACCGCAAATTTGGCCCTTTTATGGCTGAAACAACTAGCTTCTACACTGGAGATTTGATTATGGCAAATAACTGCCCGATTAGTGACAACAATTTCTTATCTCTATTAAAGCTTGAAAAGACCATGTGACTAGAATTCTTGTCAGTGAAATGTGAGCAGGTGTAGTGTGCGTCATTTTAAGTCATGGCACTTCAAAACTAGGTGTACCCTGCAGATGCTGGCACTGATGTGGAGAGAAGGGAAGGCTTACACTGCTGGTGAGATTGTGAACTAATACAGCCTCTTTGGGAAGAAGTATGGAGAATCCTTAAAGAACTCAAAATAGACCTTCCATTTAATCCTGTAATCCCATTACTAGGTACCTACCCAGAAAAGAAAAAATGATTTTATCATAAGGACACTTGCACTAGAGTGTTTATTGCAGCTCAATTTACAATTGCCAAGATGTGGAAACAACCCAAGTGCCCATCAACCCATGAATGGATTAATAAACTGTGGTATATGGATACCATGGAATACTATTCAGCCATAAAAAGATGGGGACTTTATATCTTTTCTATTAACCTGGATAGAATTGGAGAATATTCTCTTTAGTAAAGTCTCACAAGAATGGAAAATCAAGTATCCAATGTACTCAATACTAATATGAAGCCAGTTGACCAACTAATACGTGCAAACATAATAAGTGAAAAACTCAGGTTTAATTACAGTTGGGGGGAAGGGGAGGATGAGGGGGTTCAAAGAGAAAGGAGAAGAATTGATATGCTCCTCACCTAATGGGTACAATGTAGAGATGAGGGGTACAGCTACAACAAGGATCTTACCTAACAAACCCAAACATGTAACCTAATCATTTGTACCTTCATATTAATCTGAAATTTTTAAAAAAGTAGGGGTGCCTCCTTCAGTTCCTTTCTTTCCAATCATCAGATAAATGCAAAGGACATCAGATCCCTAGGTGAGAATAATACTGAAGGGTCCAGGCTCTAATTATCAGCTGGAGGCTTCTAGCATGAAATTGTTTGATGAATGAGAAAACACATATCTATTGTGTAAAGCCAGACTGAGGGGCTTATTTGTTACAGCAGCTAGTGTTATCCTATTACATGATTCTTCAGACAGAATAACTAGAGAGCCATATGCAAATTACCTGCTTCTCTAATCTCTAGGTGAGGGGTTAATGTGAAGGAGGATACTTTCATCATCCTGAGTCATGTGTCTCACGAGGAACGGTTGAATAAAGCTGGAATCGAGAAGCCTTGCTCTGTGTGTGTGTGTGTGCGCGCGCATCTGGGGAGATGGAGGTAGTTACTGATGCAGAGAGCAGCACCACTCAATATTCGAAAGCTACAGGAAATTCAAATCACTTCATTTAATGGAAGATCTTTCCACATCTGCACCCTGTGTATGCTCTGTGAGGGCAGGCATCACCTTTGTGTGACTCACTGCTATGTGCCAGGAAAAGAACCCAGTGACTGCAAAAAAAAAAAAAAAAAAAAAAATACTCCACAATATTTTAAATAACTCTCTTAAATAACTTTTAAAGACCCTCCTTATATCTGCCAGTACTAAAACCTTGCTGTGACACGGTAATTTTTCCATTAGTGAAAGTTCCATGCGGAGTCTCCATGAGTACCCAGAAGAAGTTTGGGCTAAATGACTTCTCAAAAGATCTCTTCCCATTTCTATTATCCTACATCCCCATCACTTCCAAAAAACTTTCTCATTCATCTTATCTTTTGATTCTTACTTGTATAAGGAATCTGTGAAATTATCACCTCACTTTTATAGGTTGAAAAATTGAGAAATTAAGATAAAATGACGCATCCAAGGTCACGTTGTAATTTAGCACAACTAGAACTTCAATCTCTCGACCCCTGGAAAAGAGTTCCCTGATGATTCCCAATTCTGAAAAAAGGAAATAAATGGTGATAGACATAAAAATAGAGAGAGAGGGATAGAGAGAGAAAGAGAGAGAAATAATATTCTTTACTGAATGTTCACAGGGCTAAGCATTCATATACATTTTCTCAATAATCACAATCACTCTCTAAAGTAGGCGCTATGATTAATTTATTTTATAGCAAGAATCAGAGGTTCAGAACACAGAAGTTTACACAACTTAAAAGCTGCAGATCTTGGGCCAGGACCCATTTATCTCACCCAAGCCTATTACTTCAATTCAATGTTGTAACTAGAAGCTCCCTGCCAGGTACAGAGGAAAGCAATGTGGCCAGGGCAGTTCATGAAAGACTTCACTGGAGATGGGACTCAAGCTAGACTCTGGAGGTCTAGGGTCCACTGGGGTATCCTACCAAGGGACTGGCCACAAAATGTTTCCAAGGAGCCAGGGTTCACGTACAATTTCTTGTGCCTTTGACATAACTGATAATCTCCAAGGAACCTAGAAAGGGAAAAAAGGTTGGCGGAGAATGAAAAATTTATCCACTCATATCGTTCTGGGATTCATAGGTCATCCTCGTGGGTAAAAGAACTACATAAGGGAAAAGAAATCATGGTTGGGCTTAGAATTTGACAGTTTAAAAAAGTCTCAGCAGAGACAACCAGGGCTGCCACTGATGAATTTTAGGGAAGGATTATCTGAACTTTGAAGACTGCAGAGTAGACCCATAAGGTGGTAGAACTAGACCCATTCTATGGACATCAGGCCCAAGAAAAATTTCCACTTAGTTGGAGTATCCACCACCCACTGCCATGGTCACAGTTTCCACCATTCCTGTATATAATTTGCATTTTCCGGCAGACCTATTCCCTTGTCCCTGAGCAATGATCTAATCTCATGTTAGATCCCTTCCTGGGAGCTTTGATCTTGAATAGTTTACCAAAAAAGAAAAACAACTAAATGGACTAGGAAGGACTTGTCTTTCGTGGCACCCCTGCTTCCCCAGACCAGCTGACTGTTGCTGTAACTTATTTTCCTCTAGGTCAGATACAGGGCTCTTCTCTCAAACATTGCATCCCATCCATTCTGGTTAAGCGACATTAACTACGTTGTAAGTAATAGCCCGCCCACAGCAATGTGGCTGACGGGTCTGTCTGTGTCTGGGTTATGAATGGGCTGGTCCTCAGCTGCAGTCACATTGCTTTGGGCTGGAAACTCATCCCATCTTGCAAGGTCAGAGCTCATCGGTTTATGGACAGTGGGAAAATCTTCTAGAAAAACCTAGGATACAGCCAGATGGGCTGCTCGGTAGACAATTCTCTCTCCTGGAAAGTGGGGCTGCTTCATTCTCCCAGCCCAGGGTCATCAGTGCATTCCTGAGACCAAGATTTTAGACACCTGGATGGAACTTTCAGGATAAACCCCAATTGCTACCTCCTGGCCTTAGACAATGCAGACAAGGGAAATATTAAAAAGGTGTCTTTAAACACCTGTGAAGACAGCCCTATTCTTCATATCCATCTAGCCTAGCAAAGCAGTGGACACATAGTCAGCAGTTAGACAGTATCTGTTACCACTCACAATAGCTTTATTTTATTGCATGCCACAGACTATGCTAAGTACTTTGCACACAATAGAGCACTTTATTTAATGCTCCTACTAAGACTATACTACTGTTATTCTACTGCATGAGTTAAGGAAACTAAGTCTCTTATGGTTTCTTCATCCTACGGTTGCCCCACCACTGAGATGTGGGGCAGGCATTATACACTGAGTACTCTTAAGCACCCTAACTGGAAAAAAAAATGTTCTTACCATCATTCGTATGTTTTAAAGTCACTGATATTTTCACACTTAATCTTAAAAGTTTGATCCAAGCACACCGTACATAAATATGCATGATTGTATACGCGTGTATGTGTGTGCAACCCCCTGTGTGCAAATAAATACACATCAGAGCTCATACGAAGTGAGAAAGAAATGATTCTGAAATGGCTGAAATGGTTTGGGGGACTAAACAAACATTTTCCCTCCTCAGCTCTGCTTTATGTACCCCCAATTCAGCCACATGCCATATGGCTGATGGCCCCTGTGACTGGTGACCCAGATCCCCAGTACTTCGGCCTGTCTAGTACTCTGCCCACGCTCACCCTACACCCACTCCCCACTCCGTTCTCGGCCATTCAGCAAAAGATCCTTCACCCTGCCTTGCTGCAAAAGGAACTTCCTTCTTGTAGATTTGACAACAGACCTGGACGTCCCCATTTTTTCACCCTTGGCATTCTGGAAGGACTCCTTCACTAAGGCTTTCCCTCTTAAGGGGCTCAGGCGCAGTCCTCGTCCAGCATCCTACTGACCCTTAGGATTCCTGCCTTCTTTCATTCATGCATTATTTGGTAATAGGTACATATTAGACACCAACCGTGTGCCTCTGCTCAGCCCTGAGAACACATTGGTGAAATGACCACAATGAAACCAGCCCTCAAGCTGCTCACTATCATCTGCAGGGGGTGGGTGGGGGAGAATAGTCAACAGGCAAAAATTACAGGTAGTGGGTAAAAAACATTAAAACTTGAGGCAGAACTTCTAGAATGAGAGCTGTCTACTCTTTAGCAATACACTTTGATGGGTGTCTGATGAAAAGACAAGACCCAGGACTTGACAGGAGTGGGGTGAGTCAAAGAATCCCTCTGCAGTATAAGGGTATTTTAGTCCACTCAGGTAGCCCTAAGGGAGAATCAAGAGGCAAGATTGGATATAAACTGAGAATTTCAAGTGTATTTGGGAAAACGGGACCACCCATTACCCGGAACAGGCAAAAGCCAGAGAAGCTAGTGGCATCAGGAACAACCAAAGGACTGTCAAGAACAAGCTAGTATTTAAATTCCTGGCTGTGTGCTACCACTCTGCCTTGCCCAATATCCCTTGAGTAAAACACAGTATACAAAATAGCACGGTTAGTGTTTGGGGGCAAATTGTTAAATAGGGCAACCAAGAGAAATCTCATCTTCTTCATATCTCTTCTTGGTGGAGACCAGGTGATAGGAGATTGGGCAGAAAGGGAGGCGATGACCTGGAGTTTGAGTCAGTGGTCAGTAGCAGATGAGGCAGAGGCTTGGAGCAGAGAGGAATAGAGAAGTAGCCACAGATATGTGTGTTAGTGACCAGATGGCAGCCAAACACACACCTACCTTTGCCCAAATAAACTAACCTGTGGTGGTTCAGCCCTGACTGCACGTTAGACTCACCAGTGTGCTTTAAAAAATCTCTGGATGTGGGCTGGGTGTCTGTACTCAGCGGTTAGGGCACTGACCTCATGTATTGAATCCTGGTGGATTCAAACCAGGTCTGGGCCTGCCAAACAAACAAACAACAACAACGACAACAAAAAATCTCTGGATGCTCAACCCTAGGATTTCATTTGTCTGGGTTGAAACCCAGGCATCAGTATCTTTGTGAACCAGAGGACCTGATCTTTGGAGGGACATTCAGATCTCAACATAAAGAAGTAAGTGTCAGAAAGACATAAATAAAAAGAACTAAAGAACACAGATGAGCTGATGGTAGAGGGAAGTGATAGTTAAGCTGAAAGCCTGAGGACTGAGCATGAATTATCCAGGCACAGGGAAAGGAGAAGTGAGACAATGTCTCAGGAAGGAGAAAAAGCAGAAGTCAAAGCAAGGGTTCAAACTTCATAAGGAGCTCAGTAAGGCTGGAACTTGAGTGGGGAAGGGGACATATGTATTGGTGGCAAGAAGTATAGCCAAAGACATAAAAAGAATTCCGATTACAGAAAGTCTTGTACATAATACATAAAGAACCAGGTTCAACCTAATGCCCTTGAGCTCTAACAGGTAATCCCCCTTCCCTCCACCCTTTCAATCCTATATCAGGTAACTATTGCTTTCTAACAAACTACCCTAAAACTCAATGGCCTAAAACAATAAACACATATTCTTGCTGACAAGATTTGGTCACAGGCTTGGCTGATCATGACAGGGCTCTCCCATGTGATCGTGGTCAGTGGTGGAGGGATGCCTCACTCCTGGGCCTGGTCATTACCGTGGCAACAGAGTGACTGGGCCATATATCTCTCATCACCCAGTAGGCTAGCTTGGGCTTTTCACATGGCAATGCCTTCTCCAAGACAAAAAAGCAGAAGAACACAAAAGTGCTCGGGTTCTAGGATTGGAAGTGACAAACCGTCACTTCTGCTGTATCTTATTGGCCCAAACCAGTTTTTAGAAAGTCAGGCCCGATTTAAGGAATAGGAAAGCAGACCCTTTCTCAAGGTGGGAAAAGCAGCAAAGTCACAGTGCAAGAGACAAAGATACAGGGAGGTCAAAAAAAATAATTGCAGCCATTTTTTGCAGCTATTAGCACACTTCCATGACCCTAGCTGCCTCCATATGTCCCCATGGTTGGGAAGTGGAATAGAGCTCAGAGAACACAAATCCAGGCCACAACTCATACTAACCAAGCAGCCACAGGCAAGAGCCAGGCTGCCATCCTAATTGCTCCGTCCAGTCTTCACATACCATCGATTTCCTATTTTCCATCCTGACTTTCCAGTGTTGTTTTCCTTAACACCACAAACTGTCGGTCACTCTGTGCACCCCCCAGGCCTCTGTGGGCATTTTCTCTTATATCAGCGCACAAAGAAGCTACGGCAACTCCCCCAGGCAGACGAGGTGAGTGGCAGAGCAAGGCCACTGATCACAGCCCGGCCGGTGACAGGAGGTGGGGACTTCCGAAGACAAGCTGGCCCTTTGCTCACCAGACAGAACTCTGCCCTCCCAGGCCTCTTCCCTCCTCCACAGGACTGTGTGATTCAGCTTGTCAGCACCTGCCCAGTGGGCCTCCCAGGCTTTCAGCAGCCACAGAGCTCTCAAAACAGACACGGACGCCTTGCATGGACAAGCTCCCTTTAGACACCGTGTCCATCCGCACTCTGTATTAGAAGAAGGATGGGAAGGAAAGCAGAAGGGATGGGAAGAGAAATGGTGCCTTGGAGGACAGACCCAAGGGAAGATGCTCATTTAGAAGAAAGAGAGAAAGGGCCGGGCAGGGTTTTAGTCACTGGTTTCAAGTTTCAGAGTAACTAGGACTGGTAGGAAAGTGGCTTCCTGACTATCTTTTCTGAGGAAAGGGTAAGAAATACAAGGCTTAAAATTCAGCAGGAGGGAATGAGGTATGACGGAGTGGGGAACTTTCCATCCACAAGACCTGTAGTGAACAGGGTACAACACAGGAGTTAAGCATGGTCTCTGCCCTGCAGAAGTCTCCAGCGCTATTAGAGATTCCAAAGTGATACACATGAGCTGATAAAGGGGACTGACTGACGTCACTTTGCTGGACACGATGGGTGATTTGGCAGCAACTCTATGTGCAATAAAACTTTAAAGAAAGAAGAACAGCTAGGTAAATCTTTGTAGAAGCGGTTGGACTTGTTCATATTCACGTAGGCAAAAATACATTAATCACAGAAAATCACAATCCAGGTAGAAAGAGCTCTGTACACAAAAAGCAAGTAGAGTGACCAACTCATGCCAACTTGCTGGGGTCTCTCCCCTGTCCTTGGCAGACTGGCATGGCTGGTCACCCCAAAGGGAAGAGAGCCCAAACTGGTATCCTTTGGCGGAATATTAAAGAGACCGTTATAATGAGATAGTAGGACTTAGTGAAGTACTACCTTGAGAGCAGAAGCAGGGACAGAATGACCTCTAAAGGATCCTTCCAACTTGCTAATTCTGTCATCTCTGCCTGCAAAAGACTTTTTCATATTTCAGATTAATATGAGGGTACAAATGTTTAGGTTACATTGTTTTCATTTGTAAGGTAAAGTCCAAGTTATAGTTGAGCCCTTCACCCAGAGGGCATGCTGAGCACCCTCACATTGTATACAGTAGGTGAGATTCCACCAATTGGCCTCCCTCTTCTCCTGCCCCTCTCCGTCCTCTCCCCTCCCCCTTGCTAGACTATACTTGTGTTTTTTCTTTCGTGTTGGCATGTAGTTGTTTAGACCTTGGTTTCCTATTAATATTGAATACATTGGATACATTTTTTCCCATTCTTGAGGTACTCTATTAGGAAGAATGTGTTTCAACTCCATCCATGTAAACCCAAAAGATGTAAAGTCTCCACCTTTTCTTATGGCTGAAGAGTATTCCATGGTATAATATGTCACAGTTTGTTAATCTATTCATGGGTTGATGGACACTTGGGTTGCTTCCACATCTTGGCAATTGTGAATTGAGCTGCAATAAACATTCTAGTGCAGATGTCCTTGTAGTAAAATATTTTTTTTTCTTCTGGGTAAATACCTAGTCATGGGATTATGGAATCAAATGAAAGGTTGACTTTTGGTTTCTTGAGAATTCTCCACACTTCTTTCCACGGAGCTTGTATTAGTTTGCAATCCCACCAAAAGTGTTCCCTTCTATCCATGCCAGCATCTGCAGATTCAGGAGTTTGTGATGTGGGCTAATCTTACTGCAGTTAGGTGATACCTCAAAATGGTAAGGGTACCACAACCAAAGCAAACAGCCTTCAGAATGTGAAGATATTTACATACTATGACTCTAACAGAGGGCTGATAACTAGAATCTACAGAGAACTCAAATCAACAAGAAAAGAGCAAACAACCCCATTTATAATCATGCACGAGACTTGGACAGAAACTTCTCTGAAGATAACACATGAATGGCGAACAAACACATGAAAAAAAGACTTCTAAACTTTGGTCATAAATATCTCACTGAGCACACATTCATCAGAAAAATTCATACTGTGGTCCTTTCAGATGATTCCGAAGGCATTGCCTTTCCTTGGGAGCTCTTGGGAAGATAAAGACTGTTCCTAATAATGTTGCTTGAGCACTTACCCTCAAGTATCTTGCACATGGTAGGACCTCTGTGAGAGCTAATTTATTTATTTATTTATTTATTTTTGAGGCAGAATCTCATTGTGTTGCCCTCAGTAGAGTGCTGCAGCGTCACAGCTCACAGCAACCTCCAACTCTTGGGCTTAAGCGATTCTCTTGCCTCAGCCTCCCAAGTAGCTGGGACTACAGGCACCTGCCACAATACCTGGCTATTTTTTTGTTGTTGTTGCAGTAGTCATTGTTGCTTAGCTGGCCCAGGCTGGGTTCGAACCCACCAGCCTCTGTGCCTGTGGCCAGCGCTGTAACCACTGTGCTACGGGCGCCGAAGCTGTGAGAGCTTCTTTGGTGGATGGATGGATGGATGGATGGGTGGGTGGATGGATGGATGGATGGTTAGATGGAAGCAAAAACAGATGAAACGATAAATAGGCAAATGGAATAGTGGTGCAATGAGTAAATGGAATGACGAATGAGTAGATAGAGGAATTTTAGGTGAATTACAAGGGTTAAAATAATAAATCTATCAGTGAAAATGATATAATGTAGACAAGTTACATATATAAAGTTGCATTATCAATAAAACTTTGAGCCTCTACCATTATTTTCCTACAGACAACTTATATAACCAGACCACATCTCCCTAACACACATTCCACACTTCCTTACCTCCCAAAGCCTCTACTCTCTCTTCCTCCCCTCCAAAAGATAAGATTTTTAAATGAAACTCGAATTTTCATTTCACCAGTCCTATCTATGCTATGTGACTATAGGGATGTGCCTGTAGCCTTAGAAACTCTGCATAAACGAGAGGATTGATTCAGGCAATGCCTGGAGTTCCTTTTAGTGCTGGGATCACTATCTTCATTATTATTTGTAAAAAGTGAAGCAGTACAAGACGGCTAAACGGCACAAGAATGATACTTTGGGAATATCCAAAATTGCCAGGTTGGGAACAATGATGATTATCTGGTATCTTCTCTGCATCCGATGACGTAGGTCTTTCTCCTGTTGTGTGAGAGAGAGATGGAAATTCAGAAAGAGGCATGGAGGGTGGCTCCCCTCTTGATGCTGGCCGCAGAACCTCTGTCCCCAGCCCTCCGTGAGCTGGAAAGAGGCTGCGTTTCAGTTGTTGCCTCCAATCTGGCTCCATGTGGCTGATGTGAAGCTGTACATTTTGCAGCTGAAGGCAGTGGGCTCCCCGGGATAATAGCAGCTGTTCAAGTGCATATTAGCACTCGAGATGCTTGATAAGAGGAATTAGAGTACCGCCCGGTTTCTTTATTTTTTATTTTTTGCCTGGCTGAATCAATAATTAAGTGTATTCTAATAGTGCAGTTTTGCTCGAGATTCTCATTTGGCTCAGGCATTAGGTCTAAATGAAATATTTAGTTGACAGGATACAGTTATGAAGCAAAACCACATTTCTGTCTGTATACTTTAATTTTTCTAATGATGAGAAACCACAGTCTGTCTTCCAACCCTGGCTGCTGCCGCTTTCCTGTCATTCCCTCTTCCAGAAAGAAGATAACAATCCCTTTTCTGCCTGCAAGAAAAATGAGAATGTCAGATCCTGGTGACCACCGTCAGATGGGGCCTGGAGCTATAAGAAAAATCCAGTTCCACCTTGTTTGTGTTGGTGGAGGCCGACTCAACAGAAAGGCATGCCGGGATGTTTACCTGAGGCAGTGGGGAAATGAAAGAAGCTGGGACTGTGTAGGACAAGGATTGGGGGCGCCCAGGGATGACATGGAACCAGCTAGCATCTCAGCCCATGAGGAGATGTACAGCACTCAGGGTGATGTCAGGCTGGGAGGGAGAATGTAAGCCAGGGGTCCAGGCCACAGTGACACTACAAGTCAGAGATTGAGGAAGTAGCTCCTGACCCAGGGTCCAGTCTGTTCACGGCATGGCCAGCCTGTGCTAGGAGCTCAGAAGGTGGTGAGGGAGATGACATCCTTGCTGAGCGTGCTGTGGCTCCAATCTCAGCTTTGTCGCTGCTTTACAGAGAGACACCAGGAAAGCCTTGTCACCTTTTTGGGCCTTATTTTCTCAACTGCTATAAAGAAGCACCATGACCTCAAAGGTACCATCCAGCACTGGCTTCTGAGGATTCTGGACCCAGCAGACAGGGACACTGAAAGGTCACCTCCAGCAGCACATCTCTGCCTGAAGACAGTCTTCTGTTCATCCATAGTCTCTGCCTGGGCCCCACCACCCTTCCACTCCATTGCTCCTATCCCATCTCAGGGAGAAAGTCTCCAGCCTTCTCCATTTCTTTTATTTCAAGTTCAAATAGGATGCTTTGGCACATCTAATGTTTTCTTACATCTAACCTGAGCCCACTCACAGATACCTCCCTCTCTTGGGAGTATCCTCAGTCTCCAGCACTTTGCCCACACTCTCCCACCTCCTCCTGGCTGCCTGGAGGAGTGACGGAGCTCCAGATGACACCACCTTGGAGCCAGAGCGGCTCCATACACCTTCCCCAGGTGTCTCTGGGTGACAAGCCCAAGGTAGGGTCGACACACGTTCCAAGCCTCGGAATACTAGAGCCCAGAGCCACCCAAGTTAGGCAAATGTGGCTGCAGACCACTAATTATTTGCACAGCCTGCTTTCCTGTGTGTCTCTATGTTAGATAAATATTTTGTATACCTTTGCTCTAGAAACTAGAAAGGGAGGGAGTGGTTCGATAGGAAAGAAAGGCAAGTGGTGTTGATCTTGAATCCAGGCTGGCTGGTTCACTCTCGTAGTGTTTGAAAAGTCAACCCATTCGTCTCCAGCAAAGTGGGCGATGCAGAAAAGTGATATTTGTCTAATATTTGCTCAGCTTATTGTGTCTCGCTGTGTATTCCCAGGTGCCCTGGCTTTTGGAGAAAGTTAATCACCATGTCTTAAGACCGCCCCGGCTGTGCCATTTCAGAGCAAAAGGTGTAGTTATTTTTTTTTTAAATCTATCTATCTTTTTCTTTCTTTTTGGTTGTAGCCAAACAGGTTGATGCTTTTTATCAAAGGGACAGGCAGAGGCAGGGACAAGAAAGGACAGAGGCAGAGACACAGGAGGGCAGGATTCCAACCAGGAAGCCCTTTCTCCCAGGAGCTCCCTGTGGGGAAAGGCATCAGTAGAGTGGCCTACGGAGGGAAGGGAAGGTCTTTAGGTTTGAAGAGTTGCCATATTGGCACCACTCAAATGGTCCTCTGCAATATTTAGTGTTGGTGATTTTTTTTTCAGGCACAACAGCACAGGTACGTGGGCTTCCTTTGGATCCCAACAACCCTGGAAAGTGATTAAGGCAGTTGGTGTGATGCTGCCCGGCTCATAGACCAGCTGGAAGCCCAGGAGATGAAGCACATTGGTGAGGGTGGCAGAGAGAGTCCTCAGACCACAGGATTCCCAAAGACTAGTAGGAAAGCCTAGCAGAGAGTCACTTTAGAGTTATCAAATGTTTATGAAAATATACTCTAGGAAGGGGGCAAAAAAGAAATTAACACACTCTTGCTCTTTCACACCCGCTCTGCAAAGGGATTGTCTCCCTGGCACTTTGCAAGTGGGGAAACTGCTGTATGGCTGTGTTTGCTCTGGACCGAAAGGGACTGGAGTCTGCAGCCCCGGTGCATCCTTCCTCAGGCGTGGAGGTGTGCTTTGTTAGCAAAACACACCTGGCCCCTCTCTGTTTTCACCCACTCTTCCCTGGAGAGGGTTGGTGCCATAAGGGCTTGACGATTTTAGGGAGGAACCAGTTCTGTGACATTCAGCCCTTCCCTGCCCACAGAGACCCAGCACTCAGCTCTGCTTTCAGTCTTGGGGTGAGCTTAGTAGGGAAGGCTCTGCCCCAGGAGCTGACGGTCACCTAGCTCTGCCTCTCACCCATGACCAAGGCTCTCTGGTTCTGGTGGTATCTGGAAGCCCACTGCTGTCACATATTTAAGTCATGTCCTCAAACCAAGCCTCATTGATCATCAAAGTAATAGCGTTGACCTCTGTCTGCTGGAAGGAAGGAAGGCGGTGAAGGAAGAAAGGAAGAGGGGAGAGAGGGAAAACTTCTGTGGGCTGTACAACCTCACGCCTGTTCCACCAAGCCTCATTTGGTCAACAGGGAGTCACTGTCTGTCTCCTAATCTTGCTCTTCTCTGCTACTCCCTCCCAGGGGACATGAACCAAGTCCACTGGGTTTCTAGTCCCCTCTAGAGGTCCCTGCCCAGCAGCTGAGATGAGGCCCATTAATCAGCAACTCTGCCAGTCCCAGTTGTTATTGGTTACGTTTCCTCTGACATTACATTTTCCCCTGACTTGAGATCTGTGTCATGGCTTAATCCGCCCGGATGAATGGTCTGATGTACAACCGTCTCCTGGCTCCCACCGCCACTTTATAAAAATGCCCCCACTAAGTCTGATAAAAGGACAACTTAATGTTTTGAATGCTTGTAACTTTATCAGACAAAATCCCACTACGAAGAATTACTGGGATTTGGGGCCAGTTCCAGATTAGGAGGAAAGAATCCTATGTTGAAGCCCTGCACAGAACGCGGAACTTCTCCCTTCTATACGTTCACAAAGAGCTGCTGAAGATGGAAAGTCTGCGTGTCATAGTTCCTGGTGTGCCGTTCTCAGGGCGCAGCTGAGCAGAGACAACGTGGCTTGGAGTCCCGCAGATGTCACTTGAACTTCTGACTCTGCTGTCTCTCATGCATAATCCTGGGAAGATTTCCCAAGCACCCTGGAGCCTCAGTTTCTTCCTTAGTAAAACAGGAAAAAAATCACAGCTAGCTCTTACTTTTATTTTAATAATGTGGTTGAACAGTAATAGGTTTGTCCTTTCCCTTTGATTTCCCATCAGATAATTTTTTTCCCCTTTGCTTTCACTTTCAGGCTCACTTCTTATTTCACAAATCTTCTATTGATTCCTTAAAACATATTGGTCCCTCCAGCTTTAACTTTCACGAGCTCTTTTCTATTTTCTCATTTTCCTCCAAAAAACAACTAATAACATCCTGCTCTTCTTTCTCTGGGCAGATTTTATAAGGATCTTTTTTCCTTAGGTTTTTCCTCTGCTGCCTTTGTTGCTTGCTATTCCTCTGATTTGTTTTCCGCCCCCTAGTGGTTGGGTGAGGACCCCACCTTCCAGGTTTAAGCGTTTTCCTAAATGTCAGGTGATCCTCCATGGTCCTTCAGAGTCAGACTTAAAAATATGACTGGAACCTTCCTGTGAGGGCTTATCGACAGCTGGGCCCCTCTAGCTTGTAGGGCAGGGTCCAGCCATGTCTCTGGGGACTCACCAAGGCCAATGTCTGCAGGTCTTTTTGCTGTGATGGTCTGCTTTATAGAACCCAACCTCTTGCATTGGGGACGCAAGCTGGGCTGGCAGAGCAGGAGTGGAGAAGAGCAGCAGTGAGGGAGGACCTCAGAATGTAGACAGTCCCCTAATTCTTCTGTCCTAGTGTGTCCCCACACTCTGAACCTGCCAACCTCCCTGACCCATGTCACTTGGCCCTTGTTCACACCTCCTCTTTCTGTGCTTCCCATATGTCAAGCCTTCCCCACAAGAGATGCACTCTCTGTTCCTCTGATGGGAGCACCTTTCAGGCGATTGAGTCCTCAGCCCGGAAAGCCTGGCCCATCACTCTCTGTACCTGTGGCCTGTCCGGGGTGATGACCATGGTGGAGGACTCGTCATCTCTTTTGATGATATTATTTATGAATCTAATTGTTCTGATTTCCTCCACTAGAATTAAAGCACCCCGAAGGAGAGGGACTTGTCTGATGCTGTAGCATCTGAAACAGTGTCTGGGATTTAGCGGACACTCAATGCACATTTATCAACTGAGTAAATGATTAATGAAATGATTAGTTGAAGCCGATATTGGAAAGACAAATTGACACCCATCTTAAGTAGACTCGGCGGCCAAGATGGGGGCTCTGGACTATATGTGATAAGCAACAGGGAGCCATCGAAGGCTTTCGAGATGAGGACTGAGGTCATCAGAGCTGTCTTGTGGGAAATCTGGCAGACCTGTGATTGTGGAGTAGAGGTGGCAATTGGGATGGAGGCCAGGAGTGCAGGCAAGTCCAGCAGTGGTCAGTGAGAGATGCTGACGTCACAACACAGGAACAGCTGCTGGGAGGGGCGACGTTGAGAGATGAACAGAAGACGGCTGCAATCTGCTTTGTGGTTTCAGTATAAACTGCCTGTTTGATGACCGCCCAGGCCTGCCTTGCCTCCTTCTGGTTCCTAACACCTCAGATGTACGTGCACGCCCTAAGAACCCCCAATAAGATAGGGGCCACGGCTGGAGGCTCTGGCTCCCGCTTTCTTCCCTGACTGCTGCCTCTGCTCAATTCCTGGTCAAGGAAGGGCCCACAGCTGTCAGTTTAGTGGCTCGTTCTCTCTTTCCTGGTTGATTTTAAACTTGGGGTTTGCAAGCACTGGCCACAATGGTTGTTTTCAATTCCCAAGGGCAAGTTTAAAACCAATCACTGAGTTAAGGCAGACAGAGGGGAGCCACTGTGCAGGTTTTCCCTTCATTAATAAGTTTCCTGACAGCAGAAGAAAGTCTTCCCAGTCAAGTCTTTGTAGTCAATTCCTGATCATTGTCCTCCCGTTGTTAATATTGCTGTTAAACTCCTGAAGCCGTACTGAGTGAAAGCTAATTATAATAATTAACAGAGAACTCCTGAACTTGTCAAACTGGTAATTATAAACCATAGGGACTTTTATCATTAATAGATGCCATGGAAAGTGAAGGCACAGGGGTGCTGGCAGGGAGAGGCATACAGGAGATGTTCCAGTCCAGAGCCAAATCCGAGTGTCACCAGGATACCAGGCTGTGGCCTCCCTTGACTATGCCCCCAACATCCTGCTGCCTCAGTCTTCCTGCAAACCAGCCTTGGGTCTCCCTATGTACCACTTGCCTGCTGCCACATCCATGAGGACCCCACCTTCCCCGCTCACACACCCACTCTCTTGTACACACTCACATACATAGGGTCAAGTTCACTATTCAGGAGGCTTGTAGGCATTCATTCACGCATGCAACGAAATTCTACTGAACATCTAAGTGCTAGAACCTACTTTAGGCATTGATCAGAGATAAAACTGTGAATAAGACACAATGCCTGTCTTCAAAGAACTTACAATCTAGTGAAGGAAGGAGAAAATAATTTTACAAGAGCGCTATAGAATTTTATCATTGCTCCAGTGAAGATTTTCTCAAGGTGCAAGGTGAGTCTGAGCCTGCTGGAGTAGGGAATCACCTTGTTACCAAAACAATACAAAACCTGAACTCCTAATTTTAAAGCTGTGGTTTTTACCATTTTATGTAATAGTCCCCAGATGCCTTTAAGAACTGGATGAAAGTCACAGTTTTTCACTCCAAGAATAAGCTCCTTCGTGTGTACATGTGAAATTGTTCTTGGAATTTCAGCAGTCAGTTTCTTTTTTTTTTTTTTTTTTTGAGATGGAGCCTCAAGCTATCCCCCCTGGGTAGAGTGCCATGGCATCACGCTCACAGCAACCTCCAACTCCTAGGCTCAAGCGAGTCTCCTGCCTCAGCCTCCCATGTAGCTGGGACTACAGGCGCCCGCCACAGTGCCTGGCCATTTTTTGGTTGCAGCCGTCATTGTTGTTTGGCGGGCCCGGGCTGGGGATTCAAACCTGCCACCTTAGGTGTATGTGGCTGGCTCCTTAGCCGCTTGAGCCACAGGCACAGAGCCACAACAGTCAGTTTCAAAGAGCCTGAAGTTCATCCCACTTCTACGTGGGGGATAGTAAGTAGACCGCTATGCTAAAAATCCCTGGGTATAAAGCACTGAGCATTTTGGCACATAGTAGGTACGCAATAAAAAAAAAGCAAGCTTGTATTAATACTATTAAGACCTCGCATTCTTGTTGGGAGATAAGGTAGATGGAAGTACTTAACTAGCTCTGAAAAACAAGATGTGGGTTGGTCGTGATTATTAACACTGATTGATCAAGCCTGGGCACTATCTTCCTCGTGCATAGAAGGGACATGTGTGCAAAGCTGCAGTCCCCACCATGGCTCCTCCTTCTGGGTCACCAGTGCAAAGAGGGGTCCTCAGCAGCTCCTCTAAGGCAGGGGTCCTCAAACTTTTTAAACAGGGGGCCGGTTCACTGTCCCTCAGACCATTGGAGGGCCAGACTGCAGGCCCAGGATGAGTTGGCTGCTAAGCAGGACAGGCAGCGGCGGCAAAAACACCAGGCGGGCTGGATAAATGTCCTCAGCGGGCAGCATGTGGCCCGCAGGCCGTAGTTTAAGGACCCCTGCCCTAAGGAATGGTTCCATTTCCCTTCTCCAAGGCTGACCTTAGGTGTTTCGTGCTAAAGGTGCTTGAGTTCTTCCCAACGAAAGCCTTCAAAATCTACCTGGCTTTCCCCCAACCCCCAGACTGTGGACAGAGTTAATTTGGCTCTGCTCCTGAATGTGGTCCCTCCTCCCTGCCACTGCCCTGTTCCTTAACAGAAACAACCGCAGAGGAGTGGCTTAGGCTCCAGGTAGTACCTCCACTCCCCCCACCTGGCGGTCTCCATCAGTTCTCCCCTACAGATCACTCCAATAAAACCTGCTATCTACAATGCATCCCTTGCAATGCAAACACAGTCTCAAGACAAGGTCCCTCAGTACTCTTTTCTAACCAAATTACCTCCCCCAAGTCCCTCCTAAATATAAATCTGGAAGCTGCCAAATAAATCAACTCTCTGCAAAGTCAGCTTAAATTGCATCCCCAGCTCAGTCCCAGGGAATGAGGAGGAACTTAGGCCGCCCCAGCAACCCAGGGTGATCTGTCAGGAGGGGCAGCTGCTGGCCGGCCGCCTGCTCCCTGTCCAGCTGTGCGCTCCCTGAAATCTGCGGGCTTTTGCTGGCAGGACGAGAAGGGCCAAACCGGTGGAAGAGTAAAGGACAAGGCTTGGGCCCGCTTTAAAGTCCCGGGCTGGTTTTTATTTTTAGCACAGGTTTAAAAATTGTCAGAAAAACTTCAGAGGCCTCCAGCCCAATACCAGCTTTTGGTTTGGCTGAAACAAGAGAGGGACAGACCACAGGCCTCAGAGCAACACTGCAAGGGGACTCAGGGGCCAGACACGGGGACATCCTGGAGCCTCCCTAGGAGGAAAGTGGTGGCCTCTGAGGGGCACCGGGGGAAGGGGACGATCAGTGCCCCCAAACTTTCCCCACTTCCTGGCTAGCTTGGCGCCTCCTCTGTAGGAGGGGAAGAGGGTCAGGCCAGGCTAGCTTTATCTGGGTTGCTTCTTGCCAGAACCACAAAAGACCAATTTCCTCAGCGAGAGCTTTTGTTTTCAGAAGGGTCTGCAGCTCATCCCCGGAGAAGCCATTGTTTCTGCCGAGGATTTTTAGATCAGCTGCTGGCTCCTGGCGCCCTTCTCCTGCGAGTTCTCCCGTTCTTTTTGTGCTGTCCTCCTTTCCTGGACATAAACAACAAATGGTCCTATTCACCCTGGAGATAAGATTGTGCTTCTCCCAAAGTCACCGCTGTCCTCTCACTGCCTCTGGAACTGTTTGAATAATGAGGCTCCTAGAGAATTTGTGTTGTTTTATCCTTTTCTTCCCTGAGATTGGAGATTCCCTAGGCAGGCCTGATGGGCAGTGCCTGCAGGGGGTGACCTGGGGGTGGCTGGCACAGGGCAGCAGCCCGAGAGAGCTTTTTTTTTCCTGCGTTGGTCTGGGCTCTACAGAGTTTTCTCAGTTTTCTTCATTTTATTTTTTAAAATGTTTTTTCCCCCTGCCAAGGCAAACTATGGCTTGTACACAGAGAATTCCCTACCCTCCAAAAATGGTGGAAACCTTCAGTGTGTGATTTTGTTCTAGAAGCTGGTAGGGCTCCAGTAAGTTTTGCAAGGGGAACAGAAAGGATGTCAGCCAGAGTTAGCAGCCAGCTTATTACTTCAAAGCAGTTCTTCCTTTGGGATCCAGTCTACTCTCCATCCCCTGCTGGACTTAGAGCTAGAGGTCCTGGATTTAAGTTACAGCTGTGCTGCTTACCAAGCCTGTGACCTTAGGCCAGGCACTTAAATCCTCAAACTTCATTTGCTTAATCAGTTCGAGGTGGTGGATCATTCTGCCAACTTCATGTTTGTGATGAGATTCAAGTAGCAATGATGGCTGGAAAAATACTTTGTGAACTGACCAGCAAAGCACAAATGACAAGCGCCAGGACCATCTTACTGGTACAGTCATCCTAATGCTTTTTTATCATTATTGCTATTGTTATAATCTGTGGGTAGTCTGCAACCAAGTTTATTTCTAGACTTAGATTTAAATCCTGGCCCTGCCATTTATTACCTGTATGACCTTAATCAAATTACTAAATTTCTCTGTGCCTTAATCTCCTCATTCACGAAAGTAGGAATAATAGGGCGGCGCCTGTGGCTCAAAGGAGTAGGGCACTGGCCCCATATGCTGGAGGTGGAGGCTTCAAACCCAGCCCTAGCCAAAAACTGCAAAAAAAAAAAACCACCAAAAAACGTAGGAATAATAAAAATACCATTTAATTCATGAGACTACTGGGAAGTTTAAAAAAGAGATAACAGGCCCAGGTGGTGGCTCATGCCTATAATCCTAGCACTCCGGGAGGCAGAGGTGGGAGGACCACTTGAGCTCAGAAGTTCGAAACTAGCCTGAGCAAGAGCGAGACCCTGTCTCTACTAAAAATAGAAAAATTAGTAGGGTTGTATTGGTGCATACCTGTAGTTCCAGCTACTTTGGAGGCCAAGGCAGGAGGATTGCTTAAACATAGGAGTTTAAGGTTGTAGTGAGCTACAATGATGCCATGGCAGTCTAGCCTGGGCAACAGAGTGAGACTTTGTCTCCAAAATAAATAAATAACATAACATAGGTAAAGTGCCTGTGCATAAGTTCTTAACAAATGTTACTCCGTTTTTCTTTTTTTCTTCTATGAATTCCTTTACACTTTCCTTCAATGTTTATTGAACACCTATTATATGCCTGACCTTGTACCAAATGCTCAGAATGCAAGAAACACATCGTGTGACAAGTCACAAAGCAGTGGCAATTCAGTGGGCTGGGTGATTTGTACAATGCACTGGGAGACGGCAGATTAACTCTGCCTAGGATGGCACTTCAAGGAGGCTTTGGAAGTGTGCACAGGATTTCACTAGCTGAGAAGCTAAGCAGAGAGACTGTGAAGAAAGTAGCACGGAGGTCTATGATCCGTCAGGACCAAGAGATGAGGCTAGAAGAAGCAGGGCCAGGTCAGGGGAGGCCATGCAATCTACTTGAGGGCTTTGGACCTCAGCCCAGGGCATTGGGGTGAGATGCCCGGAGATGCTCTGAGATGTAGCAGGGAAGTGATGTGCCCAGACGTGCTTTTTAGAAATGCTGCCTAGGGTGTGAAGAACGGACTGGACTTCAGTGGAGAAGGAGGTGGAATAAGAGCAGAGTCAAGAGGGCTGGAAATAATAATTCAGAAGACAGGGGAGGCCCAAATCAGGCACTTGCCGTGGGGAAGGAAAGGTTTTAGGGAAGGAATTTAGCTGTGTGAGATAAAGGAGTAGGAGCTGATGTAGGCATCTGGTTTAGAAAAGCAGGAGGGTGGCGATGCCATTAACCTGACAGGAAACAAACTGGCCCAAATGATCCTCAACTGTGCCTTCAGTACACAAAGACGCCGTCAATAGGCTTGGCCCCATGATGAGCTGAGAGGGGCCCTGATGATCAGCGGAGATTAAGGGGCTAATGACCTCAATTCTCTTTAAGGTTGAAAGGGAAAAAGACATCCCTCCATTTCAAATTTGTGCAATTAGAAGAACTCTACTTAAAACAATGTAATTGTTTAGGACAGTTTAAAAATAACTACTATATTGTTTTACAACCATCTTATGGTTAACTCCCATACGACACCACATCATGTGGTAGAATTCTAAATGTTCTAGGTATTTAAGTATTAATCATAGGTTATTTTTATTTTTTATTTATTTATTTATTTTTTGGCCGGGGCTGGGTTTAAACCGGCCGCCTCCGGCATATGGAGCTGGTGCCCTGCCCTTTTGAGCCACAGGCACCACCCAGTTCTTTTTATTTTTGTATATTTTTCTGTGTTTCTGGAATCTATCTGATAACACATATCTGAAATCTATGTGCTAGTTTTGCAATGGCAGAAAATAAATATTAACACTATAGGAAAAAAATGGGCAAAAAACTTGCATGAACAGAGAAGAGGGTATCCAAGTAAGCAAGTAACATAGGAAAAGATGTCCAGCGTCATTAGACATCAGGGACTTGCTATGTGAAATTGCAATGCGATACCAACAGGTACAGGTAGCCAAATGATAAAATGAACAAACGGACAACACTTGTGTTGGCAGGGCTATAGAACAAATTGAAGTCTTATGTATTGCTTGTAAGATGTGTAAATTAACAGAATCACTTTGTAACATTTTGTTTTAGATAGTTTATTTATACTACTAATGAACATAAGCAGATATAAGCAAGCACCATAACCTAGCAATTTCCACTCCCAAGTATTACACATACCCACAGATAGAGAAATGCACATATAGTCACCAAAAGATAGACGCAAGAGTGGCGGCACCTGTGCCTCAACAGAGTAGGGCACCAGCCCCATATGCCAGGGGTGGTGGGTTTAAACCTAGCCCCGGCCAAAAACTGCAAAAAAAAAAAAAAAAAAAGATAGACACAAGCGTATTCATAATAGAACTATTTATAATCCTATCAATTTGGAAATGATACCAATGCTCATCAATAGTAGAATATGTAAATTATGATGTATTAGTATAACGCAACATTATACAGGAGTGAGAATTAGCTGGGTACTACTATATGCAAGAGTAGCAATGATTCTCAAAGACGTAATTTTGAGTGAAAGAAGAAAGACCTTTATGTAAAGACGAAGCCAATCCATGCTGTTTGAAATCTGGATGGTGGTTACCTTTGTGGAAGGTATAACTAGAAAGGAGCATGAAGGAGGTCTGGAGTCCTAGCAGTGTTCTATTTCTTAATGTGTATACAGGTGTACACACAGTTATACAGGTATGTTTCTAACAATTCATTGAGCTGTATGATATGTTGTATGTATATTATACTTCAATAAAGACTTAAAAAATAGCCTCAGTGTGCATAGCACAGTGGTTATGGTGTCAGCCACATACACCGAGGCTGGTAGGTTCAAATCCAGCCTGGGCCAGGTAAACAACAATGACAAATGCAACAAAGAAAAAAAAAAATCCAGGCATTGTGGCAGATGCCTGTAGTCCCAGCTACTTGGGAGGCTGAGGCAAGAGAATCACTTAAGCCCAAGCGTTTGAGGTTGCTGCAAGCTATGACGGTACGATGCTCTACCAGGGGCAACATAGTGAGACTCTGTCTCAGAAAAAAAAAAAAAGAAAAGAAAAGAAAAAGAAGGTTAAAAAATATAAATGTTAATCTAAGAATAACCTAAAATAGAATTACAGAAATGAGTGACTAGTAATGATATCAGAAAAACGTAGAGACTTCCTTTGTCTTTCCTAGTCTGAAGTTAATGTCTAAAGGTAATGTTAACAGGTCAGAACTAGGGGCTAGGGACACAGAGACAGCTATAGAGACATTTCTAGTAAGTCCCAGAAAAAATTTACTGTGATAGAGTACAAGTATCTGATATTGGGGATGAAAAAGTAATATTACATAAATCCTATAAAACTAAAAAGAACATGAAGCTATTATAAACAACTTCACACCAATACATTTGAAACTTGGAGGTTAATGGATATATTCCTTAATGAACACAGTTTATCAAAACTGACACAAGAAGAAAGAAAAAATCTGAACAATCCTACATATAGTAGAGAAATCAATTCTAAGTTCTAATGTTCTCTCTCTTTCACACACATGTCTATAGAGAAAGTTACCAAATTTTAAAAAGAGATAGCAACAATTTTACAAAAGCTTACAGAGACCTTAATAAAGGGGAACACTCTTCAATTAATTTAAAGGCTTAGGAAGCCATGATACCAAAATCTGACTCCCTTAAAAGGAAAATTATAAATAAATCTCACTCACAAACCTAGATATAAAAATCCTGAATACAGTATCATCACATGGAATTCAGAAGTATATAAAAGAGATATCATGAAGACTAAGAAAAATTTGTTACAAAAATATAAGGTTGGCTTAATATTTAAAAACAATGTAATTCACAATATTAACGGAATAAAGGAAAAAATGAATATGATCCTCTCAGTTGAATCAGGAAAAACAATAAAACTCAATATCTATTCATGGTAAAAGCTCCCCCAAAAATAGAAATAGAAGAGAATTATTTTATGAGAAAATAGACCTACAAAAATCAGCAAATAACATTCTTAATGGGAAATAGTG
>NW_003852481.1:7493146-7494384 GCF_000181295.1 Otolemur garnettii | reverse complement strand
TGTGGTGACCCACAACAGGGTGACTGCTTCATGAAGTAGCAACAAAAATAATTTTATGGTTGGGGGTCACCACAACATGAGGAACTGTATTAAAGGGTCTTGGTATTAAGAAGGTTGAGAACCACTGGTCAGTAACAATGGGCTGATTTCATATACATTAATGTATAGATGATCTATGTGTTTATGACTTAATAACAAAAAAAAGTCAATAATAAAATGCGATAGAAATATGGGTGAGAAACTTACTTCTATAAGAGAATAATTCAATGGCCAGCGAACATATGAAAATGATCAACTTTATGAGTGATCAAAGAAATAGAAACTAAAATCACAATGAAACACGTTCACACGTCTACCAGAGCAACTAAAATGAACAAGATTGGCCGTAACAGGAGTTGGCAGAGTTGTGCAGCTACCAGAGCACTTGTACATTGTTGGTAGGACTGTATTTGGTACAATTACTTGGAAAACAGTTCAGCATTATCTACTAAACTTAGGTCTGTTCTATAAGTTAACAATTCCAATCCCAAGCATATATCCCCGAGGAATATGCACACAACATATCAAAAGAAATGCACATGAGTGTTCACAGTAACCTTATTCATCATAGCACCAAACTGAAAGCCATCCAAATTCAAGCAGTAGAAAAGAGAAACGAATAGGGTGTCTTTGCACAGTGGTACACACACGCCCCAGCACAGATAATAACCTACAATCGCCTGCAATGATGAGTGATTCTCATGTATATCATATTAATGGAAGTAAGTCAAACACAAGATCACACACAGTATGAGTTCTTTTTTATAAAGTCTAGAAATAGGCAATACTAATCTATAATCTGAAGTCAGAGAGAAGTAAGCTATGGGAAGGAAAGGGAGAGAAGGGACAGCTTGGGGACAGGGGAGTGAGAAGAGGGCTTCTAGGATGCTAGAGGTATTTCACTTCCCAATCTGGTGGTGGCTTCACAGGTGTTTGTTTTGTTTATATTTCTATCTGCGTTCTATACATCAACTAACCTTGTTTTTAACAAAAAAATAAGCATAAATGTTCACACTAAACTAGTTTAGTATAGTTTGAGCCCTGGGCTACTTCAGTAGATTGGCAGGGAAGGCCAGTAGGACTTTGTGAGGAGAGGATAAATGAATGAAAATAGGAGGACACTTCAAATAACGAATTCACAAAAATGAAATTCCTTTTTCCTAAGGTCAACACTCAACTTCCTTTTTTTTTTTTTTTTT
>NW_003852481.1:7489351-7492761 GCF_000181295.1 Otolemur garnettii | reverse complement strand
CATCCAGGTTAATACAAAGGATGTACCATCTTTTTTAATGGCTGAACAGATTACATGGTATACCATGTAATATACCACAGCTTGTTAATCTATTCCTGGGTGGGCATTTAGGCTGTTTCCACATTTTGGAGATTGTAAATTGGGCTGCAATAAACAGTCTAGTGCAAGTGTCCTTATGGTAGAAAGATTTTTTTCCTTCTGGGTAGATGCCAAGTAATGGGATTTCAGGATCAAATGGGAGGTCTAACTTGAGTTCTTTGAGGGTTCTCCATACATCCTTCCAAAAGGGTTGTATTAGTTTGCAGTCCCACCAGCAGTGTAAAAGTGTTCCTTTCTCTCCACATCCACGCCAGGATCTGCAGTTTTTAGATTTTGTTATGTGAGCCATTCTCACTGGGGTTAGATGATATCTCAGGGTGGTTTTGATTTGCATTTCTCTAATAATTAGGGACGATATGCATTTTTTCATATGTTTGCTAGCCATTCATCTGTCTTCTTTAGAAAAGGTTCTCTTCATCTATCTTGCCCACTGATATATGGGATTGTTGGCTTTTTTCATGTGGATTATTTTGAGGTTTCTATAGATCCTAGTTATCAAATTTTTGTCTGATTCAAAATATGCAAATATCCTTTCCCACTGTGAAGGTTGTCTATTTGCTTTGGTTGTTGCCTCTTTAGCTGTACAGAAGCTTTTCAGTTTAACTAAGTCCCATTTGTTTACTTTTGTTGTTGTTACAATTGCCATGGCAGTCTTCTTCATAAAGTCTTTCCCCAGGCCAATATCTTCCAGTGTTTTTCCTATGCTTTCTTTGAGGATTTTTATTATTTTATGCCTTAAATTTGAGTCTTTTATCCATCTTGAATCAATTTTTGTGAGTGGAGAAAGGTGCAGGTCCAGTTTCGGTTTTTTACATGTTGATTTCTAGTTCTCCCAGTGCCACTTGTTCAATAGAGATTCATTTCCCCAGTGTTCTTCTTTGGTTTATCAAAGATGAGGTGACTATAAGATGTTAGTTTCATTTCCTGGTTTTCTGTTCGATTCCAAATGTCTATGTCTCTATTTTTGTGCCAGTACCATGCTATTTTGACCACGATGGCCCTGTAGTACAGCCTAAAGTTTGGCATACTGATGCCCCTGGCTTTGTTTTTATTACTAAGAACTGCCTTAGCTATATGGGTTTTTTTCTGGTTCCATAAAAAATGAAGAATTATTTTTTCCAAGTTTTGAAAGTACGATATTGGTATTTTACTAGGGATGGCATTGAATCTGTAGATTGCTTTGGGGAGTACAGACATTTTAACAATGCTGATTCTTCCCAGCCATGAGCATGGTATGATCTTCCATTTGTTATTGTCCCATGCTATTTCTTCTCATGGTTTCATACTTTTCTTTATAGAGGTCCTTCACCTCTTTTGTTAGGTATATTCCTAGCTATTTCATTTTCTTCAAAGCTATGATGAATGGAGTTGTGTCCTTAAGTAGCCTCTCATCTTGGCTGTTATTGGCATATACAAAGGCTACTGCCTTGTGGACATTGATTTTATATCCTGAGACATTACTATATTTTTTGATGACTTCCAGGAGTCTTGCAGTTGAGTCGTTGGGATTTTCTCAATATAAGATCATATCATCAGCAAAGAGGGAGAGTTTGACCTCCTCTGCTCCCATTTGGATGCCCTTTATTTCCTTCTCTTGCCTGATTGTATTGGCTAGAACTTCCAGCACTATGTTGAATAGTAATGGCAATAGAGGACAACCTTGTCTGGTTCCAGTTCTAAGTGAAAAAGCTTTCAGTTTTACTCCGTTCCATAAAGAATTAGCTGTGAATTTATTATAGATAGCTTCAATCAGTTTAAGAAATGTGCCAGGTATGTCTATACTTTTCAGTGCGCTAATTAGAAAAGGATGCTGGATTTTATCAAATGCTTTTTCTGCATCTATTAAGAGGATCATATTGTCTTTGATCTTGCTTCTGTTGATATGGTGAATAATGTTTATGGACTTGCATATGCTAAACCAGCCTTGCATCCCTGGGATGAAACCTACTTGATCATGATGCATGACTTTTTTGATGATAAGCTGTAATCCATTGGCTAAGCTTTTGTTGAGAATTTTTGCATCTAGATTCAGTAGTGTAATTGGTCTGAAGTTCTCCTTTTTAGTTGGGTCTTCTCCTGGTTTTGGTATCAGGGTGATGTTTGCTTCGTTGAACATGTTGTTGAAGATTCATTCCTCCTCAACTTCTTGGAATAATTTCTGCAGTATGGGAATAAACTCTTCTTCAAAGGTTTGATAGAATTCTGGTGTGAAGCCATCTGGACAACGGCATTTGGGGGGGGAGAATTTTTATTGTTTCTTTGATCTCAGTGCTTGAAATTGGTCTGTTCAGGAGATCTATTTCTTCCTGGCTAAGTCTAGGGACAGGGTCTGATTCCAAATATTGACCCATCTCCTTCACATTGTCAAATTTCTGGGCATAGAGTTTCTGGTAGTATTCAAAGATAATCTCTTATATCTCTGTGGCATCAGTTGTTATTTCCCCCTTATCATTTCTGATTGAGGTTACCAGAGATTTTATTTTTCTATTTCTAGTTAGTCTGGCCAAAGTTTTATCTATTTTATTTATTTTTTTAAAAAAACCAACTCCTTGTTTCATTAATTTTCTGAATGATTCTTTTGTTTTCATTTTCATTAATCTCTGATTTAATTTTGGATATTTATTTCCTTCTGCTGGGTTTAGGCTTAGCTTGTTCTTTTTCTAATTCCATAAGATGGCTTGTGAGTTTGTTGATGCGCTCTCTTTCTGTTTTTCGAATGTAGGCATCTAAAGCGATAAATTTTCTTCTCAGGACTGCCTTTGCTGTATCCCACAGGTTTTGGTAGCTTATGTCTTCATTTTCGTAATCTCAAGGAAGTTAATTATTTCTTCTTTTATTTCTTCCTGCACCCAACTATCATTCAGCATAAGGTTGTTTAATTTCCATGCCTTTGTGAGGGGTTGAACGTTTTTGTTGGAGTTGAGTTCCACCTTTAATGCAAAATACAAAGTAAAATTTCAGTTCTTTTGATTCTGTTGAGGTTTGTTTTGTGTCCTAGGATAGGGTCAATTTTGGAGAATGTTCCACAGGCTGATGAGAAGAATGTTTATTCTTTAGCTTTGGGATGGAGTGTTTTATATATGCCTAATCAAGCACAGTTGTTCTAGGGCAGTGGTTCTCAACCTTTCTAATATCACAACCTTTTAATACAGTTCCTCATGTTGTGGTGACCCACAACAGGGTGACTACTTCATGAAGTAGCAACAAAAATAATTTTATGGTTGGGGGTCACCACAACATGAGGAACTGTATTAAAGGGTCATGGCATTAGGAAGGTTGAGAACCACTGTTCTAGGGTCTCATTTAAGTCC
>NW_003852481.1:7484060-7488870 GCF_000181295.1 Otolemur garnettii | reverse complement strand
TTGCTTAGTTTTGTCCTTTGCATCATTGTGGAAGCAAGGCTCTGTCCTTTAATTTCTGGGTGCTTACTTTGCTGGTGGTTCATTGTGTTGGTCAGTGTGTAGAACAGATTGAAGTATTTCCTATAGAGCTGATCTTGTGGCAAATTTCCTCAATGCTTGTGTATCAGTAAAAGATTTGATTTTTCTGCCAATTTTAAAGCTTAGCTTAGCAGGATATAGAATTCTGGGCTGGAAATGGTTCTGTTTAAATAAATTGAAGGCAGATGACCATTGTCTTCTGGCTTGAAAAGTTTCATTAGAGAAGTCTGCAGTCACCCTGATGGATTTTCCCCTGTAGGTCAACTGATGCTTACTCCTGGCAGCTTGCAGAATTTTTTCTTTTGTCTCGCCTTTGGACAGGTTCAATAGAGAAGCTCTATTAGTGTTGAGGCAACCTGGGGCCCGATATCCCTCTGAAAGGAGTGTGTTAGAATCTTTGGTGATATTTGGGAAATTTTCATTTATAATATTCTCTTGTATGGCTTCCATTTCTCTGGGACATTTTTCTTCTCCTTCTGGGATATCTATAACTCATATGTTTGAATTCTTTATGAAGTCCCATAATTCTGTCAGTGAATGTTCTGCTCTCTCTCTCTCTTCTGCCTCTTTAACTATCTGAGTGATCTCAAGAGCTTTGTCCTCTACTTCTGAGATTCTTTCTACATGGTCTAATTTGTTGTTGATACTTTCTATTGCATCTTTAAGTCCCCTAACCAACTGCTTCAAATCCTTCAGGTCTTCTATATCCTTTCTATATTCTTCATATTGTTCATCTCTTATTTGATTCTTTTTTTGGATTTCCTTTTAGCTATTTTCCACTTTCCAGCAATTTCCTTCATTGTTTTCATCATCTATATTTTAAATCCCCCTTCTGTCATTTCTAACTTTTTTTTTTTTAAGACAGAGTCTCAAATTGTCGCTGTTGGTGGAGTGCCATGGCATCTCAGCTCACAGCAACCTCCAACTCTTGGGTTTAAGCAATTCTCTTGCTTCAGCCTCCCAAGTAGCTAGACTACAGGTGCCCACCACAACACCCAGCTATTTTTTGGTTATAGTTGTCACTGTTTGGCAGGCCCAGGCTGGATTCAAACCCACCAGCTCTGGTATATGTGGCTGGCGCCTTTAGCTGCTGAGCTACAGGTGCTGAGCCTTTAACGTTTCTTTATAGGTGGAATCCTCTGCAGCAGCTACCGCATAGTCCCTTGAGGGAGTTGCTCTGGACTGGTTTTTCATGTTGCCAGGATTTTTCCACTGATTCTTCCTCATGAGTGTTTTCTCTGTTTCCTTGCCCTAATTTTTCTTTTACTTCCTCTTGCTCTTTAATACCTCTGGCCTAAGGTTTTGATGAGTTCTTTTGGTACAGGACCAAAAAGATGAGGAGATTGAGGAGCAAGAAAGGAAAAAGAGATTTTTAAAAAAGAAAAAAGAGAAAGGAGAGGGAGTGAGTAAAAGGGAATATTGAAAAAAAAAAGAAGAGAGGCACAGAAAGAAGGAGATAGGAGTAGTAAAGGTGTCGACTTTGTAGAGTACTTTGATCCAACCTTAAAAACCTGGGTGCTAGGTTGGGTGGTTCCCTTGAGGTCAGCAGCTCTTTGCCAGCCTGAGCAGACATGGTACCCCATCTCCATCAAATAGAGAGGAAAGACAAAAATATTATAAATCAAACTAAAACAACCAAACAGAAAATCTTACAGGATAAAAGTGGGGAAAAAAACAAATAATAGGGGGGCAGCACCTGTGGCTCAAAGGAGTAGGGCACCAGCCCCATATGCCAGAGGTGGCGGGTTCAAACCCAGCCCCGGCCAAAAAAACTGCAAAAAAAAAAAAAAAAATAGGGGCAGAACACTAGCAAAAATGAAGTTCTTATTATTAAAGAAGGCAACAATGGAAAATTATATTTAAACTAGAAAAATGAAGAAAGAAAAGAAAAAAATAGAAATCTAGAGAGAAAATTTTGAAATAATAATTTAAAAAAAACCAAAGCAGTATATATATCTTGCTGAATATTGTCTGGACAACAGGTGATCTTCTGGGGTATGAGATGTTAATCACAATGCTGATACAGCTGTATGAGATCGAGACTTAAGGCCTCCGCTGATTTCTCAAACCCCACAGGGTTGAGAGCCTAAATCTCTCCTCAGCCTGCTTAAAAGACACTTTAAACTGTTAACCTTGGCTAAGCAAAAGCTTTTCCAGAAAAGCAGTTGTCGCTGGGATCTTTCCTGAAGTGGCTGCCTGCTTATCCAGTGCGCCAAAACCTTTCTCACTCTATGCCCCTGAGGACCAAGGCTACAAGGCAGCCCTCCCATTGCCAAACACTGAAAGCTCTGCTCTTCCCCAGCATCTCAGTCCTGGCCTTTGGCGCTGCTCAGTCTCTAGATCACTCACCCAAGGTTTCCCAACCTAAGCCTTGATCTGTGACCCTGAGGGTGGAGCCTGCAGGGGCAGCTCTCCCACAATGGCTGCATGCAGCCCATAGATGACCAATATTAGCTCCATTTCAGCTCAGACCAGGGCCCTAGACAACGCTTAAAGTCATCCACACTCTTGCTCAAGTTCTCCCAATGTAGCTCAACCAAGTGCCCAAGTTCAACAAAACAAAACAACCCACAGGGAAGGCCTTCCCTATTTATAATCTCTCGGTTCTGTTGTAGTTACAGTGGCAGCAGTCACGATCTTATACTGAACCAACGCAGTCACTTGCCAGTTCTCCACTGCTTTTGTCCTCCTCCTAGGGTCCAGAAGTTTCTCACTGTCTCCCCGCATCCCCAAAGGGCTGTTTCTGAGCAAAGCCCACAAGCTAGAGGTGCCTGTGTCTTCTCTGCCCAATCTTACCACACCCAGTTGCAAAGAAGCTGTTACTCAGTTGCCATCTTCCCATACTGCACCCTTTCTTTAAGTCTTCGCATATTATGCAAAGCAGGCTGCCTGCCTTGGCAGTTACCTACCAAAATTGCTCCATGTGTCCTCCCCTATTTGATGCTAAAACATGTATCAGCCAAAGCAAAATTGTAGAAGTCTGTAGGGTATTTCTTTTGTCTCTAGTTTCTTTCTGTAGCTTTGGCATATTTTACTGATTGATTGATTGACAGAGTCTCAATTTGTTGCCCTAGACTAGAGTGCCATGGTGTCAGCACGCTTATGGCAACGTCAAACTCCTGGGTTCAAGTGATCCTCCTGCTTCAGCCTCCCAGTAGCTGGGACTACAGATATAGGTCTCAGTGTCCTGCTAATTATTCCCCTTTAAGTAGTGACAGGGTCTCACCCTTGCTGAGGCTGCTCTTGAACTCCTGAGCTCAAGTGGTCTCCCACCTTGGCCTCCCAGAGTGCTAAGATTATAGGTGTGAGCCACCACACCTGGGCCCTTTGGCATATTTTAAGGCTCACTGGGCTTGCGGACGGAACCTCATATGCACATTCAAACTAAACATCTGTAATTTAGTAGTCGCTGCTTTGGGGAATACTTACTTAATAGCTCTGAACCTCAGTTTCCTTTTATGCACAACAGGAAGAATGCCAAAGCTTGCCTCCCAGAGTTGTAAGTGACCCAGTAAGTGACACAAAGCATTCGCACACACGCACACATTCACCAAACCTCAAGGTGTTGTACACCTGGAGGGGGCTGCCCCTCCTCTGCTCTCATCTCCTTGGCAACCCCGTTTGGGAAGATGTCAACTCTTTTAACCCTCCTCCCTCTATCGTACCAGGAAAGAATCTGATATCAGTAATTTATATTCCAAGGACTGATTGATTATTCTTCAACTGGAGCTCAGCCAGGCGTTTGCATTTTATGCCTTTTATTCCTAATTGTGGCATGAAAGACTTTTTCCCTTGTTAAAAGAATTTGAGACATCAGCAAGAAGGTGGAGAGCTCTGGGGGAAGAGAGGGGGAGCTTGAAATCACATTAGCCAGATTCTGCTGGTTCTGAAGGTGAATCTGATTTAGCCCTTTTCAAGTGTCTTTTAGTTTGCTGGGGTTGGAGTGTATTCAGAGGGACTGCCCCCTCTAAATGGCCCCTGCTCTCCTAGATTGGGTCAGGGAAAAAGCAAGCAGCATCTGAGGCTGTTGAGGTCCTAAGCCACGCAGAGGGTAAAAGAAAGTGAATCCCTTCACTACTATTTTTAGGGCCCAAAGTCTGCCTGACTCTGAGGAAGGTCAGCTGTGGTCCTGCCCTCCTGACACTGCCACGCTCCTTCCGGTTTGAGCTCAGTTCTGCCCTGTCCTCCAATTCTCCTAACCTTTACCTAATCCCTGCCATTCCTTCCCTCTGTCCCACGTCACCATGAGGACTTTCAGCTTCATTTTATTTTGCTTTTTAATATTGTTCCTTCCTTAATCTCCTTCACCCAGTATTTTGGCATTTATTCTTAGACCCCATTTATTAATCTATACGTGGCTATACTGTTCCAAAAAATATTTTTGTAATGTTTCCTCTTGGCTAACAAAGAGGCTGCTGTCCCAAATGTGTTTAAAGAAAAGGGAAGTTGAAAAAAAAAAAGAGAGAGAGACCTAAAGAGGAACCGGTGGGGTGAATTGGTGTAAGTTGTTCAGTACACAAGGCCAGCAGAAAGGAGCACGCGGGCTGACTGGGAAAACCCAGGCGGAGGGACGGGGACTCCCAAGATCTTGTCTAAACTAACAAAAAGTGCCTGAAGACATGACTTTGACAAATAGGCTTTGCCTGAAACCAAGGCAAGGCAGAATCTCTGAGATGGGGTCCAGGTAGCAGCAAAGAGACCTGAGACTTTGGGCAGCGCGAAATGACAGAGT
>NW_003852481.1:7475535-7483643 GCF_000181295.1 Otolemur garnettii | reverse complement strand
TTTTTTCTTAAATCAAAGAAATACACAGGGAGCTTTCAACTTTGGAGTATACCAGACCCGTTCATCTCAGATTTGTTCCTAGAAATTCACATTTTCTCTACAACACACACATTCTCCCTCCTTTCTCTTTTCTTCTCTTTTAAAACTATACACCTGATCTTCCAGGCCCCACCTTCTGGTTCAGGTCTCCTCATCCCCCCCACCCCCTGCCAACCCCCTTCAGGATATAAAAATTAGAGGCATCTTCTCCAAGTCATCATGGTGGACAGAGATGGCTTCTTTCTGCTTTCACATTAAAATTTGAAGATAGGGAAGAAAAAGAGAGGGATGAAAGAAAAGTAGCTAAATTAGCAATGTTCACTCAGTATGATTTTGCTTTAATCCAGGCCTGGGAGCTTACCAGGATTCAAAATAAACAAAAGCAGATGTGTCCATCACACCAGCAGATATATTACTACTAATCCCAAACAAGATGACAAAAACACACCCTGCCTGGGCCTCATGCTGTTTCCATCTTAATCGGCCACTAATTGCACTGGGCACGCCTGCACACCTCTGTCCTCCAAGGAGCCTCTGGTCTCCCCTCCTATCCTGGGTCAGCCAACAGCAAAGAGGCCTTTTTGGCGAAAGCAGAGTTGGCACCTGGAGTCTGGGTGTGTCTTACAGAACAAGATGACATCGCTGGGGTGGTAAGAAGAGGACTCACCAAGGGCCAGAGCCTGTGATTCTGGTGTGCACTCTGGGGTTAAATGAGCAAGATGATGGGAAAATAATCTAAGTCTTGACACATACTAAAACCCAATCAATTCTATCTGTTCTGAGTTTACCGACTGCCTGCTCTGTGCCATGCACATTTCTTAATTTATAAAAGGATACGTAAGTAATGCTGGCTAGCTGTTTCTTAGAAAGTCCAACAGAAACTTATAATTAAAAAGTAAAAATCTCCTGTTTTTGTACACCTCTCCCCCAATATTGCTCCACTGTAATAATTACTATTAAAAATATATGCATTGCATATATGTATATATACTTCATATACATATAAATATATGTAAAAATATAAGTATGATATAATATATGTAAGCTTTTAACTATATGCGTATACATATGTATATATGTACTGGTATATATATTAATATATACTCATGTATATGTGTATACATGCATGTGTTTTTATATAATCAGTATCAGTTATTTTATATAATTAGCATAATTATATATTACATTATAAAATTTAATATCAATTTTTTATACGACAGTACCCATAGATCTATACCATTCTTGTAACTGCTGTACAATATTCTGCTGAGTCACTGAGTCATAATTTATCATTTTTAATGATGGGGTATGAATTTCACAGTCATGTACTGAATTATTCAAAAAAATAGTGACTTTTCTCTCCATCGCTTACCTTAACCTGCCTTTTAGTTCCCCATTTCCTCTGTCAACAGAAAACACAATCCTGTTGATTCCTAATAAACTCACTCACCTTGGGCCATTTCAGACTCACGCTCAGTCACCTAGAATTTCTTCCTTTGGAAGATGCCTCACCCCAGAGTGGCATCTACACTGTGGGGCTCACGTGGCATCGTGGCAGGCCCAGAGCCTCTGGGTCTGCGGCCAGCCTTGCCTCTCCACCTTCTAAATGAACCCTCCTCTCTCTGGGTGTTGGTCACCAACATCATGCTTACCGATAGCTGCCAAGATGGCCACAATCCTGCCAGGTTGCCCCTAACCAGCTCCTAGATTCTTGTGCTCTCCCATGCTGGCTGCTGCTTCTGTCCCTCTCCTGGGCCTGGCTCAGCCCTGCTGCCCTTTCCACCCTGCTGCTGCCCAACCCACTGTGCCAGCGCGGGGAAACTTCCCCTGCTACCTCCAGGGCTGCCCCTGGGCAGATGGCACAAGTCCTCTAAACCTACCTGAGCCTTCTGCCATTACACCCTCCCTCCATGCTTTATCCTGGGGGGCTGGAGCCTGTCTGTGAAGCCCCAGCTCTGACACTCCCACCATCACCTCCCTCCTGCCTTACTCTCTGCCATTCTCTGAGGTGTCATAGGCTGTCCCAGAACCCTGCAGGGAATATTGCCATGACAATTCTTCCTTCCCAGGTTACTGCTCTATCATTAAACAGTGTGTAGAAGTTATGCTCCAGCTAATGACATCAAGGACTGGCCACACATGTATATTTTTACTGTGTCTTTTCTACTTTCCTGTTTAAATATGTTTAGATACCCCAATTCCATTGTGTACAGTTGCCTACAGTAACAGGCTGTGCAGACTGGTAGTCTAGGAGCAAGAGGCTGTACCATGTAGACCAGGTAGGTAGTAGGCTGGGCCACCTGGGTTTTGGTGAGTACACCCTAGGATGTTCCTACAACGAAATCTCCTAACACTACATTTCTCAGAACATATCCCCACCCTTAAGTGATTTATGACTCTACTTAGACACTTTTTTATTTTATCACATTTAGCCAGTACCTATTAACCATGCTTCAATATGTAAGAGTTTCAGCACTCTAAGATTAGCCTTCTTCCCTTCCCCCACTTCACCTCCCAACTTTAATTATTTACATATCTTTTCACTTGCTATTGGCTGATTTTCTTACAAAACAATGTATTTGAAACATCTCCTTCTTTTTTTTAATTTCAGGTTAATGTGAAGGTACAGAAAAATAGGTTACAATGTTTGCATTTGTTAAGTAGAGTCCTTATAATTGTGCCCTGTCCCCAAGAGGTGTGCCATACATCCTATCACTGTGCCCATTAAGTGCCCTATTACCCTCCCTCCTCCCTTCCACTTTTCCCTTCCCCCCAACTTGAATTGAGTTTTTCTCTTATGTGGGCGTGTATTAGATCAATTGAATACACTGGATTCTTGCTTCTGCCTTCTTGTGATACTTTACTAAGAAGAATATGTTTTAACTCCATCCAGGTTAATACAAAAGATGTAAAGTCACCTCTTTTTTGTCCTTGAATAGTATTCTATGGTATACATATACCATGATTTGTTAATCCCTTCCTGGGTTGATGGGCATTTAGATTGTTTCCACATTTTGGCGAATGTAAATTGAGCTGCAATAAACAATCAAGTGCAAATGTCCTTATGACATTTTTTTCTTCTGAGTAGATGCCTAGTAATGGGATTGCAGGATCAAATGGAAGGTCTAATTTGAGTTCTTTGAGGATTCTCCATACTTCTTTCCAAAGAGGTCGTATTAGTTTGCAGTCCCACAAATAGTATAAAAGTGTTCCCCTTCTCTCCACATCTGTACCAGCAGCTGCAGCTTTGAGATTTTATGATGTGGGCTAATCTTACTGGGGTCTGGTGCTATCTCAGGGTGGTTTTGATTTGCATTTCTCTGATAATCAAGGACAAGGTGCATTTTTCAAATGTTTGTTACCCATTCATCTAACTTCCTCAGAGAAGGTTCTGTTTATTTCTCTTGCCCATGGGATTGTTTGTTTTTTTTTTTTTTAATTATTAGTTTAAGTTCTCTGTAGATTCTAGTTATAAACCCTTTGTGAGATTCATACCATGAAAATACCTTTTTCCATTCTGAAGGTTGTCTATTTGTTTTATTTGTTGTATCTTTAGCTGTTCAAAAATTGACTCAAGATGGCTCAATTGACTCCTGTGGCTCAAAGGAGTAGGGCACTAGCCCCATATGCCAGAGGTGGTGGGTTCAAACCCAGTCCCAGCCAAAAACTGCAAAAAAAAAAAAAAAGACTCCAGATGGATAGCTTGAAGCTTTTCAGATTATTTAAGTCCCATTTTGTTTATTTTTATTGTTGTTGCAATTGCCATGGAAGTCTTTTTCTTTCCCCAGTCTGACATCATCAAGAGTTTTTCCCACACTTTCTTTTAAGATTTTTATCATTTTCATTTCGTTAGTGGTGAAAGGTATGGGGTCCAGTTTCAGTCTTTTACATGTGGTTATCCAGCACCATTTGTTGAATAGGGACTCTTTTCCTCAGTGTATGCTTTTGTTTGGATTATCAAAGGTGAGATGGCAATAAGAGCCTGGTTTCATCTCTTGGTTTTCTATTCTGTTTCATATGTCTGTGTCTCTATTTTTGTACTAATAACGTGCTGTTTTGATCGTGATGAACCTGTAGTATAACCTGAAAAACATCTCATTCTTTATTTATTAACGTAGACATCATTTATTTACTTCCCATTATGAAAGATGAGGATAATATCTCACTCTTCCTTTTACTTTTTCTTCTCCTATTTCCCAAATTTTGTTAAATATATTATTTCAATGTTATCATGGTAAAAATTACATTCTATTCTGTAGTCACACTTCACTCTTTTCTGCTCTTACTTATTCTTTTATTAAATAGATTGGTTCTCAAATTGAAATCAGTAGGTTGTATTTACAATATCATGATTGTGGAAATATTACTTTAGTAGAACCAAGTAGGGTGATCAGATCCACAGAATAGGAAATATTAATATAACCAAGTGTGAAGGTTTATGGATCCTGTGCTACTTTTTTCTAACTTCGCTTCTCTGAGTCCTACAACTGCCACTCCTAAGAATAATCCTCTTATTTCTGTTCTTACATGATATCCTCTTTCCTGGAATTTTTTTTTTATTTTCCTGATTGATTTCATTGAGGTTTTCTTTTTTTCTTTTTTTTAGTTAAATCATAGCTGTGTACATTAATATTGTCATGGGGAACAGTTTGCTGTTTTTATATACAATTTGAAATATTTTCACCAAACTGATTAACATAGCCTTCATGTCATTTTCTTAGTTATTGTGTTAAGACATTTAGAACTCAAACATATTAGCAAGAAGAGAACATGTGATCCCATCTCAGGGTGGGCAAGGGACTTGAAGAGAAACTTCTCTGAAGAAGACAGGTGCATGGCCTACAGATATGTGAAAAAATGCTCATCATCCTTAATCATCAGAGAAATGCAAAACTACTTTGAGATACTATCTAACAGCAGTAAGATGAGCCCATATCACAAAATCCCAAAATCACAGATGCTGGCATGGTTGTGGAGAAAAGGGAACACTTCTATACTGCTGGTGGGATTGCAAACTAATACATTCCTTTTGGAGGTTTTATTTTCCTTAAGTACATATGATCTTGCCTATCTAAAAAGGCTGTATTTTGCTATAACAGTTGATTGGGTTGAACCTACAATTCTGAGTTCAAAATGTTTCCCCTTGGAACTTTAGATATTCTGAAATATGCAGGAATATTCTCCTCAGAGATTCCTCCAGTGCATTTAAAAACCCAGAATTGCTGATGAGAATTCTGATGTCAGTATCTTTCCAATTTATTTTTAGGTAATCTTGTCCTTTCCCTATGCGGTTCTTGATGTTTTTTCTCAGCTGTAACTAAAATTTCATCAGGTATTGAACTATGGATCTTCCATTCCTCCATCTTTTTTTCTAACTGAAGTATAATTTACATGTGATAAAATGTTCAAATCGTAAAGGTGCCTTGTATCTATGAATCTAACACATGTAACTTCAATTCTAGCACAATGTGGAGTATTTCTAGCATTCTAGAAGAATTCCTTAACTTTTCTTCTGTCATTCTACCAGTGGGCAAAACCTGGTTTTGAACTTCACATCACCAGAATCAAAAATACATTGTGCCTCATTTCTTTACCTCAGTATTATATTTGTAAGATTTGTCTATGTTGTGTGTCTCAATAGTTGCTTTTTTCCATTGGTATGCAATATTCCATTAATCAGATATATCACTATTTGATATAGTGGTATATGGACATTTGGTTGCTTCCAGTTTAGGAATAAGAATAAAACTGCTATAAACATTTTCATACATGTGTTTGTAGACATAAGCACTCATTTTTGTTAGGTAGGTGTAGGTGTAGACCTAGGAATGAAATTGCTGGATCACTGGGTAAAGGTATAATGGGTGCTGCCAACTATTTCTCCTTGCTAATGCTTGACAATGTGATACTCTTTAATTTTAGCCATTCTGAGAGGGATTGTGGTTTGATTTGCATTTTTTGATAACTGAAGATGCTGAGCATTTTGTCATGTGCTTATTGCCCATTTGTATACCTTATCCATGAAATATTTGAGGTTAAGGCTTCCACCCACTTTTTAAAAACTGAATTATCTGTTTCTTATTGACTTATAGGAGTTCTTCACATATTCATATGTTTTTTGCTAGAAGTTGTATGTATTCCAAAATCTCCATCCAGCTCATGGCTTGTCTCTTCACTTTCTTGGTGTTGTCTTTTGATTTAAAAGATTCTAATTTGGTTGTTGTTCTTCTGGGTAGATACCTAGTAATGGGATTGTAGAATCAAATAGAAGGTCAACTTTTAGTTATTTGAGAACTTTCCATACATCTTTCCATAAAGGTTGTACTAGTTTGCAATCTCACCAGCAGTGTAGAAGTGTTCCCTTCTCTCCACATCCATGCCAGTATCTGCAGTTTGGAGAATTTGTGATGTGGGGTAATCTTACTAGAGTAAGGTAATATCTCAGATCTGTTTTAATTTGTGTTTCTCTGATGATTAAAGACTATGAGCATTTTTTTCATGTCTGTTGGCTATTTGTCTGTCATCTTTAGAGAAGTTTCTGTCCAAATATCTTGCCCACATATAAATGGGGTTATTTGCTCTTTTCTTGTTGGTTAATTTGAGTTCTCTGTGGATTCCACTTATTAGGCCTTTGTCAGAATCATAACATGCAAAAATCTCCCATTCCAAAGCCTGTCTTGTTTGCTTTGTTTATAGTACCCTTGGCTACGCAGAAGCTTTTTAGCTTGATCAAATCCCAATTATTTATTTTTGGTGTTGTTGCAATTGCCAGGGGGTTCCTCCTCATAATATCTTTTCCCAGGCCAATATTTTCAAGCTTTTTTCCAGTACTCTCTTCTAGATATTTTATTGTTTTATATCTTAAATTTAAATCTTTTTTCCAGCAAGAATCAATTTTTGTCAATGGGGAGAAATGTGGGTCCAGTTTCTTCTACACATGGCTAACCAGTTCTCTGAGCACCATTTGTTAAATAGGGATTCTTTTCCCCAGTGCATGCTTTTATTAGGCTTATCAAAGATCAAATGATAGTATGTGACTGGGTTTATCTCTAGATTCTCTAGTCTATTCCATAGATCTATGTCTCTATTTTTGTGCTAGTATCATGGGGTATTTTGATTACTATGGAGTTGTAATCTAACCTGAAGTCTGTTAATGTGATTCCTCCAGATTTGTTTTTATTTCTAAGAATTGTATTGGCTATTCAGTGTTTTTTTCTGGTTCCAGATGGAACAAAGTACTATTTTTTTCAAATTCTTTGCAGTATGACATTACATATTGGAGATTACATTAAATCTCTAGATTGCTTTGGGTAGTCATTTGCATTAGAATGTTTATTGCAGCTTAATTCATAATTGTCAAGTCATTGGGTTGATGGGCATTCCAGTTGCAAACTGTGGTATATGTATACCATCAAATATTATTTAGCCATAAAAAGATGGCGACATTACATTTTTTTATGTTTACCAGGGTGGAGTCGAAACACATTCTTTTCAGTAAAATATCTCAAGAATGGAAAAAAAATCTAATGTACTCAACACTAATATGAAACTGATATATAAACAATTACACATTCACGCAAATTATAAAACACAAATATAGTCTACCAAGGAGGCGGGATGAGGTGGGAAAGGGGAAGGGGAGAGAGGAGAGCAATTGGCATTTGGCAGAAGGAGGGAGAACAATTGGCAAGATCGTACCTTATGTGTACCATTGGAGTGTGTTAAGCACACCCCCTGGGTGAGGGACTCTTCTACAACTTGAACTTTATTTTGGAAGTGAGAACAATGTAACCTAAAAATTTGTAGCCTCATATTAATTTGATATTAAAAAAATAAAGTAAAAAGTTCTTAATTTTAATGGACTCTAATATAATCTTTTCTTTTTACATAATAGTTTTTGTGTCCTGTTAAAGACCTCTTTGAGCTTGAGACCTGTTTTAGAAGTCATAAGCCAGGATCATGAACTGTTGCTTAGTGGTTAGAGCACCAACCACATACACTGGGGCCAGCAGGGTGGAACCCGGCTGGGGCCTGCTAAACAATAATGATAACTATAACAACAACAACAA
>NW_003852481.1:7473194-7475433 GCF_000181295.1 Otolemur garnettii | reverse complement strand
AAAAAAAAAAAAAAAATGCCAGATGACTTAATATACCACACACACAAAATGGTTTCTGGACTCTGCATTCTATAATATTGGTCTATTATCTATCCATATTCAAATACCACATAATTACTGTATATTTATAATAAGCATTCATATCTAATAGTATAATTTTTTTAACTTGTTCTCTTTTTCAATATTGCATTAGATATGTTAGATCATTTGAATATCTATATAAATTTTAAAAAGGCTTGCTGATTTCTACCAAAAACAAAATATGAAAGCCTGGGTTTACAGTGCATTTGTAGATTAATTTAAACAAATTTGAAGTTTTAATAATATTGAATCTTCCAATCCACAAACATGGTATATTCTTCCATTTTTTAAGATCCAATTAAATTTCTCTTGGTAATATTTTGAATTTTCCAGTTTAGAAATCTTACACATCTGTCACTGAATTAATTTCTAGGTATTTGCCATTTTCTGGTATTACTGTAAATGATTTTTAATTTTTATTTTCCACTATCATTGCAAATGTATGAAAATTCTACTGAGTCTTGTATATGTAACTTGTATCTAACAAACTTGCTTAATGCAATCATTATATCTAACAGGTTTTAAAAAATAGATTCTTGAGGATTTTCTACTTACAGTCATGTCATAGTGAGTAATGACACTTTTCTTTCTTCTTTTCCAATTTTACTTGCTTTCACACATTTTAAAAATAGATGGGACTTCCACTATACTTGTAAATAAAAGTAGTGATTTAAATATCTTTGTCTTATTTTATATCTTAGAGAAAAGTATTCTATATTACATCATTTAAATATGATGGTAAGTGTAATTTTTTAAACATGCTTTAAGAATTTAAGGAAGCTTTCTTCTATTCCTAGTTTGTTGAGATTATTTTTATCTCAGGCATCCTCCAACTACAGCCTGCGGGCCACATGTGGCCTGCCTAGGACATTTATCCAGCCCGCTGGGTGTTTTTGCCAACACTGCCTGTCTTGCTTAGCAGCCAACTGGTCCCGGGGACCGCAGTCCTGCCCTCCAACGGTCTGAGGGACAGTGAACTGGCCCCCTGCTTAAAAAGTTTGAGGATCCCTGGTTTTAATCATGAGTATTGATTCTATCAAAAATGTTTTTTTCTGTAACTATTGGAATGATCACATGAATTTTCTGAAATAATGTATATTGATTCATTTAAAATGTTAATTCAAGCTTACATGCATGGAATAAGGTCTACTTAATTATGATGTATTGTCATTATATATTTTAATGAGTTTTATTTGCAGCATCATGGATGTTTGTTTCTATGTTCTTTGGAGATAATTTTCCTTTCTTGCAATGTTTTTGTCAGGTTTTTAATAAGGGTTTCTCATCAAGTTACTTGAGAAGTGTTTTCTCTCTCTATTCTCTGAAAAATCCTGTGCAGTTTTCAGATATTTCTTTCTTAACTATTGATAGAATTCACGAGTGTAGTCATTTGGGCCTAAAGGTTTCTTTGTGTAAATATTTATAATTACTAATTCCATTATTTTAATAATTATGGCAAAGTTTATATTCCTTTTTCTTCTTAGTTGTGTTTTGATTAAGTTTTTTCCACGGCACTTATTTATTAGTTGTGTTTTGATAAGTTGTATTTTTCATGGTATTTACTTATTTAAATTAAAATTTACATTGTTATAATAATATCCGTAATAATCCTACATTATCTCTTTAATGTTTCTAGGAATGTGCCAATATTCCCTTTTTCATTTCTGATAATGGTAATTTGTGGTTTTCTCTCTATTTTGTCAGGTCAGTATTTACTATAGATTTATGACTTTAATTAATTTTTCACTAACCAACTCTTTGGCTTTTTGATTTTCTTTTTATATCTGTATTTTTTGATTGATCCTGATTCTTAAATGAATCATCCTTTCTCTTTTATTTTCTTTAGGTTTAATTTTGTATCATTTTTCTTAATTGAAAACTTACATAAAGATTTTTGTTGAAAATTGTTTTTTGTTTTCCTGGTAAGTGCATTTAAAACTCTGAAAGCTCCTTGAAGCACTGCTTTATCTGTATTCTACAAATTTGATACCATATTTATTATAATGCACCTGAAATTATTATCTAATTTCCAGATTTCTTTGAATGTTTACATAGAATACCTTTTCCTTTTATTTTCAACTTTAAACAACTTTTAATGAAGAATATCACTTACAAAAAACATGTATTTGAGGTTTGTTTACCCATTATGATAAGCCTT
>NW_003852481.1:7442995-7473088 GCF_000181295.1 Otolemur garnettii | reverse complement strand
TCTTCCAATAATAATATTTAATGGTTTGCATAACAATAACTATTTAAATAATTTATATTTTACGTAATGACTAATTCAGTCAACTTCAAGTCTTCTGTTTTATTTATATTTTGTTTCTTCCATATGTTCTTTGTTTTTTTATTCTTTCTTGTCCCTTTTTCAAAATCAATTAAATTTATTTATATTTTAATTAGTCTCTTCTTTTTTCTTTCATAATGTGTCTTATGGGGGATTTTAAAAACATTTTATATTCTTTTATTTTTTCAACAAATGATGCTAAACAACTGGTTATATGTTTGGATAAAATTAAATCTCAGCCCTTAACTCACAACATGAACAAATATTTGCTCACAGTTATTACTGATCCTAAATGTAAAATCTAAAACTATAAGATCTAGAGAAGAAAACAGAGTGAAAATCTTTATGACCCACATTTAGACAAAATTTTCCAAGGACACAAATAGCACAGATTATAAAAGAAAAGAATTATAAATAAGATTCCATCAAAATTAAAAAACTTTCATGAGCAAGCCTTTTGTGGATGTATGTTTGCATTTGTTTTAGATAAATACTGAGAACTAAAAATTCTTGAGTCTACAGAAGACTCTATTAATAAAATAAAAAGCCACAGACTAGGAGAAGATATTTGCAATACACATATCCGTCAAAGGAATTGTATCCAGAATATATAAACAACGCTTATAACATCATAATAAGAACACAAAGAACTCAGCTTCAAAATATAGGCAAAATGTTAGAACAGACCTTCACAAACGAAGAGATACAATATCTTAAAAAGATATTCAGTATCATTAATGATGATAACTAATGATGACTAATTAAAAACCTAATGAGATAGTATTCCACATCAATTAGATTGGCTAAAGTGTAAAAGTATGGTAATACTAAGATTTGATAATGGTCTGGGCCAACTTGAATACTCACAATTGCTAGTGGGAATGTAAAATAATACAACCACTTCAACAGCCTGTTGATTATTTAATTAAATCTACACCTACCTTATGGCCAAGAAATTCCACTTCTAAGTATATGTCTAAAAAAGACATATATCAATAAAAAGCTTGTTCACGAACATTTATAGCTGCTTTATCCATAATAGCAAAAACTGAAAGCCCCTTGCCTATTGATAGGTGAATTATTATAGTATGTCCATGTAATGAAGTACTACTTAGTGATAAAAAGGAATAAACTTCTCATACACAAAACAGCATAGCTGATCTCAAAAAACAATAAGCTAAAGAAGACAGACAAAAGGATGTAAGATATCAGGGAAAAAATGTCTACTGGCAAAAAGCAGATTAGTGGTTACCTAGTACCAAAGGAACAACAGAGGTTATTTTGAGGATGATAGAAATTATCTACCTCTCTCTCAGAATGGTGATTATATGGATATAAACATTTGTCAAAACTTATAAAATTATATAATTAAAATGAGTTGCCAACCTGCTTCATTGTCTGTAAATTATTTCTCAATAAAATTGATTTAAAAGTAAAAAAGAAGGTTTCTAGAGGATCACTTTTTCCTCCAGTACTGCAAATGTGGGTTTACCTCATGCACATTTTTCCTTCTCTGGATTGTATCTCTGCTCTGGTTGTTTCCCAGCAAAAGACTTTGTAAATTTTTGTCCATTTTTTATAGCTTTTTATGAAAGAAGTATAAGCCAAATACTAGCTATTTTATCATGATTACAACTCAGAATACAGGAATCTGGATCTTTTGAAATCTCTTCTGTTCACATTCAGGGAGCAAATTAGAACTGACCACAAAAGAAACAGAGATAATTAAGAGAATACAAAATGAGTATAAGGTATATCAGAAAAATACAATAAGAAAAAGAATAAAACTTGGAAATATAAGCATTATTGCAGAATATGTCTTTCTTCAGCTGTGGAAACTATCCTTTCATTATTCTTTGATTATGCTTTCTCCTCAATTTGTTCTGTGCTTGCTGGAAATGCTTTTATTCAGACCCTAGAGGTCTGTTCTCTATGTCTCTTAAACTCTTCTATTAGACTTTTTTACCTTTTAGTTTTTGCTCTTCTACACTATAGTTGGTTCCCTCGATTTTTACCTTTTAAGTATTCAGTTTTATCTTAGACTATGTCCATTTTATTGTTATTGGGTTTCTTAATTTTTTTAAGTTAGCACTAATATAAATCTCCCATTTTCCTCTTTTTGTTTTTGATTGCATTGTTTCATGTTTTCAGGAGCCTCTCATGTGTGTATAAAGTTCTATTCTGCTTCCTTTATCATCTCTATTTCATTTATGGTCAGTTCTGCTCATTTGCCTTACACTTTCACTTCGTATCATAGGTTTTACTCATGTACTCTGTTAATTAGTTTAGTAAGCTAGGTTAGGTTTCATCAGGCCCAAGCCTACAGCTAGGCACTAGAAAGACTGCAGGTGTTGATTAGCAGAGTTCCTTGTCCTTGTAGGGTGAGTGAATACTAGGCAAGCAGACATACTAGAGCTGGTGTAACTTTCTAAAATGAGGAGGTCTCTGCTCTAGATGGAGTGTTTGAGGGAAGGGCGGTGTCTCATAAGTGAAGCTCACTTTTCTTTCTCCCTACCCACTGTTTTATTTTCCAGTTCAAACACCTTCACCAGGATGACTAGGACGACCAGGAACCATCTAGACTCTAAGGATGGTTCAGTTACTCTCTAAGGCAATAGTCTGTGGGAAGGTCAGTTCCCAAATCTATGAATGTCCCAGTGAATTTATGAGGTAGGCTGTGAATAAGCCCTTAGGGTGAAGAGCTCAGGTATTGGAAAAAGCAGCTTATAACTTCTCACCCTACAAACAGCTGATCATTCAGGCCTTTGCCTGTTGCTCACAGAGATAGGCAAGGTAGGATGCAGATGAAGATGGGGAGGGGGAGGGAAGCAAAGCCTGAAGTTTGAGTTCACACTTGTTTGTATCTCTCCCTTAGTGTAGTGGTTCTCACATCTGTTTCACATACCTGTTTGTATTAGCTCCTCACAGGTACAGTTTCTATGCTCCCTGATTTTACCCCAGAGGACAACTGAACTCAAGCTTTGAACACCCACAAGAGTTGCACAAGGGTCATCCAAGGCAATAGTGACAAGAAACTATGACCAGAACCTTCTCAGTTACTTTCCCGTTTCATCTGCCTTCATCTTCTCTTGGCTCTATGTCTTCAAGTTTCCTTTTATAGTGCTCCTAGGTTGACTGTGGTGAGGGAAAGGAGTGCAAGGAATCTAACCCGTTGGCCTGTTTTGACATCATGGACAGCCCAGAGCTTCCTGAAGAGCTAATTGCTGACTCTAATGCATGAGATTTTATCTGCAAGCCAGATGGGCTGAGTTCAGTGGTTTTGGGCTTGGGTTAGGACTGCTGGGACTGTGGGTAACCAACATCACAAAGGGATGTGAGAAATAGCACCAAGCTTAAAATAGCCTAGGGTGTGTCCTGGGTTTGCAAAGTCATTGGAAAAATACTTTCAACAAATGGACAAAGCCTAGAATTAGCATCTAGCCTGCTGTGTCCAAGGATGGGGTAGGAGCAGTTGCTTTACGTCTCTACTAAAGTCAGTCCAACTATACAGTGGAGTGGGAGAGGTGTGGAGGGTAGGAAAACTGAGCAGTATCTACTCCTTCCTCATATATCTAGACACACATGAGATTGTCATGGTTATAAGCATTTTAGATCTTTACAGATTATAGTCAACAGTTACCATGTTGATATCTGTTGAGCAATTTCTTTACTATTTTGTGAGATTCCCATATCATATTTAGTCTCATTATGGAGCTGAGCTTCCCCTCACTTCCACTAGGGAAACAAAAATGTTCCCTGCTCCTTGGAAACATCACAGAAAACAGGCCAGGAAACAGGCTCAGCAAATCAGAGGCTCCTACCCTGGACAGTGACATTTGAAGTGAATGGCAATCTGATGATGGAGGGGTCAGAATTCCATCATGAAAAGAACAGTGACAATAGCAGCAGTCATGATAAGACCAACGTCCTGGGCAGAACATTGTTTCCACTGCAGAATGTTTACTGTGCTTCCTTGTCCTTGGCCTACCATTGAGACCTTAGTTCCTGTTTGTTATCTAAGACTGGTCTCTAGCCTACTTCAGTCAATTCTGACAGTCTTCTAATAAAACATTCTTTTGCTAAGATAGAAAAAATTTCAAGATTCTGTTGCTTACAAACAAAAGCATACGAACTGACTAATATTCACTTTCAAATTCAAAGGCAGCATAGCATAGTGGTTAAAAACATGGGCTTAGGAGCCAGACTGCCTGGATTTGCATATCCAGCCTTGCCACTTACAGCTGTGATCTAGCCTGTATGTGCTTCAGCTCCTCATTCTTAAGGGTGGATAAAACAGTGCCATTCTCCTTGGGTTGCTTTAATGCTTAAAATTGCTCACAACAGTGCCTGGCATTTAGTAAGCAAATTGCACACAGTAAAATATGGGGGAAAAATGGGATTGGTCATCTAGCTTAGAAAAGACAGAAAGCAATGAATGTTGCATTACTATACCAGGATAGAATTCTAGCGTATGGTGCATAGTGGCAAATTAGTTCATCAAGTTATAATCTTTGGTATCTAAACCAGTGGTTCTCAACATTCCTAATGCCACAGCCTTTTAATACAGTTCCTGCAGATCATGACCCATAGGTAGAGAACTGCTGATCTAGATCATATTGTTGCTACCAATTCAAGGTTAACTAGTGCTATCTTTTCAGTTGGTCTCCTATTCAGGAAAGAAGACAACATTGAGACATTGGATTAGATACATATGGAAGGATCTGGAGAAATCTACCCTTCACTGATTTTCCCAAGCTCTTGCAAACATCTTCTCATACTCATGTCTGAGCGAGTTACCCTACAACAAGCCAATATTCCTCTTCTTCTATCTTCTCTACCTCTATTTCAATCCCTTCTTTTCTCCAAACCTGTAATTAAGTTAGATCCCATTGTACACCAATGAAAGAACAATAAATTAAGGAAGATAGAACTTTATCCCATAAGAATCACAGGGCTTGTTACTTTATATCTGCAAAAGTCTTTGAAATGTGTGTGGAAATAAATTTACAGGGTTCTCACCAAATTGGAAAAATGTAACTTCAGATTGGGCTGAATTTATCAGTATGAATGAATTCAAAAATCCCAGTATTTTTTGTTTGTACTTATTGGTATGGGCTATAATAGTTTGTATAACTAATTAACTTATACCCATGTTTAATGCTGACCTTTACTAAATAAAATTGAGATGTCAGGATCATTTTGACATAATATAGATAAAGGAATTTGAACTTGGGGGGATCACATGCGCTCACCTACTCCCTAAGTTTGTGGGAAGAGCCCAGGAAAAAATATCTCTTTTAAATGAAACCTAAGACAGATATTGGTAAAGAAAGTAAGAACATCTTTGAGAAACACTTCAGTGACTGCTCTATGTTGCCCAGAAGTGTTGATGTTAAGTCCCATAGTCGAAGTGAGCTCCCTGATTTCAATATTATGGATGAATTCCAAGATGGAAAAAAAATCAAATAGAGAAATTTCACTGGCAGAAACAAGAGTAAGCTTGATTGCTATAAGAGGAAGAAAAATAAACACAGAAAATAAAATGGTCCAATCCACCAGATCATTGGTAGTGGCTTATTGTTCCTAAGGTCTTTTGACTGCAGGGATGGGATTAGTCTGGGTAGGCTGGTGATGTTGTGTTAATAAAATGACCCCCAAATTTCAGTGACTTAGCACTTAAATGTTTATTTCTTATTTATACAATGTCTTCTACTGGTCTGAGTGACTCAATATGGCCACTGATTATATAGTAACCTCAGTCTTGCAGTCTGATTACAATTGCCAGGGAAGGGGAAGAGCCCATGTGGGAATTCATACTTACTCTTCTAGGCTTCAGTCCAGAAGTTGCAAATGTTGCTTCTACTCACAGCTTGTTGAGCAGAACGTCACATGGCACCACTTAACTATAAGAAGCAAGGAAATGGATGGGCTGGGTGGACTATTTGTGAGCCTTACTTTTCCCGCCATACTTACTACAGCCCCGCCTGATGTATAGAACTGACCGAGCAGTGGCCAGACTTCAACTGTTATAGCAGTCATGGCCCATCACCCAATGTCTACAGCCAAATTCAAAGACATAGAAACCCTTGAATGAAGGAAAGATTGTGTACACTTGAGGAAAGAGTCTACGGAAATATCCAAGTGAATACACTTGGAATCTCCCTCCTATCCTTCTCCAATGTTATCTGTGGATATTTAGGCTTTCAGAAAGGTAAATATCTAGATCATTTATGTATATTGGACATGAAGACTAAATTGATATTACTGCCTGGGTACCCAGAATACTACAGTGATCTAATAGTCAAAATAGAGGTTCATGTTAGGTGACAAAGGGAGTTTTGACTCAAGTCACTTCATCATGGTAGATCAACAGGACTCAAAGTCCATGTCTTAATGAAATATACTGAAGAAAATCCTCTCGCAGCCTCCTTTACCAAGGGAGGGAGACACAGCTTAGTGAAGAGGGAAAAGAAGAAGTCTCTACACTTTCTGCTTCCTACCAAATTGATAAATTAAACTAGAACCCACATTCTATGGAAACCATGGAAATCAGTGTCATTGTTAAATACTTGGAAAAATACAGAAGTGAAGATTTCAATTTATTGTTCTTCGTTTTAGGCACTGCTGTGGATAGATGAACCTTGGGAAAATGGCACTGGATTATTCTGAGTTTAAAACCTATGTCTCTAACTGCAAGTGCTTTTCCCTGCTAGTCTCCTTATTAGAACAAATCGGTACAGTCGTTAATGTTGAGCATGGCGTTATTAATCTAACAAATGCTTTCCTCTCCTCAATTTCCAACAAATAAAAGACTTCAGAAGTGATTTTATTTCACTTGATAAGATAAATGTACACCTTTATGGCTTCTTCAGGGATGTCTTAACTGTCTTTTGACCAGTTTCTCTCTTTTCCCACTTTGCCTGAAAGGAGCGATGAAGTGAGTTAAGGATTTGGGTGGCTGCTAATGGGGTAGCCAAATCATTAGGGAGTTATAAGGAGTAAAATTTGAGGATTGGTATGATAATATTGCGTCCCATAATTATGTGAATAATCTTTAGAAGTTTCCTACTACAGAGAGTAAAGTTAGTATAGTCAGCTTTCTTCATTAGCCATTGCAGTGCTTGCTTGTGATAGATAGAAGAATGGCTCCCCAGAGGTGTCCATGTCCTAATCACTGAAGCCTGTGAATATGTTATGTTATTGACAAAAAGAACTTTGCAAATGTGATTAAGCTTATGAATATTGAGATGGGAAGATTATCCTATATTATCCTGATGGACTCAATTTAATCACATGAGTCCTTAAAAGCAGAGAATCTTTCTTGGCACAAGAGTCAGAGTGATGCAACAGAAAAATAGGCAGAGGAGAGTTTCAAAATGTAAAAGGAACTCGATTTTTGATTCTAGCTTTGAAGACATAAGGAGGGCCATGAGTTAAGAAATACAGGACTGTCTAAATGTTGCAGACAGCCCTCAGGTGACAACCAGCAAGGAAGTGGGGACTTCAGTCCTACAACCTTCAAGGAACTAAATCCTGTCAACACCTTAAAAGAACAAGAAAATCAGTTATCGTCAAAGCCTCTGAAAAGAAACACAGCCCTGCCACTTATTTGATTTTAGTTAGGTTAGACCTATATCAGGCTTCTGATCAACAGAACTCTCAGATAATAAATTTATGTTGTTCTAAAACACCAAATCTGTGGTAATATTTTGTGGCAGCAAAGAAAACTAAAGAATTGCTCAATATTCTCATGAACAAAGTCAAGTTAATGTTGGGATTATATTCTTCAGAATGGAGTCTATGTTTAGAATCAGTGAGCAATACCTAATGCTGTTGTGCAGATGGAAGACCAATTCCATATAACCAAGAGCTGGTAGGAATGGGGACTAAGAATAAGGACTTTCTTTCATCAATTTGTAGAAGCAACAGCCAATAATCCAAGGCCCAATATGTTACCACATTTCAAGGTGATCAGTTAGCTTCCTGGTAGCAGGATGACTACATTAAACCCTCCCACTATGAAGGGGAAATAATTTATTCATTAGAAGAAAAAGATATTCTGGATTAGGTTTTGTCTTTCCTTCCTAACATAATTTTATCACATCATCTATGATCTAAATAAAATGCCTTATATATCATTTTGATGACACATACATTATTTTTTATCAAATAATTCATGTTATAGAAAAGAATTAAAACAATGATCCCATGCCCATGGGATTCCCTGGTCATAACATGTGCCCATCATCTTCTAGAAATAGATGGTCTCACAGAACAAGGATGTGGGTCTTTGTAAAAATCAGTGCGTAGTTATGAGATCATCATGTGAGATTGAAGTATATTGTATAGAATAAATTATATGCTTTGGATACATTTCTTTCTATCCTTTTTTTTACTTGATATGTTTTCAGATTCAAGGAAGAATATGTGGATTTTGGCTACTAAAAGGTATAGACTGCAGTAGAAAGTTTTCTTTTTCCTCCTTTCCACCATCCTATTCTTCTTTCTATTATGGAAGAGTTGTCCACTATGTAATATTACCTCCTACATTACTGATCCTGAAATACTACTTTTGCTCTCTATTTCTAAGCATGCAAATCACAGGAACAGCCCTAGATTTAACCAGTAAGTTGAACCTAGAACTTAAGACTTAAGTGAGTGATGCACAGATGGGTAGTAAGAATTCATTTATCTCATTGATCTCAATATCCAGGCATTGCTTTTAATAATGCCACCTGAAGCAGAGAGTGGTATCTGTTTCCATCAGGAAAAGGGGCTGTGTTTGGTTCAACCTTGAGCAGAATGAAATGGAAGCCAAAAATGCTGATTTGGTGAGGTTCTAACTTGTTAAACTTAGAGACGTCCCTGAAAACCCCATCATTCTCCATAACATCAAGACTTCATCAAAACTCTTTTTTCTAATACAATGAAGGGTGAATTCAGAGTCATAAATGATTTTATATTGATTCATTCAATATTTTAAAAAATAAGATGGTGACAGAATTGAATAACTTATATTCAATGTAATTCCTACATTTTAATAAATAACCTAGCCACTAGGATATCAAAACCAAAGAATCATGCAAAACATCTATAATAAAAGTAGAAATCCTGGTGTCTTAGTGAATATCCAAATATGTAGGAACAAACCACCAACAGGTACAAGACCTGGTTGACATCAGCGCCATCCTGGAGGAAGGAAGGGAAGGGAACTTGGCTCTTACGGCCCTAAGAATATTAGAACCTCAAAATGCCAGTAGGCATTCAGTGGAAATGTGACCCAATTTGAGAATAACAGCCAGAAACGAGAAGTGATTCTGCAGGGTCCAATTTGTTACAGGTGAGTGCAAGGGGAGAGTGGTGCACTAATGACAGATGGTCCTGACCCAGTCTAGACCTTTACTTCTTGGAACTAACCAACTAAAACTTACTTTTAAGACAAAGCATCACAGCGAGGAGAAACTTCTGGAAGTACAGTTCAAATTGGGCAGGACAGGGACAATCAGAGCATAAGAAGGGGAAGTATCAGATAAAATGGGGGAGGGGGGTCAGACGATTCAGATCTCAGCAAGTAGACTGTCAGAAAGTCATATTTTTAATCACTTTGTAAAACAACAGAGAAGGAAACTCTAGTGCTGGAAGCTAGAAAAGCTATCCTGGGCACCCTTCCCTAACAAGCCCCATTTTATGTTTACGCTGCCAAGTGCTGGTGGTGCTCATGTCCCTCCGTTTGCACAGCGGAGAATCATGCTGAGGGGTCAGGGTGTCAGGTTGCAGGTGATCAAGAGGCTCGGAATGGTTTTAAACAGGAACATGGCAGAAGTGGATTTGCAATTTTAAAATATAGCAAATGATGATGATTATGACAAGTATAGCAGAAAGGAGCCCACCTCCACTGCCTGGACTTTCTGACATGCCTTTTTATTGTGTAGATGTTAAAAAATAAAAAGTACTTTTTTTAGGCTCTTTCAGCTGGGTTTCGAAATTTAGCTTCAGGCCGTCAGATTTCTGCAGCATATTCCAGAATCCACTCACCAGGTTCTGGGATGCCAACATGCTGGGCGTAAGGCAACCATTTTTTTCCTCAGATATGATCCAGACAGAGTGATGTGGCTCTTGACACAAGTGATAGAAGTTACAGTGGCGACAATACCCCAGTCCCTGAACTTTGCCTAAATTGGCATGTTCTTACAACCAAGCATTTTAGGGGTTCTTTTCCTGATTCTTTCACTTTATCATTGGGCATGGTGAGCAGCTCCCCAGGATGCATTCTGCAGTATTTTGCAAACCTTTTTAGAAGCCTTGCACAAAGCATGGTCCTAGAGACTTTCCAACCCTACCTAATTCTTTATATTTTGCCTATCTTCTGCTGTAAGAAAGATACCATTGTTTTTGTCTAGGAAAACAAGAATTGGAAAGCCAAGGAAGAGGAGGTGAGAGTAATCGGAGAGGACCTCATAGTTTATAAAGGATTTATACCACCTCTGCAAAGGTAGATAGAGATTGAATGGAAAGAGAGGAGGAAGGTGGACATTTCAGGTTGGAATGGTAGCTTTAACAAAACAATCAGTATTTCCATGTAGGACACCAAGGAAACCAGACTGACATGAACAGAATTTACACACACTGGAGCTATTGGATATAATGTGTGTAGGTGGGGGGAGAAGACATCAGAAGGACCCTAAGGTCAAATAGAGAGTTTTAGGCTAAACATAATGACAACCAGAAGGGGATGGTCATGAGAGAAATGCAAAGTGGAATAGTATGCAGCCCTAAAGAAAGATGGAGCCTTTACCTCCTTCATGTTTACATGGATGGAGCTGGAAAATGTTCTTCTCAGCAAAATATCACAAGAATGGAAGAAAAAGTATCCAATGTACATAGCCCTATTATGAAACTAATTTATAGCTTTCATATAAAAAGCTATAACCTAATTATAGGCTAAGAATATGGGGAGGGGGAGGGGAGGAGAGGGAGGTGGATGGGTGGAGGGAGGGTGATTGGAGGGACCATCTCTATGGTTTATCTTACAAGGGTACAAGTGAATCTTTCTAAAAGTAGAATATAAATATCTTAACACAATAACTAAGAAAATGACATAAAGGCTATGTTAACCAGTTTGATGAAAATATTTCAAATTGTATATGAAAACACCACGCCGTACCCCATGATTGCATTAATGTACACAGCTATCATTTATAAAAAAAAAAAAAGGAAAGAAAGATGAGCGTGTTTCAAGAGGAGAGCTTAGACACATCTATCTGGTTTGGGATATTTTGAATGACTGCTGGGTAGCCCAATAAACCTAATTCTTTTTCCTTCTACGGCAGGGTTAGACGTGAGCCACCGCACCCAAATGTGACTCTGTTTCTTGCTGAAACCAGACTCCGTGTCAGAATTCTTCTCACAGAGCTCCAGTCATTAAAAATCAATAGGACTTGGCATGAGAAATAAAATCTACTAGTTGTTGCCTGTGTAATGAATGCTATTCTAGCAAATCCTAACAATTATAATAAAATATTAACCTATTCCCTTTATTTATTCACGTATTTTATTGTAAACACAATTAACAATCTCATTCTTCTCAGACACAACAATAATGATTTCAGTGATTGAACTCTTAAGAGAGCAACGTAGAGTTTTTCGTGACTAAATACAGGTTTCAGAAGGCATAAGCAGATTGTGTCAATAGTCTACCCCCGTGCCAGACTCTAAAGAGCCTCTAATTCTTATAAACATTTCCATGCACTATATTAAGTTCAAAATAAGTGACATGTGTTTAGCAGTACATGTTGCAAAAACTCTTAAGATTAATTTCAAAAACAGCAAATAAAAAGAGATGCATGGGATTCTTATAAACATTTCATTCTCGTCACCTGTCACTGTCAACATTTATAAATGAGCCAGCCTGAGGCTTGCAAGTTCAGTGGCTGCAGTGATCCCATGAAAATCGAGCCCAAACTTAGGAAAGCCTCTCTCACCGTTTCAAAATGACAGACTCGTCTGATGAAGCCTAACCTGGGCTTCAATTTTTGCACTTTGGGGTCAGATTGGCCTGATCCTAGGTGGGAAGGTGTTAATCAATCATGTGAGGATAAATTTTCAATTTCTTTAGGAAAATACAAGTATGAGAGTATATACCACAGACCCTGAAGTATGCTGAGTCTTCCCACTAAGTGAAAGTGTGATGATACTTCTCTACAAAATATGCTGGCGAAAGGTGACTATAAGGGGAAAGCTCTGTGGATCTGAGCATGGTCTCCAAAAGTTACATGTGAAACGACATCACCAAGCCCTCCCTAGACAATCATTTACTGGCCGGATGTTGTGGCTCATACCTGTAATCCTAGCCCTTTGGGAGGCCGAGGAGGGTGGATCAACTGAGCTTAGAAGTTCAAGAACGAATGGAGCAAAAGCGAGATCCCATCTCTACTAAATAAATAGAAAATTCAGCCAGGTGTCATGGCAGGAACCTGTCATCCCAGCAACTCAGGATGCTGAGAAAGAAGGTTCACTTGAGCTCAGGAGTTTCAGGTTGCTAGGAGCTAGGCTAACATCATAGCACTCTAGCCTGGGCAAAGGAGTAGAAACAGAACCAAAAAAGAAAAAGAGAAAAAAAAAAAAAAAAAAGAAAATCAATCTTTCAAAAGAAATTCAATCAATTCAAAAATTGAATTGAATCTCTAGAGAGAACAGTAATTTAGGGTGATTGAGTATAACCCCCCCTCCATTTCCACCACTGTGACCCTAGACTAAGCCACCATCATCTCTCCCTGGGATCACTGCAGTAGCCTCCTACCTGGTCTCCCTGACAGTCTTTGTACTTGATCCCTCCCTAGCATCCTCATTCCCCTTCCATAGCTGATCTTTTCCCCATAACACTTACTACACCTGACGTGCTACTATATTTGAATTATTTACTTATCCATTATATCATCTTCTCGCTCACAAAACTGTAGCTTTGTCAGGACAGGGAGCTTACCTGTTTTGAAAAACCTGTTTACAGCTATATCCCACACCAGAAAGAGGTCCTGGCATATAATAGGTGCTCAGTTAGCATTGGTTTAATGAAGTCCAAGGATAGGAGGGAAATTGAGATATGTCTACATGCCACTGAAACCAAGATAGGAAAAGTTTCAAAATGATAGTTCAAGATAAATAATATTAATTGTAGCAAGGAATTGAATCGGGTTTAGAACTGAGGAAAAGTCCTTATCCAGTATTTTTGGTCTTTTGTTTAAGAAATTATTCCCCATCTTGAGGTATTGAGGATATTCTATTTTATGGTCTAAAAGCAATATAATATTTTAAATTCATTTTACTTCAAAATAAAGTCCCAGGCAGTTGCTAAAAAAAATGTCCAGGCAGCGGTGCTCATAGCTCAGTGGGTAGGGCACCAGCCACATACACTGAGGTTAGCAGGTTTGAACCCGGCCCAGGCCAGCTAAAACAACAATGACAACTGCAACAAAAAAAATAGTCAGGGGTTGTGGTGGCCGCCTGCAGTCCCAGCTACTTGGGAGGCTGAGATAAGAGAATTTCTTAAGCCCTAGAATTTGAGATCTCTATGAGCTACGATGCCACAGCACTCTACCCAGGGCAACAGCTTGAGACTCTGTCTCAAAAAAAAAAAAATGTTCAGGGAAGTCCTTTGCACTCTTAGATCTGCCTTCCTCAGTGGTAACACCTAGAGTAATTATAGTATCATATCAGGATTAGGAACTTGATGTTGGTACACTCCATAAATAATATTCAAATTTCATACACACACACACACATATACACTCATTTATACTTATGTGAAAGTGTATTTATATAGCTCTATGGTATGCAATTTTATAATGTGTGGCTTCATGGAACCCACCACTATAATCAATACTCTTAGCTGTTCAATGATCACAAGGGTCCCTTGTGCTAAGCTACACCCACTTCTTTCCATCCTTATGTCTGAGCAACCACTTACCTCTTCTCTGTCTTTTAATTATGTGATTTCATAAACATTATATAAGGGGAATCATGCAGCATGTATTCTTTTGATGATGGCTATTTTTTGCTCTGGATAATTTCCTTGAGGTTTACCCAAGTTGCTGCAATATGAATGGTTCACTTTTTTTCATTGCTGAGCAATAACCCATGATATAAATGTACCACAGCTTATTGAATCTTCCAACCCCTGAAGGTCATTTCTGTAGTTTTTAGTTTGGGGCTATTATGAATAAAGCTGCTGAGAATATTGTTGAACAAGCTTCTGTGTGAAAATCAGTTTTCATTTCTTTGGGATAAGTGCCTAAGCATGCAATTGTTGGGTCATATGGTAAGTCCATTTTGCATTTTAGAGGAAGTATCTACCATGTTTCCCCAAAAATAAGACCTACCCCCAAAATAAGCCCTAGCAGGATTTCTATGCATTTGTTAAATATAAGCCCTGCCCCAATAATAAGACCTAGTGATGGGTGTGGCTATGCAGATACACACCATACATTTCGGCGTGGAGAGAAAGACATCCCCTGAAAATAAGCCCTAGTGTATATGTAAGACAGTGTCTTATTTTCGGGGAAACATGGAGAAAAATAAATGTAAGACAGTGTCTTACTTTCAGGGAAACACGGTAGTTGTTCCCAGTGTGACTGTACCATTTTACATTCCCACCAGCCATGTATAAATGATCTAGTTTCTACAATCCTTGTCAGGATTTGGTGTTATTACTATTTTTTATTTTAGCCATTCCGACAGGTATATGGTGATATCCTGTGGTGGCCTTAGTTTGCATTTTTCTCATGGCTAAAAACGTTGAACATCATAGGCTTATTTGTCACCTGTATATGCTCTCTAGTTAAATGACTATTTAGTTAAATACTAAATAGTTAAATGACTATTTTTTGACCATTTTCTAATTTGTTTTAAGGTTGAATGTTAGTAGTTCTTTGTGTATTACAGGTCTGAGTCCTTTTTTAGGCATGTAGTTTGCAAAGATTTTCTTCCAGTCTATATTTGTCTTTTTGTAGACTTATTAGGGTCTTTTGCAGAGCACACTTTAATTTGATAAAGTCCAATTTATTATGTTTTCCCTCTCGTAGATAACACTTTTGGTGTCAAGTCTAAGAACTCTGTGCCTAGCTTTGGAACCTGATAGTATTCTCTTATGCTTGAACCCTAAAATTTGGTCCATGATCCATTCCAAGGTAATATTTTGATATAAGATGTGTGATTTAAGTGGAAGTCCATTTCATGCCTATTAATGGTTCTGGAACCATTTATTGAAATATTGAAAATATTATCCTATCCCTTCTCCATTAATATTTTGCTCCTTTGTCAAAAATTCATAGGGTATATTGGTGTGGATCTATTCTGGGTTCTCTGTCCTTTTGCACTGATATAGCGATCCCTCCACACTTTCTTGACTACCCTAGCCATTGGGTACGGACATTAAGCAGATAGTTCTTAATATTGGGAAGAGAGATTTCTCCCACTTTATTCTTTCTTTCAAAATTTATTTGTCTGGTCTAACATTTTTCTTTCTCCACAAATATTTTAAAATAAGTTTGCCTACGACTACCAAAAAACCTTGCTGAGATTTTGATAACAATTGTATTAAGCCAGTTTAGGAGGGAAAGCCACCTTCCTATGTTGAGTCATTTAACCCATGAACATGGTATATCTCTCCATGGACTTACATGTTCAGTTTTTTTTTTTATCAGCAGTTCACAATTTTTATTACACATAGTATGTACATGTTTTATTAGACACAAATGTAAGTATTTTGATTTCTTTGGAGCAATTAGAAATAGTATTACCTTTTTACATTTTGATTTCTACTTGTTCATTATCAGTATGAATAAATGCAATATTTTTTGTGTGTTGATCTTAAATCCTGGGAGCTTACTAAGTGCACTTCTAGTTCTAGAATTTTTGTGAGGATATTTTATTTTTCTTAGTATATGCTGTGGAATTTTCCACATAGACAATCATATCATCTTCAAATAGAGGCAGTTTTCTCTCTTCCTTTCTAATCTGTATCCCTTTTAGCTCTTGTCCTTGCCTTATTGCCAGGACTAGAACTTCCAATACTTTGTTGAGCAAGAGTGATGGAAGTGGAAAGTTTTGCCTTGTCCCTGATCAGAGAGGAAAAACATTGTCTTTCACCACTGCTAAGATGTTAGCAGTAGATTTGGGGTAGATGTTCTTTATGAGGTTGAAGAATCTCCCTGTATTCCTGCCATACTGAGAGCCTTTATCATGAATGGGTGTTGAATTTTGTCAAATGCTTTTTTGACACTAATTGATACAATTATATGATTTTTCTTCTCTAGCCTCTTGATGTGGTGAGTACATTGATTTTTCACCACTGAACTAGGTTTACATACCTAGAATAAATCTCTTTTGGTTGTAGTATATTATTCTTTTTCTATGTGGTTTGATTTGCTAGAACTCTATTGAGGATCTTTGCGTCTGTATTCAAGGAATATTGGTTTATAGTTTTCCTTTTCATTCACAATCTTTGTCTGGTTTTGTTGCCAAGGTAATAATGGTTCCAAATAATGTATTTAAAAGTGTATCCTTCTCTTTTAGGTTCTGGAAGAGATTTTGTAAAATTTGGTTAAAGTTTGGTAAGATTCTCCGGTAAAACCATCAGGGTTAGAGATTTGGGTTGGGAAAGCTATTTAATTAAAAATTCAATGTCCTTACTAGTTATAGAGCTATTTGAATTATCTATTTCATCTTGTCTGAGTTTTAGTAATTTGTAGGTTTTGAGAAATTAGCCCATTTTTTCTAAGTCATCAAATTTCTGAGTGTAAAATTATTTATAGTATTCTTTTATTATTTTAGTGACTGAAGGATCTCTTGGGATATCCCTTTTTAGTTCTTAATATTGATGATTTGTGTCTTATTACCCTTGTTAGTATTACTAGAGTTTTATCAGGTTTACTAATAATTTTGAAAGACTGGCATTTTCTTTCTATTTCTCAATTGTTTTCTCCTTCATGAATTTATTGATTTCTGCTCTTATTTTTTACTATAGTAAAATAAACATAAAATGTAGCATTTGTCATTTTAACAATTGCATTAAATTTATCCTCATTGCTCTGCACTATCACCCTCCTCCATCTCCAGAATCATTTCATCTTTCCAAACTGAAACTCCGTACCCATTAAACTCTTCATTACCTTCTCTCCCCAACCCCTGGAAACCACCATTCTACTTTTGGGTGAATTTAATTACTCTGAGTACCTCACATAAGTGGAATCACAGAATATTTGTCTTTTTTGCGACCGTCTTCCTTTACTTAGCATCACATCCTCAGGATTCATCATTGTCTTAACATGTGTATGATATTCATGCAACTGAATAATATTATATAATGTAATTGGAGAATACATTCTATATGATTTTAATTTTTAAAAAATTGTTGAGATTTGTCTTATGACCCAGGTAATGGTTTATCTTGGAGAATATTCCTTGGTGCTTGAAAAGAATATGTTTTCCCCTGTTGTTGGGTGAAGTATTTCATAAATCTCAGTTACATTTTATTAGTTGGTGATATCATTCAGTTCTTCCCTACCCTTGCTCATTTTCTGAATAGTAAGTAGTTCTATCAGTTGCTGGAGTGGGCTGTTGAAGTTCCCAACTGTAACTGTGGGTTTGCCTATTTCAGCTCCACAAGTTTTGCTTTAGGAATTTTGAGGCCTTGTTTTGTGGTGCATATGCTTTCAGGAATGCTCTATCTTCTTGGTATATTGATCTTTCAATAACTATATAATGTTCATCTTTGTCACCAGTGATTTTCTTTGCTCTGAAGTCTATTCATCTAATATTAATGTAGCCACACCTGCTTTTTGAATCATGTTTTTGTTACAGATCTTTTTTCGTTTACTTTCAACACATAAAGTGTTGATTCATCTCACTGATTCATCACTGATTCATCTCAGTGTCTACCTGTATCAACATGCTTGACGTAAGTTTTCTGAGACAGCATATGTTGGGCTGAGTTTTTTTATCTATTCTGCTAGTCTCTGACTTTTAATTAGTATATTTATATCATTTATGTTTATAGTAATTATTGATATGTTCCTGCTTGAGTCTGTCATTTCATTATTTGCTTTTTTGTTTGTTTCCTATGATTCTACCACCTCTTTTTCTTTTCTCTTGCATTCCTATGGTAACTTGAATATTTTTTAGTTTTCCAATATGATTTATTTATTTTAGTTTTTGTATGGTTTTGTTTTTGTTTTGTTTTGAGTGGTTACTCTGTGTATTGCCATTTGCATACAAAACATCACAGTCTATTAGTGTCAACATCTTACCACTTTGAGTGAAGAATAGAAATCTTATTTCCATTTAGGTCTCTTCACCCTCTCCAATTTTAAAATATAACTGTGTTAAGTTTTCTCTGCATATATGAGTACCCTATCAGATGATACAGTAACTTGTATGATTGCTTCAATCATAAAATATGATTAAAGAAATCATGGTGTGAAGGATAGTCTCTGATTACATTCATTTTTACCCTTTTTGTTGTTTTTCTTTCCTTTTTTAAAGATTCCTGCCTTCTGTTTTTATTTTCTTTCTGTTTGAAGAGCTTTTTTTAGCCAGTCCTTGGAGACAAGTCTGCTTGCAATATATTCTCTTCATTTTTCTTCCTCTGAGGATATCTTTATTTTTTAATTTCTAAAAGAAAAATTCTTAATTATATCAAGATTCAGTGGTGACACATATTTTCCTTCAGAGTTGAAAAATGTTGTGCCATTTCTTTCTGGCATTGTGGTTTCAGATGAGAAATAGTCTGTCATTCAAATTGGTGGGGTTTTATAGAGAATGTGTCATTTCTCTCTGATTTTTTAAGACTTTTTTTCCTTGCCATTAGTTTTCAGAAGCTTAATTATCATGTTTCTTGGTATGGATTTTTTTTTTCATTTATTCTATTTGGAGTTCACCTAGCTTCATGGATCTATAGGCTTTTGTCTTTCACCGAGTTGGAACATTTTCAGCCATTATTCACTCGAGGACTTCAGTGATATGAATGTTAGATATTTGTTATATAAATCCTTTTTTCAGACTATTTTCTCTCTATTGTTCAGACTGACTACAGTCTATTGATTTGTCTTCAAGTTCATAGATTCTATGCTCTGTCATCTTTACTCTGCTGTTGATTCTATCCAGAAAGTTTTTTTTATTCAAGCTATTGTATTTTTAAAGTTCATAATTTCTGGTCAGTTCTTTTTTATAACTTCTATTGCTTTGCTGAGTTTTTTTCTATTTTTTTTTCATTGTTTCAGGAGCATTTTAAATTGAATATTGGAGCACTTTTATGAGAGGTGCTTTAAAATTCTTGTCAAATAATTTCAACATCTGATTCATCTCATTGTCAGCATCTGTTGATTGTCTTTTCTCTTTCAAATTATGATTCTCCTGGTTCTTAGTATGAAAGATAACTTTTTGATTATATCCTGGACATTTTGCTTATTGTGTTAAAGGACACTTGAGCCTGTCTAAGTCTGTTTTGGCAGAAAGTTACCCTTTTTAAATTTAGCATACAGGTTCTGCCCTACTTTTGTGGCTTTTAGTTTTATTAGAACTAGTTTTCTGAGCCCTAGCAATGATATGTGACCTGCTTTGTTCTTTTAGTGCTGTCATGACACTTGCTCAGTGCTTGCCTGCACCATCTGCAGTACAAAAATCCATCCTTCAGCCACTTGCTATGGCTCAAAGACCTGTGGTGGAGAGGAGAGAAACACTTGCCTAGGTCTCCCTATGCCACTGGATGAAAGGCAGAAAGACATGAGGTTCACCACTGTTGCCACTGTGGGTGCATAGGACAAACCACCAGTGTTCCCATTGTATAGTAGGGGTTTGGACAGTCCAGGGCATCACTGCTGCCAGCAGATGAGACCACCCACTGAATTTAGTTTATGGAAGAGGGGCTGGGTGGTCAAAGGTTTTCTTATTGCTGCTGCTGCCACTTCTGCAAACAGATCTGATCATCCACTAGGGAAACTCTGGTCATGGAGCAAGGGTTGAAGTGGCTGGGTCTTCACTGTTGCCATTGTTGCTACTGGGTAAATCCACTAGCTGGGTCCCCAGAATGGAGCAGGGATTGGATTTCTATTGTCTCAACAGGGCTTCCCTTTTCTTGGTCATTTGGCTAGAGAAAAAAGGGTTTTTCTTTCTTTTACTTTTTTTCTGTTTGTTTGTCTTTCTTTCTTTCTTTCTTTCTTTCTTTCTTTCTTTCTTTCTTTCTTTTTCCTAAAGTTGTTGGTTCAGAATTACAGGCCTCTCTCTCCACTGCCCACTTCAGGGGTTTATCAGAGATTTAAAAATATAGGAAAATCCCTACATTGTCATTCCTCAAGTCCTGAGGTCTGTAGCCAGTCTGCCTTTTCCTTTCCAGCTTTCAAAGACCTCATATCATTATCTGTTTAATAATTTCTGGATATTTAGTTTTATTTAGAGAGGAGGGGCAGGGAAAAATGAACAGAAATATCAGAAAGAAATATAATTTGACTTCACAATCAGGTCTTTTATCCATTTGAAATCGATTTTAGTGTATGATGTGAAACAGAAATCTAATTTCTTTTTTCTGCCATATGGATATCTAGTTGTCTTGGCACCATTTATGAAAAGTCAGTCTTTTAGCCAATATTCTCCAGGGCTAACCTCTGTACAATACAAAAGTCTACTGTTTGGCTTGCTATTCTAGGTAATTGCACTATTGGACTATTCCTGCATCAGTATAATACTGACTTTATTATATCTCTATAGTAAGTCTTGATATCTTGTGGTATAAATATTCACACAAATTTTTTTTAATATTTGTTTTATAACCAGAAAACTTGTTAAAACTCTCTAAGTAAGTTTAGAAATCTATCTATGGAAACTTCTTGGATTTTTTTGTAATCTGAATTGATTGTATCCTGATGCATACCGTTATGTCATTTTTAAAATCATGACTTTTTTTCCCTTTTTAATCATTTGTTTCAGGGTAAAAGCTGGAAGATGTTTTTCTGTGGTGGCCTCTAGTACAATGTTGAATTGATAAAATCAGGGTAATGCAGTGCTTTGTCTTATTTCTACTTTCAAAAGAAAGCCTCCAGAGTATCACCATTAAGTATACTGCTTGCTGTATGTTTTAGTAAGTGTATTTCATAAACCTAAAGAGGTTTCCTTCTATTTCTACTTTGCTAAGTGTTTTATTTTTATCCTAAATGGATAGTAAATTTTATACAAAATAAAAGGTTAGAAAAGGACATGCTATGCTAACACTAGTCAAAAGAAAGCTGGGATATTTGTATTAGACAAAGTATATTTCATAGCAAAGAATAACAGTATGAATAGAAAACCTTTATGTCATAATGACTAAAGGATCGACTTATCAATAAGATAAAATAATCTTAAACATTTATGCACCCAGTAATAGAGCTTCAAAATACATGAAGCAAAGATAGATAGAACTGAGATAAGAAATAGCCAAATGCACAACTATACTAGGAGATTTCAGTGCCCTTTTATAAATACTTACAATTTGACTTAGCTGATATCTATAGAAAATATTCTACCCAACAGCATAATATTCCTTCGTTCTAAATGTACATGGAACATTTATCAAGATAGACCATACTGTGGGCCATAAAATGAGTGTAACAAATTTAAAAGAATTTAAGCTATTCAGAGTAGGTTCTCTGATCAAAATGGGAGTAAACTAGAAATCAGTAACAGAAAAATATTTAGAAAATACTCAAATATTAGGAAAATAAATTATACATTTCTAATTAACCTATGAGTCAAAGAATTAACCAAAAGACAAAATCAAAAGTATTTTGAACTAAATTGAAATGAAAACACAACATATACAAATTTGTTAGATATTAACGAAGAAGAACTCAGAGGTAAATTTATTATTCCACTCAATTCCTATTTAAAAAAAAGAAAAAAGATCTCAAATCCATGACCTCAGCTTTCACCTTAAGTAACTTAAATTAAAAAGCAGAAGAAAGAAAATAACAAAGATCTGATGATCATAGTGAAAATCAATGTAATTAATACAAAATAATCTTTTAAAATCAAAATAAACATCTTCTTTTATAATGGTTGTGTATCTATGAATAATAGCTATAATATTATTTAGTAATAATAAAATTGATAAAGTCAAGCTAATCAGGTAAAAAAAAAAAAAGAAAACACAAGCTACCAATATCAGAAATGAAAAGATGACATCACTACAGATTCTATAGCTACTAAAAGCATAATGAGGGACTATTGTGAATAACTTTATGACAATAAAATTGATAACTTAGATGAAATGAAAAATTTGTCAAAAGTTATCAAATACTAAAAGCTCATTTGAGAAGAAATAATTTTAATAACCCTATATCTGTTAAAGAAATTGTTTAGAAGTAAAAACCTTCCAACAAATAAGATTCCAGGTCCAATGGCTTTATCTGTGGATTCTGTAGATTCATCTGTGGATTCAGATACTAAAGGAAATATAAGATAAACTCTACTCAAACTTTTTCAGAAAATTGAAAAGGACAGAATTCTTTTCAATTTACTCTGTAAAAGTATCATGATACCAAATCTACACAAAAACATTACAAGAAAACTAGAGAATAGCAATCATAAACATAGATGCTATAATTATAAACAACACTTTAAAAAACCATATCAACAATAATGCAGCCTGACCAAATAAGGTTTATCCAATGAATGCAAAGTTATTTTTAACATTTTTTTTGTTGTTGTTAAATTATAGCTGTGTATGTTAATGCAATCATGGGGTACAATGTGCTGGTTTTATACACAATCTGAAATATTTTCATCAAACTGGTTAGCATAGCCTTCACAGCACCCTCTTAGTTATTGTATTAAGACATTTATATTCTACATTTAGTAAATTTCACATGTACCCTTGTAAGATGCACCGTAGGTGTGGTCCCACCAATTACCCTCCCTCCACCCATCCTCCCCCCTACCTTCCCTCTCCCCTTTCCCCATATTCTTGAGGAAGCTAAAATAGTTACAACATATGATTAACTTAATAGATGCATAAAAAGTACTTGACAAAATCAAGAGCCATTCATGATTTTTTAAAAACTTAGCAAATTAATAACTAAAGATAACATGTATAACAGCATTCAATCAAAATAATAACTATAAAATGGCTAATTCCCTCTCCCTCAAAATCAGGAACAAGACAAAGATGTTCACTCTACCACTTCTAATCAACATTATATTAGAATTTCTAGCCAGTGCAATAAGGCAGGAAAAAGAAATAAAAGGGATCCACATAGCAAAAGAAGTAGAACTATCTCTGTTTATATGCAACATGATTGTCTATGCAGAAAATTAGACATAATCTGCAAATTAAGTATCAGAACTAATAAAATAATGAGTTTACCAAGAGTGTAGAATGCACATCTAATATACAAAATTCAATTATATTTCTATATACTAACAATGGGTGATTAGAAGTTGAAGTATACATATTCATGTGTGTGTGTATATATATATATGAAAACCCATCAAGTGGCAAAACATATGAAACACCTTGGAATAAAACTGACAAAAAGATATGCAAAATATGCCATTGGAAACTACAGAACATTTTCAAAAAAATAAAGAAGACCTAAATAAATGGAGAAATGTTCCTTGTGCATGGGTTGAAAGGCTCTATGTCCTTAAAATGCCAATTATCCTCAAATAGATTCAGCACAACTCTTATTTTAAATCCTGGAAGACTTTTTTTGTAGATAGATAAGCTGGTTGTAAATGTCAGAAGGAAATATAAAGGATGTAGAATAACTAAAATGAATTTTTAAAAGAAGAGAAAAGTTGAAGAGCTAACAGTACCTGTTTCAAGACTCAATATAAAGCTATAGTAATCAAGATAGTGTGATATTAGCATCAGGATAAATAGATCCAAAAGGTCTGTGAAACCTAATAATCTAAAAATTACATACCCACACACACATCTGATTTCTGACAAACATACAAAGATAATTCAGTGGATGAAGAAAGGATAATCTGTCAACAAATGGTGCTAGAACAATTGGATATCCATATGCAAAAAAGTGAATTTCAATCCATATGCAAAAAAATAATTCAAAATGGATTATAGTCCTAATTTAAAACCCAAAACTATTAAAATTCTAGAAAATACAGTAGAAAATGTGCTTCTTTGGATGCTATACATTGTTTTTATTCTTTTGGATCGTGTTTATTGGCAATCATCTTTAATTTCCACCTCTTCAGTGCTCTCCCTTGTATCTCAGGAGATGGGAATGTAATTTCTCAAACTCTTTGATACCAGATTTTGAAGTGCAATTTATGTTTTCTAATAGAGAAATACACTTATGTATGATTTAGAAAATAGGAAGGCGGAAATAATGTTTTTGTCTTGACAGGGATGGCTGATGTGGTTGTTCAAACGATGAATGTTCACAGTAGTTGGACACTGTATTCCACTGCCAGTCACCAGCTCCAAGATGTGGAATAGCTGTAATGTCCATGTGTTTTCAGGAAACTTACTCTCATCTGGGTGGCAATGGCAGCCCCTTGACCTCTGAACTGTGCTGTGATGATGCAGCCAAAAGCCCAGAAGCAGCCCTCTGACCTTGCTCCTCTAGTTTCTCCAGTGATTTTTGTCTGCTTCTAATTCTCTGTATAAAATTATTTTCTTCTTGAGGTACCTTGTTTCTATTTTCCTGGACTGAATCATGACCAATACATTCTAAAAATACAACGTATGCTCAAATTGCCAAAGCTGAATAATGAATCCTTTACCTTTCTACTGGATAATATAAGGATCTTGGAGGACTTTAACTCCACTAATTATAAATTTAAGCCATAGACCTTATTGCTATTGTCTTGCATATTTAATGTCTATTTGGATTACTTATTTACAATCTTTCTTTCTTGTGATTCATTTTTGCATTTCAAATCTTCCATCTAAAATAATTTTCTTTCTGCCTTAAATAGATCATTTAGAATTTCCTTTACTGAATTTCCTGTTGATAGCAGGAAGCAAAATCCTGTTTTGATTACATTTAAAATGTCTTTATTTTGCCTTCATTATTGAAAGACAATTTCCCAGTATAGAATATTCATCCTGTATTAACTTTTGTCAACATTCAGAAGACAATATTCCCCTGCCTTCTTGTTTCCTTTATTATTATTGAGAAATGAGCCGTTATTCTAACTTATACATTTAAAAATAATCTGTCTTTATCTTATAACTATTATTAAAATTTCCTTTTTATCTTTGGTTTTCTCTGGTCTCACTATGATGTATCTAAGGGTTTTCTTTATTCTAGTAGAAATTTATAAGGCTCTTTGAATCTGTGGATTCATGTCATCCATTGGTTCTGAAAAGTTCTTATCTCTTATTTCTTTGAATATTATTTCTGCTCTATTCTCCTTCTCTTTTCCTGGGAGACTGATTAAATGTATGTTAGGCCTTCTCACTCTTACACCACTTAGCTCTTTTTTGTATTGTCTACTTTTCTGTCCCTTCATAACATACATACACTAATTTCTTCTGGCATATCTTCCAGTTTACTAATTCTTTCCTCAGCTGTGTTTAATCTGTAGTTAAATTCCTCCTTTAGTTTTTTAAATTTTAGTGATTGAAATTTTATTTTCAGATGTTTTATTTTTTAAAAATCTGCTTGTTGCTCTGTATAGTTTCCTGCTCATACAGATAATTCACACATTTTAAAATTTCCAACATGTGCTACACTACCCATCCCCTTTTCATAAATAAGGAATTTATTCATTCCACTGATGGAAGTTTTATTATCTGATAGTCTCTTTGAAAGTAACAGCATTGGCCTATTTTTATTTCTGTTACCTTTGGTCCATAAAGACTTTAAAACAAAAGTTTAAAATCCCCAGAATTATCCAGTGCTTTTAGGGCAAACCTGTCTTGTACATTGCCTTTACCTCTCATATTTTTTCTTAATTAATTTTCTTACTAATTACATACTATCTTACTATCTATTTTATACTTTTAAGGAGACTTGTAGTGTTTTCTCAATGAATAACTTGGTCCAAATAATCTAGTTCATTATTATGGAATGCTAGAAATAATTGTCCCACATATCTCATGCAGATATTTTTGAGGCATGCAATATCTAAGGAATATTGGTAGGAAAAGGACTTGGATAGCTAGAATCTAGCAATGGCTACTGGTTTGCTTTGTTCAAAAATACTGTAAACTTCCTTCTGGCTGAGAAGACAAGAGTTTCAGGACAGATGGACAATGTCTGCCATGGTCATAAGAGGTGGTATGCCACAGGAAGGGCATATTTGGAGCAGAGCATTTGAAAAGCTCTTTCAATTCTATAGGCTTCTGCATTTATGAATGTAAAGAGTAATTTATCCCTAAACTTTAGTGGATCCCCTCATTCTCTAAAGTAATCAGCCTGAGTTTAAGGCTCTCTATGCTATAGTACCAAATGACCAGAGCCACAGTCAAGCAGACTGCCTTGCCCACAAATATCCTCTAAAATTTCTATCTCCAATAACGTGACTCAAGTTTTCACTGCTGGGAACATTTGCTCCCCATTTACACACTCAGAAACTTGAAACATTCCAGCCTAACTCCAGTGACACCTCCACATAAGGGTTTGTCTCCCTATTGGATTGCTCCTTCCTTTGATCTTCTCAGAGCATCTTAAACCTTTCTCTTTCCCTCTCTCCTTTCTCTCTCTCTCTCTTTCTCTCTCTTGTTATTTCATTTTTTCTTTAACCTCTTCTCATCTCCTGCTATGTGCAAAAGGCTCAGGCATGGGCTGCCCTATCTTTGTACCTAACATATGATGATAATAAGTGTCCCCTTCCAGAGGAGGAATCTCTGATAAATGTAAAAAGTCATATTCCTCAGTGCTATTTGTCCTTCAGATTTTGGTAGTAGGGACTGCTCAGATCACAGGGGACAGCAGTAGATCCTATACATTTCACCTACTCTGCCCTCCCCAGGGTCCTGAGACAGCTCTTCAAAGAGCTCCAAACTGAAGCACAGATGGTAGGACAAGAAGCCACGTACCTGTTTTTGGAGGCTAGCTCATGAAGGCAGGAGCAGGGCATGCCTGGGTTGCTGTTGCCCACCAGCCGCAGAGCTGGCCTGGCCAAGCATAGTTGAGCATTTAAAATACATTAAAGGCCTGCTCCCTTTGAAGTTGGAAACTATCTCTATTTAATCAGAGAGAAACAACTTTTCAAAAGATTTTTTCCCTCTTTTTTACCTTCAGCTTGCTGGCTTCTCCTGTGGTTAGTAGCATGAATAAAACATGCATATCCCAATTAAATCTTGATTTAATTTCAGTTCTTTGCAAAGCTGATGAACTCGAGTGCTTTCATAAAGACATTGAGCATTAGCATTCTTTTGTTATGTACAATCCATTCGGAGGAACAAGGGGCTAAAAATAATCAGCCGCCTCTCCCTTGGCCTTGCCAAGCTCTCAGTCAGTTACAGAGAAAGAAAAACACACACACACACACACACACCCACACAGTCACACACTTCTAGCCAGGCTAATCCTCCCTGTGGAGACTCCCTGGTAATTGCCTGGGATGAGAGCACGTTTGGCAATGGGTAACATCTTGGAGTTGGAAGATAAACACGGTCTGCACAAATGACACCTTCTTGGAGTTCTTTTAGGTACTTCACATGGAAGAGCCAGTAGCCCACTGTGGTCTGAGAGCCCTGCCCTTCCCCTACAACCTGCTACATTAGTAGCAAAAAGAAGTTCTGGACCCAGTTATGCCACCCCAGAGGGCTGAGTGAGCTGCTCATCATTTACTCCAAAATCTGAAAAATATAAACTTCCCCTATAAGTTTGCTCTCATCATTTCAAGAAATAAATACTGACTTACTGAGGACAGGAAGGAAGTATTTGAACACGTTTGTCAGTGGTCGCCCTGGGTGATGAGGTTATGGGTGATTTTACATCATCCCTGATATTCTCTGACAATTTCTGAACTCTCCTTAATAAGCATAAAGAAATTCTATCATTAGAAAAAGTTATTATTTTTAAAAGATACAGTTTTGACACCTCCCTACTATAGGCAAGAAAGAAAATTATCTAAGATATGCTCCCTTTATAAACTTTTAAAATCACATAAGGTAACTAATCATAGACAAGGTAACTAATAATAAGGGGTAAATATACAGATGCTGGTTCTAAGTTGTCCAGGGAAACAAATATTTCTGAATGTAACAGTGGGTAAAGAAGACCTTTCAGAGAAAGGGGAAACTAGAAAAGCTTAGATCTCAGAGTTTGGGGGACTTGAGAAGTCATTTAGACCACCCTCCCATTTGGTGCTTAAATCTCAATTTCATCAGCCACACGGAAAGACCCCCTGGTTGAATACAACCCCTCTCTGACCAGAAACTTGATACTGCCCAAGTCAGTCCATTTGGTATTGGAGTTTGTCCTTCTACTTGGAGGATCTTTCTGACATTGAACTGAACTCTCTCCCTGTGGCTCTGGTTGGCTTCCGTGGAGCCACGTACCCAGACCTGCTGCCTCTCCCACAGGGTGGCTTTCAGATGCCATGTCAGCTTTGCCTTCTTGTCTGGCTTTTCCCAACTAAATAGCTACAGTTTCTTCAACCACACCTCAAACGTCATGACTTCCAAAAGAGGACGGCTTGGAAAACGAGAACTTACACAGAATGGGAGAAATGGGATAGACATTCTCAGCAAGGGAAATGGCATAAGCAAGACAGATTTCGAGAGAGACCAACTGTGTAAATGGCTTGTGACAAAATTAGTCCGGCCAGGGCCGTGTTTACCTGGCGATTTGGTGGGAGACGTAGGAAGAAGGAAGGAGGAGGCCGCCTAGGAAAGCCTTGATCCGCAGGCCGATCTGAGGGTTCCTCCACACCCCGCAGTCTGAACGGTCTCTCTCATTCCAAGAGGAGGCTGGTCCAGGATTCAGGAGTCCTCCTTATAGCCAGGTGCTACCACTTTATGAAAGCCCCATCCTTGTGGACCCTGCAAGGGACAGCTTGGGTTGTGATGGCAACAAAAGGGACCTGGCATTTAGTTACTGCAGAAAATCATTCCCTCAGGTGCCATCTGTCCCTGGGATCTGACCAACAAATAGTATGCAACCTGCCGGTGGGGAGGAAGACTGTGGCAGCAGGATGGTGGGGGCAGTGTTCAGACAGCTTCGCACTGAGATAGAAGTCAATTTCATAATTTGAACAGCGAGGATGCTGGGAAAGAGGAGGGGCCACAGGGGTATAATGGACCAGTCAGACAAGGGACAGAGTACAGGGCAAAGATGGGGCTGGAGGAGGGCTGGCCAGGGGTGGTAACCACCTGTGGATTCTCCCTCCTCCACAGAGCGCTCCAATCTCCTGGCATGTTGTATCATGGGACTAAGTGGGTGCCATGACCACTGTGCAGAGGCTACACATACCCAGTGGTGGAAGGGCAAGTGTGGTATTTGTGGGCCCTGTAGCAAGCATACAGGGAAGTGCCCAGACTAGGGCCCAGCCATGTTTCTTCTTGTATCTGGTTCTGTTCTACCTGACAAGCAGCCCTGAGTGCCTGAGTGCCTGTTGGTGATAACACAGACCAGGTGTCTAAGCTCCATTCACTTGCCCTACCTTCAAAATGCCACCCTCTGGGCTAAACCTCAGGCTAAGCCAACAGACCCAGGAAAGAGGGCTGTGCTCCACAGGTCCAGAAGTGGGCTCAGAGCTGCTGTAGGAGGGAATCTGGGGATGCTGAGGACCCAGAACTTGTTCCTAAAGAGGGATATGAGAGTCAAGAGATCATACCTCATAGGCACCCGAGATAGAGAGGGGGGAGTCCAGGAAGAGGTTAGTTCTGGGACTGTCTAAGCAAGGAGCCCAGAGGAAAGGCCCTTTTGACACAGGGCTAAGGCCAGTAGTGATGGCAAGTCTGTTCATCCTAAAATAGTCAAGTAGAGGAGCCAAGACTTAGGAACCATCCAGGCCTAGCCTCCAATCCCAGCTTTAACACTTACTTTCTTAGTCACTAACCTCTCT
>NW_003852481.1:7441249-7442434 GCF_000181295.1 Otolemur garnettii | reverse complement strand
AATAAATAGGTCCCCAAGATCCCAGGAGGCACAGACTGTGGAGAAATTTACACACTCATAAAGAGAACACGCCTGCTAATATGTTTACAGGTCGGGGGTCCTTCTCCCGAACGCAGACGAGATATTGCTGCAGTAAAAGAGGAAATTGCTCAGGCCGCTCTTCCAAGCACGGCCCGAGTAGGAATCCCTGAGACTTGACTGACACGGCTCATAAATTTCCCACATTTCTGTTCGTCCCAACTTCCATCATTTCAAGCAACGTGTGGGATTGTCGCGTTTTAAGAAAATAAATCAAATGAAATTATAGATTCGCCTTTGTGATCCCGATGTGCAGATTACATGTTATTATGTTATGGATCTCACACCCTGCAAGGCGTTTGCACCATGGTATGATTATTGGATTTTGATATATTGCCAACATCAAACCCAAATAAATATTTTTCCCCACTAAGTGATGCTGGGAAGGAAGGTACTTCTTAAACATAAGGCCTACTTAGGCGGCTTAGTAAGAAATGAAAGGAAACCAACGTGAAAAAGGATAAACATGTCGACATCGGTCTTCCATGGCGGTTTTGAGTCTGGGTCTCCAAGCCTTGGGGAAATCGAGATAGGACTAGAAACAAAGCCTGGGGCCTGCTTCTGTTCTCACTGTGCTTCATGCATTTGTTCAACAAATGTTTATTCACCCCCTACCAAGTGCCAGACACCGTTCTGTGCATCTGGGATAGGGAGAAGCCCCCTGCCCTCCTAGTGCTTGCATTCTGGTAGAAGGAAAGAGAAACGAAATAAACATGGAAAATACATAGCATACCGGAAGGTGATAAGTGCCCCCGAGAGAAGTAGGTAAATTAAGTCAGCAGTGTAGGGAGGATGGTTGGGACCAATTTTAAATGGGTGATCAGAAACAGCCTTATGGTGAGAATGACATTTGGCCAAAACCTGGTAGGAAGTGAGACAGCCAAGCCTGGAGATGTGGGGGGGAAGTGCATTTGAGCAGATGGAACAGTACATGCGAGGACCCTGAGGCCATGGAGGAAGCAGCAGAAAGCTGGAGCAAAGGGCAGTGGCGTGGTGGCCAGCACAGAGGGGGAACAGAGGGCAGAGGCCAAATCAGAGGGCACCTGTAGGCCACCGCAGTGACTTTGGACTACTCTGCGGTGCAGTGATGGGCAAAGCAAATTGTGT
>NW_003852481.1:7434001-7440481 GCF_000181295.1 Otolemur garnettii | reverse complement strand
CTCTAGTCTGTCTATCTGAGCTCTAGGAGACCATTATCCCTAATATCTCTGGGTGATCTCCTTTTCTCTCCTGTTGGGGTGAAGACAGATCCTGATCAAAAATTAACTATGTCAACCATAGTGGGAGAAAAGCCTGATGATCCCATGGGGCATAGGAAGGTATCCACGACCTCATGGCAGGAGACACTCTAGGAAGCTGGTGTAAAGAAGGGCCTGAGAGGCCCTGGTTTGGGGACTTTGAGAAAATCATTTTACTCTCTGCCCGTCAATCTCCTCGCCTTTGAAATAAAGCTTTCCACGCTCTGCTCCCAGAAATCCTGAGGATCCATTTGGAGTGTCCAAGGGCCACGATGGTGTGAACAGGACTTTCAGGGGTGCCCATCTGGGGGGGCACTGGAGACAACACTGTCAGAACAGCGCAGCTTCACATTGGGGGCTCATGTGAAAGTTTTCAATTCAAGGGCGGGTCATAGTGAATTTTTTAAAATTAGCTTGAAACTACTGAGCTAAACATCTCTGCTCGGACCTTTTTCTACCTAATCAGTTCCTCTGCATCCATGTGATGGCGGGCCTAATCTACCCCTTCCCTTTGCTGCAATGTCCCAGGGGATGACATTTCACCACTCTCCTTTGTCCTGGATTTCATTGTTCCTCGTCAGGTCTAGAATCTCACCTAAGTCTGTCATGCTGCAAAGGATGGTAAATTTGCCACAAGAATAGCCCTCCCTTGTGTGGGCAGCCCCTTCCTGCGGCTCCCTCTGGCTTTTACTCATCCTCCAGCTCCCTGTCACTTTCTTCAAGGACGCCCATCCAGGTGTCCCTTCAGCCCTCCTCACTTACTCCTACCCAGGGAACCATAATACTATACTGACGTTATCTTTTTCCTTGGGTCTCCCTTACTAGACTAAGACCTTTTCAAGAGAAGAAACATAAATTTGTCTTATTTTCACTCTTCCAAGGCCTAGCCAGTGATTGCCATGGTCGTTCGCGACGACGGCTGCTGTTTGTTAGATGCTGACTGCATGCCAGGCACTGGGCTAGGCATTTCACAGATGTCCCCTCACTGTTTTCTCACACAGAGTTTTGAGGGAAGGTGTCACTTTGTAGATAAACTGGGTTCTGGCGCCTGCAATCCCAGCACTCTGGGAGGCCAAGGCGTGTGGATCGCTTGAGCTCATGAGTTTGAGAGCAGCCTGAGCAAGAGCGAGACTCTGTCTCTACTAAAAATAGAAGACTAGCAGGGTGTCCTGGTGGGCGCCTATAGTCTCAACTACTTGGGAGGCTGAGGCAAGAGGATCACCTGAGCCCAAGAGATTAAGTAGCTGAGAGCTATGATGACGCCATGGCATTCTACCTAGGACAACAGAGTAAGACTCTGTCTCAAAGACTAAACAACAAACAAAACAAAAAAAAAAAGGAGAAAGAGAGAGAACTGGGTTCAGAAGGTTTTAATGAACCTACCAGAGGTCATAGATGAATCATTACTATCATCGGATTTTGTGAGGTCTCACAGAGTATAATTTATTTATTCCTCCACCCTTCCATTCTCCAGGGTGGAAAACTCAGGCCCAAGGTGGCCCTTGCTTGGTGAGAGTATGGGGTAGAGGCCGATCTTGCTCTAATGTACAGATGTGGAAGGGATTCTAGTTTTTTAGGTCACTATTCTCCGAAAAACAAAAGAATAGAATAGGGACATCCTTAAGTACTTTAAAACGCACATATGAAATACACAAAATAGCCTTGAGGACATTTTCAGAACAACAATCACCCATAAGCTCACAGTACAGTGTGTCAGCCCTTGATATAATATATATACCTCAGTAGGGTTAAGCCAAGTAAATATTTTTAAATCTCTTTTAACAAAAGAGTCACTGAGGAATTATTCAATTAAATAAACATTCCCCAGCATCCTATTCTGTGTATGGTACTTTGGGCTGCATTACGGGGTTCAGAGGAGACTGGAGCTACAATAACCCTCTTTTTGTGTCCCCCAGGTCCACATGAAGACCGCCACCTCTGCACCAACATGCTAAGTTGACATTATGCCTGTGTGCCACTGTCCCCCATGGCTGCCTCCTCCTTCTGGGCAGGGTCTTCTGCGGCCGGTGTTCCTAGGACCTATAGTGTGCCCTACAGAGAGCACGTGGTTGAATCAAATCAGTTACATCTCAGCTCCCAAGCAGCAAAAATAACCAAAATACAGATGAGGTTTATAATTCAGGGCAGAAAGCGATGGGTCTTCTGGAAGTCCAGGTGAAAGGTAAATTGGTGCTGGCAGGGACAATGTCCAAAATAGGAAGAAGAAACGGGGGACTGACTGTCACTGCTTAAGAGAGACAGTGGCAGAAGCAGGGATGAAGTGGCATTGCACAGGGCAGGGACTGCCTGGGGGAGAGAGCAGTAGACATGGGGACAGAAGAAGTAGGTTGAGGACAGACTGCAGAGCCACAACCACTGGAGACTGATTGGCCGCTAACTGTGTGTCAGGCAAGTATTTGTGGGGGTTGTGTGTGTGTGGGAACACACGTACATACGTATGTGTAATTTTCCCACCACAACTGTATGCTATAAGTACCATATTATCCCCATTTAACAGATCAAGAAACTGAGACTGAGCCCCATCTGTAGTCCCCCACTTCTTCCTGTATACTCCAGGCCCTCCACGGCCTCAGGGTCCTCGCACGTGCTGTTCCATCTGCTCAAATGCACTTCCTCCAGACATCCCCAGGTTTGGCTGCCTCACTTCCTACTGGGCTTTGGCCAAATGTCACTCTTACCACAAGGCTGCTACTGAGCACCCACTCAATGTGAAGGGCGGCAGGAGCACGACACAAGGAGCCTAGAACTTTAGGAAGCGTGATCGTCCCTGGAGGCTGGGCAAGGACACTGGGTAGCTGCTACAGGATACAAGACATGAGGCCACAAAGACACAGAAGTGAGCATAAAACTGGTCCAATCACAGGACTTGACAACTGATCACATGGGCAGGGCAGGAAGAAAATGAGTGAGGAGAGAAAACTGGTGCTCTAAGGTTGAGCTTTGCCCACTAATTGAGTAAATTATAGTGCAAGACACAGAGGTAAGAAAAAAGGCAAGTCTAAACCAACTAAGGTGGAAATACTGTAAATTCGGTTTTAGGTGTATTGAGTTTGAGATGCTAATAAGCCATCTTGACTTTATCACAGATTGGCCATGTTACTCTATACCTCAGTTTCTTGATCTGTTAAATGGGGATAATATGGTACCTATAGCATACAGTTGTGGGAAAATTACCCATACGTATGTACGTGTGTTCACATACACACACAACCCCCACAAATACTTGCCTGACACACAGTTAGCAGCCAATGTGTCAATACTGTTACCCTTGTTATTATCTAGGTGGAAGCATCCAGCAGGGAGACAGAACTACAAATGTGTTGTGCAGGACCACAGTAATTCTTTGCAAAATGATTTATCATAAGCTTGAAGAAACTCAGCGCTTTTAAAAGATTTCTCTCTTTTCTTTTTTTTTTTTTTTCATTTTCCTTGCAACCTATCTATTTAGTGTGTTAAGTGAGGCACCCCTGTAGTTAAAATGAAACCTCTTCAATTCCTCAGTAACGATGTTCTTTGAAACAACCTCCTCATTAAAAAGTCAGCCTGAGGGTGGCGCCTGTGGCTCAGTGGGTAGGGCACCAGCCCCATATACTGAGGGTGTCAGGTTCGAACCCACACCAGCCAAAGTGCAACAACAACAACAAAAAATAGCCGGGCATTATGGCCGGCGCCTGTAGTCCCAGCTACTCCAGAGGCTGAGGCAAGAGAATCGCCTAAGCCCAAGAACTGGAAGTTGCTGTGAGCTGTGACGCCACAGCACTCTACGGAGGGTGACAAAGTGAGACTCTGTCTCTTAATAAATAAATAAATGAATAAATAAATAAAAATAAAAAGTCAGCCTGGGCAGGGATGGCTCAGAGGAGGCGGTACCCATCCCAGGGCTGGTGGCCCAGCCAGGAAGGTAGCTCGGAGAGAGGACGGGTTATGGAGAGGTAGATAGAAGCCCTTTTTGGCAATTCGATGGACCTGCCTATTCCTGTGAGCAGTCAAATAGGAGCCCGCCCAGGAGAAATTTCATTCCTCCTGGCCCCACCTTACTCTGTCCACACTGCAGAGCTGCATAATACAGGAATGAAGTCTCTCCTAAAAACACAAGCGTTTCCTCTAGTTCATCCTCTGATGAAGTTTCTCCTTCTTCTTCTCCTTGTTATTTACTAGTATAGAGGCCAACGTGTTCACCAATACGTGCCTTTAGTTAGAGAAGACTTCTCAGAGGAGGCGGCATCCTGAAGACACAGAGGGAGGAAGGGAGGGGACGAGCTGACTCTGCCGGGATGTTTCTGGCTTTTGCAGGAGGCTGCTGAAGCCCCAGGCATAGGAAGAAGAAGCTGCCCCCAGGGAGAGTAGGACTGGGGAGAGCTACTGGAGGCACCCCAAGGGTTAATGCCAGGAGAGCCCCACTCCTGCAGGGGGTGGAGATTTGTGGGTTCCCCCAGGGAGCCATACAGGAAATTGCCTAATAAACTAGCTCCAGAATCCATCTCTAGTTGCATATTTTATTGACTCGAAACTTTTTTTTTTAATCAGTAGACTCCCAAAGCCAAAGAGGCTATAAAATAAATAAATAAAAAGAGTTCAAGGCTAAATGAGGAACAAATTACTCCTGCACTCCCCATCCCCCCACCCCGCCTCTCCTGTTTTCCTCCCGACACCTCAAGTCACATTCTGGTCCATTTCCTCCCAGCTCCCCGCCCCCAATGTGCGGGATCTGATTGACCAGGAAGGATTCTAAATGAGAAATGTATAGCAAGGGAGGGACAATTTATACCAGTAAAGTTTTTATCTGAGTTGTTTATGATTTATAAGTTTGGTTTTATAAAAAAACAAACACACACGGAGACCCTTGTAAATAACGGATTTATGTACTGCGTTTCTGATGCAGCATCTCACCTATGAATGAGAGAACAACATTAAGTCCCCATTTAGGAAACAAGAGCCTAAACCCATTGGATTGAGGGGACCTGATTTATCAAACTCAGCCTGCTCCATAAATCAGAATCTGGCTTCAGGACGCGGTGGCAGTGTGACTTTCCACGCTGCTCTGAGGTTTCTTCTTTGTGTGGTATCTCTTGCCTTCATCTTTATTTATTTCCAAAAGAAAAAAAAAAATGTTGCAACTGATTGAACTGACTGATTGATATGTCAGTGCTGAGATTTATGAGGCTGGGCACAGTTTCCAGGGCTGCCTCTTTCTCCCGTTTCCATTCTGATGTAAGCCTGGCCCCTCACCAGAGATTTGCATATGCCATGTGCAATTCTGTTCACCCTGTAGGCCTCTAGATTCCTGGTGAAATCCTCTCCTCCCCTGAATCTTCACCAAGAAGAGAATATCAGACTGTCCCTCCAAAGATATTACCCCATTCGATGCATGGTGGCTCTGGAAGGTTGAGAGCCCAGAGAATCAGCTCCGTAAAGAGGCATAGGGAAGTTCTCCCTAAGTCCCCTCATTTTTAGCCACGAGACCTGCAACCAGAGAGGTGGAGACACTTGCTAAAAGTCACACAGACTGTCGGTAGCACCGTGGGAATAGGAAACTGTGGCTGTCAATTTTGCATCTCATGCTTCTGCTACCAACCTGGGCTTTGTCGGGAAGCACTTGTTATGGGACTTAGGGAGAAACCTGGACTCCCTGGAAGCTTCTCCAAATGAAGGCAAAAGGGAGGTGGCCTGAGCTGCTGGGAATTGTCGCTGACCACGCTGGCAACCTCAGCCTCCTTCTTGATCCCTGGTGAGGATGGGTGGGGATGCTCAGGGACCTCACTGCGGGGGCTCCGCCTTCCTCTCCACATCTCCTGACCCCTCTCAGCTCCTCCATCTCAGGCTGGTCCTGGGTCCTGAGCTAGTGCTCCTTCAACACGCATTGTTCGGCTGCTCTGTCCTTCTTCAGCTACCCCTTCCCTAATCTGCCACAGCACTTGTCTGTACCCCTCACATGCCACTTAATCACACACTGTCGCACTTAATCATCTACTGCCCGTGATGTCTTCTGTACTGTTAGCGCAGGAGACACGGTGCTTGTCACACTGGCTCGTGCCCCCCTGTGCTGCCTGCATCTCCTGGGCAGGGGCGATGGCACCAAAGGATTGGCCAAAGCAGTTAGGAGATGCCTCTTCTCTTCCATCTTTATTAGCCCCTCTTACGGTGGCATGAGGGTCCACAGGGCCCAGATGATACGGCCACAGAAGGAAGTAGGGTACCCTGATCTACATCTGACCTTGCGTAAACAGTGAAATAGCATCTACTGTGGCAGGGCACGGAGGTTTGGGTTTGGGGATACTTCCATCCCCCCAGCACGTACCCTCCCCTACGCTGACAAGTGAAGTGAGTTGCTGATGCTAATCCCAGGCCTGCCACTAACTGGTAAATAGTCAGTCTCCCACT